>NW_006400096.1:1016143-1020915 GCF_000299155.1 Elephantulus edwardii | reverse complement strand
TCAAGGTCAAATTCCCACCCACCCACTAGCCTCTAGCTGGTCTGCAGAGTTCACAGAAGCCAGCTGGCTGGCTCGTTTTGGGCAGTTGGTGTAGCCCAAGAGAGCTCAGCCAAATTCCCCACCTGTGGGCATGCCCTTAGGTGCTCTCCCGGGTAATCAGCAATGCCCCAGTAAACACAGATAAGATCCTGATAGCTCCGGGTGATGGCTGGATCCAAGGTGGTGCCCTGAGGTCACAGGGCTGTGGCCGGGGTTGAGATGTGTGGTTGTGGAGGTACAAGGAGGGTGGGGGAAGGGGGGGGAAAGCAAGGGACTAGGGGGTAAGGAGCACAGGGCTTGGACACTACCACCAAGAGGTGGGGACGGGGCTTGGGCGCTGCTGGGGGTTTATGCAGTAGCACCCTGTCTGTTAAGGGTCACACAGGTGTGGGTTGCAGGGGGGTCACACAGTGTTGGGTAGTCTTTGTTCCTCTGGGGTCTCATAGTCTTCGCTCCTCTGGAGTTCAGCGGTAGGTGGCTGGCTGTTGTTCTTCCCGGGTCTCTTCCCGGCCCCTCTCGCGGTGGAACCCCGTCTGGCGGCGGTGTTCTCCCATTGTTGCGCAATTTCTCCCCCACCCCAGTCCACTTTGCTATGCAGCTCTTACTCTGGATTGTTGTCATGCAAATAGTACCTAATCATACATTCCTTTTAACAGTTCTTTCCCTCGTCTGTTTGAATGCAGTGTACATTATTTATCCTGTCTTTTCTAGCTTCCCCCCAATGTCCATGTCTGTTCTGTGTTTTATCAGTGGCATTATGCAGTATTTGTCCTTTTGTGACTGAGATATTTCACTCAGCATAATGTCCTCCGGGGTCACTCATTTTGTATAATATTTCATGAGTTCCTTGGTTTTCAGTGCTGTGTAGTATTCTATTATATGAGTGTACCACAGCTTCTCTTTCCATTTATTTGTTGATAGGCACTTGAGTTACTTCCATCTCTTTGCTATTGTCAACAATGCAGCAATAAACATAGGTATGCATATGTCTGTTTGAGTGGCAGTCAAATGAAGTTTTTTGAAGTGAGAGAGGTCTTATAGCGACTATATATATATAATCACACAAAACCAAACCCTGCTCCATCTTGTGCCGTGCCCTCGGTGATTGCATGGAGCCCCTTGCTGTGGCATGGTGACGGTGCTCTCACTGAAGGCCTTCCTATTTTTCTTGACACTATTTTACTCAACATGGCATCTTTCTCCAGGGAGTGGTCCCTCTTCCTAGGTAAGAGCTGAAGCCTCAGCATTTGCCCTTCTCTGGACTATTCTGGTGGTCCGTCTTTTTGAACAGGTCTCTTTTTTTCTCAGGCAGTTCGTGGTATAGCCAATATTATTTGATATTAGTTCTTCAGTCTACCTTATTAATTATCAAGCTTTTGCGTGCACATAAGATAAACGAAAATATCATGACTTGGGTCAGGTATATCTTACTCCTCAAAGTACCTTTGCTTTTAAACACTTTAAAGAATTCTGGTTCAGCAGACTTTCCCCCAGGGCAATACATCATCTTATTTCTAGACCGCTACCTCCATGGGCATTATTTGTGAATAAATAAAATGAAATCCTTGACAACTTCAATTTTTTCTCCACTTAACATGATCATGTGTGTGAGGATTTAGTTCTGATTTCTATTGAGATATAATCCACCTTGAAGGATGGATCCAAGATGATGAGTATCTTAGATCTTCATCAGTAAATACTTCAAGTCCTTTTCACTTTCAGCAAGCAAGGTTATGTAGGCCATCTGCTTATCTCAGTCTTCCTCTGATTGTGAATGCTATATACTTTTTCATATAGTTAAACTTTTTAAATTATCTGGTGGCCAGGTGGCACAAAGCTGCACCACAATCCCAAAGGCATGAGGATTGAGTCCACCAGCTACTCCTCAGGAGAAAGATGGGCAATCTCCTCTTGTGGGATTAACTACCTCTGAAAACTTGCTGGAGGGTCAGCTATGGGTCAGTTCTGACTTTATGGTATCCAACAACAACATAATTGAATAAGAATATTTATTAAATAAATACGGTGTGAGTGGAAACATCCCTGACACATAGCTCTCCTGATTTTGATATAAACAATAACCATCAAGCATGGCTGCAGCAAGAACACAATCCCTGCTCTGCAGGAACGTGCACTGCCGTGATAGAGGTGGGAACTGACAGTGGTAGAGGCAACAGTGGGCTCAAATAAAAGGGGGGGGAAGAGGAAGAGAGGGAGGGAGAGAGGAAGGGCGAGAAAAAGAGGAGGAGGAAGAGAAGGACGGAGGAAGGGAGGGGAGCAGGGAGGAAAGAGAAGAAGGGAAGGAGGCATTGGTGAAAGGAGATATTGGAAAGCATTGCTTGTGGGGGGTCCCCTGGCCAGCTGCCAAGTGGGTAAGAGCAGAGAAAGGCAGTGTTTCTGGAAACTATGAGTTTTGTGGGGCAGCAGGACAGAGCATAACTCTCTGGTCATTGATCACCAGAGTGGGTGTGGTGCAGTCCTGGGTAAAGATAATATTTCACATTTTAAGTTTCTTATTTTAAATTTTTCTTTATTTTTTTTTTGTTTTTGCTTTTTATTCTACCTTAGTTCTATTCTGTTCTCGTTTCTTTTCTTGCTCTTCCTCCTCTCCTTTTCCTTCATAACTTGAAAACCAATAACCTCATCTGTTTTTTGTTTGGGTTTTTTTATTATTATTATACTGGCTTATTTACAAAATTCAAATGCATTGTTTTCCAGAACAGATTCTTCCAATTATGGTACATTCACACAATGGAATACTATGCAGCATGCAGGAGCAATGATTTTGTAAATTATTACCTAACTTGGGAGGGACTGGAGAGCATTATGCTGAGTGAACTAACTCATTTCCACAAGGACAAACATTATATAAAACCATTATTGTAGAGTGAGTATAAGGATCCAAGAGGGGTGGGAGAGGGTGGAAGCAGAGGGATGAGGATATGCAGGGGGAGGGGAGGATTAATCATGTGGTTGAGCCAGTGCTATTCCCCACTTCCCCTGCTCTGGATTGACAAAGAATGGCTGAAAACGAGCATGTAGCCTGTCCTTGGCTGCTCAGTGCAGTCAGTGATTTGAGAACTGTACCCACACTCTCACTAACAGAATCACCTTAAGACAGGTGATTAACTATAGCACGGACTGCCAGAAGAACAGATAGATCTGTCCTGGAGGAAGTACAGTCAGTGCTGCCAAATTCAGACTAGAGTGACATGCCCATTCAATTTCCTGGTTGTGTTTATCCAAAACAAATAATTAGGGGGAAGTACACAAACATTCAGTCATATCTCAGAGACAACAACTTTAAAAAATTACTCAAGAAAGTGACCAAAGAGCCACCCAAGAAATGTGTTCTTAATATTTTATCATCAGACTAGCGTCAAGGCTTTTATGTGTTTAAGGCCCTATAGGTCACCTGAAATAGAGATTAGTATTTCCAAATTAAATAAAAAAATAAAAAAAAAGAAAGAAAGTAACCAAAATGCAGGGTCACAAAATCTTCTGGAGGAATAATTAGTGAAAACCAGACCAATCTTACACAAGCATGCTAAAAAAGAGTGCTGAGGCAGAAAACCAACCATGGAAGAATATAACCAGACATTAAGATATATACTACTACAGCCCAGAAATCAACCAGCATATAGAAATAAAGAACTAACCCTCAAGAATGAGAATATGAAACCAGACACATCAATTTGTAAACAATGACACTATAAATAAAGCTGTGGTGTTAGCCTAAAAATTGGCTTTTTATAGCCATTACAGTTAGTCGTCTCTGGTCTCCAGGTACCTTAACTGCCTTAAGACACATGGACTTGCAAATTAGCATCAGCTGTGGGACAAGGATAAGAGAAAGAGTGCTTTGCATACTGGGCAGCAAGGCTTGTGGTGGCAAGACCCTGGCAGTGGAGACACTGTGGCATTACTGTGAACAGATGGTGACAAGGTGTGACCTGAGTGTCTTGCATTTGTGCTGGCCACAGTTAAAGATTTGATTGTTCTTGTCAGATGTTTGAAGGAGAAGCTAACTTATAACTGCTCTGAGGCAAATCTTACTGGATGATTTGGATTTGACTGTTGGACTGAAACCAGATCCTGAACTTATTAAGGAATTGTGCCTTGGAGCTGTTGGGCTAATGCCTGCACTTGTATTGTGAGATATTCTTTGCCTCGCCCGCTCACTTCCCTAATAAAAACCCATTGTTAGTGCCATAATTGAGTCAGCAACAGATACATGAACCGCTTGCTGTTGGTGTGGTTCTAGAGGCACCATGAAGCTGGGCTCTTTATCTGCTTTGAACTCTGGGGCAGTGAGGGACTGTGCTATTCTTAATCCCTCTGGCCCTTTTAGAAATGTTCATGGCCCTTATTCTGATTCTCTCCTCCTTAGACAAAAGCTAAAAGAGCAAATAAATGATATATTTATATAACTAGAGAAGCCAAGATAATATTGGAAGATGATGATAATAATAATAATAATATTAATATTAATAATAAAGTTACATGGTAACATAAAAAAATTAGTCAATCTTAGACACACACACAAAAGAAAATCCTAAGAATTCCGTGAACTTGTAACATTAGCAACAAAGGAAGTGATGAGAAAAATTCATGAAATGAACTCAGCACAGAAATAAATATGTTGTTGTTGTTGTTATGTGCCGTCGAGTTGCCTGCGACTCATAGCGACCCTATGTACAACAGCCCTAAACTCCGCTCTGTCCTGTGCCAAT
>NW_006400096.1:1000732-1013793 GCF_000299155.1 Elephantulus edwardii | reverse complement strand
TATCCTGTCACTGACAATATTGTACTTCAAGACGGATCTAGCAATGACTTTTTTAACTATGAAAGCAACTCCGTTTTTCCTCACTTTTTCATCTCCAGAGTAATATATCATATGGTCCTCCGACTCAAAATGCCCCATGCCAGTCCATCTCATCTCACCAATGCCCAGTATGTTAATATCTATGCGTTCCATTTCTTCCTTAACAATATCTAATTTTCCTACATTCATGGTTCTCACATTCCATGTCCCAATCACCAGCGTCTGCTTCTCTGCCTTTGTATTTCCATACTTGAAAACTCAACCTCCTCTGCCGTTTCTGTTATCTAAATGTGTTCTGTTGTACATAGGGTTTTCAGAGGTCTGCTATTTCAGAAGTGGATGGCCAATCCTTCTTCCTAGTCTGTCTCAATGTGAATGTTCAGATTTAGAGATGTATCAGACAGACCAGCAAGTTAAAGGTATATACCTTATTGCGGAGTTAACTTTAATGTCTGAAAATCAGCAACACCCAAAAAAACCCAAATAATATCATAACATTAACTTGATGACTACAGATAACTACTTTGGATGTAAATGAATTAAATTTATCAAGAAGAGAGTAACAGAATGGGTAAGAGGATATGACCTATCAGTATGCTTTCTACAAGTGATACATCTTAGATACAAAGAAGAAAAAGAAATTAAAAGCAAAGGACAGAAAAATATTCAAACAAGTGGCAACTAAGGAAAAGAGGAGTGGTTTTATTTCTGATAAAATAACTTTAACGCAAAAAGTCAGGAACAGACAAAGAAGGACGTTATATAATGATAAAAATATCACTATAGCATGAAGACATAGCCATAACCAGTGTCTACACAGTCAGTCAAAGAGACCTGAAAGATAGAAATCAAACTTAAGCAGAATTGAAAAAAGAACTAGGCAACTATTACAATAATAAACTTTAAAATACAACTTTTAAAGCCCAGAATTAGCAAAAGGAAACTCAACAAAGATACCAAAAAATCTAAACAATACAATCTGCTGACTTGATTTCATAGACACATACAAAATACCCCATCCACCAACAGTATGATTATACATTCTTTTTACAGCATAAATAGGATATACTCTAGAATAGACTGTAAATGCAAGGTAAGCCTTAGGTTTAAAACCATAGATTTACAAAGCATATGCTAGATGGTATGTTGTAAGATTAGACTTCAGCCACAGAAAATCAAGATTTAAAAATACCAAAATGTAATGTTCCCCTTACTCTGTTTACCCAACAGCTTTTTGGTCTAGGTATAGGTTTCACATGAATATAATTAAGTGTTCTGGGATTCCCATTCTTTTCATAACAAATGTGAATCAATTTGTTATATGATCCACACATTCAAATGCCTTTTCATAGTCAGTAAAGCACAAATAGACATTCTTCTGGTATTCTTTGCTTTCAGCGAGGATCCACTGACATCAGCAATGATGTCCCTGGGGCCACAGCCTCTTCAAATCCAGTTTAACATCTGATAGTTATCTAAGTACTGTTATTGTCGCTTTTTTTTTTAAATGTGATTTACTTACAAATTTTACATACATTGTCTTTCACCCTATTCTTCATTCATATTATGTTTCATACAATCATTCTCATGAATTATGTTTTATACAATTAATCACCATTAGGCCTTGCCCATCATTACCCTGTCTTTTTGCCATTCGCTTCCCCCCGCTTCCATCCACCCACCAAACGGTATAGCCCTGTTTGAATGATCTTCAGCAGAATTTTGCTTGCATGTGATATTAATGATACTGTTTGATAATTTCCACATTCTTTTGGATCACCTCTTTTGAGAATGGGAATAAATAGATCTCTTCTGGTCAGTCAACCAGGCAGCTGTCCTCCAGATTTCCTGGCATACAACGGTGAGCACATCCAGTGCTGCATCCACCATTTGAAACATGTCAGTTGATATCCCATTGATTTGTTGGGCCTCATTTTTTTGCCAGTGCCTTCAATGCAGCTTAGACGTTTTCATTCCTTACCATTGGCTCTTAATTGTATAGTGCTTACTGATATATTTCAGTGTCAGCCAGTTCTTTTTGATACAGTGATTCTGTGAAATCCTTCATCTTCATCTTCTTCAGCTTTCTGGATCATTCAAGATTTTGCCCATAACATTTCAAGGTATTGCACCTGAGACTTGAATTTGTTCTTCAGTTCTTTAAGAATGAGCAATGTTGAGCTAGTTCTTAATTTTTTATTCCAGGTCTCTGCATAGTCAATTATAATGTTTTGGTTGAACTTCCTGTATATATAGATGCTCCCACCCCCTGCCCCCATGTTCATTGCCACAATCTTCACAGTAGAGGAAAATATGGAAACTTCGATGGACTAATCAACAGATGCATGAATACACTTTGGTACATACACACAGTGGAAGAACATTATACAGTTTTAAAGAATGATGAACTTTGAAGCACCTCAAAACATGAATGAACCTGGAGAATATTACGGTGTGTGAATCACAAAGTACAAATATTGCACGAGATCACTACTATAGAAAATCAGGAAAAGATTTGTCCACAAACACATTTTTTTTGTTTTTGAAGATTACTAGTGGTGGGAGGGAAAGGAAGGATAAATCACTAACTGGTGGGTAGAGAATTAATTTTGATCAAGGGAAAGGTAATAAATATATAAGAAGATGAAGGCCAGGAAATGATCACAGTAAAGGAAGACACTGGGTGGAACCTAACAGTTGAAGGCAACAAAGGGAAATACATACATTGTTGTTGATGGTAAGTACCATCGAGTTGCCTGCTTCTCATAGTGACACTATGTACAGCCCGTAGTCCTGGAAGAGCAATAATAATCTATGAATTATTGTAGCTATTAAGTGCTGTTGAATTGGAATTGACTCACAGCTGACCCTGCAGTAGGTTTCCAGATGCTGGAAAGCGCACAAGAGGAGCTTACCCATCTTTTTTCCCCTGGAGCAGCTGGTAAATTAAAATCACCTGCCTTTGAGTTGGCACCATAACTCCTTTACTCCCGAGGCCAGATAGTTAGTTAGACATGCAAGCTGAATAGATATGGGAAGGCAGATTAAACTACGCCCTGGATATACATACATTTGACAGGATATTTCTGTGTTTATATGTGCTGCAATACATCCATGAATTCCAGAGACAGAGTTGTGAAAACTTAATAACCGTAGCCAAATTTTGAGAGAATGAATCACTGTGCTTGGAGACTCAGGACCGTAATCTTAGGGGACATCCACCAAGACAATGTATTGCACTCTTCTTTTTTTTTCTTTTTTAATTTTCATTTCTGTTTCTGTACATACAAAATTCGTGTACATTATGTTTTACATTACACTATCCTTCATATTGTGTTTTATACAGTCATTCCTATTCATTGCATCTTGTAAAACCAATCACGATTGAACTATGCCCATCATTACCTTTTCTTTTCTGATCCCTGCTGGATCTTTCCCATTTCCTTTACCCCCTCCACCCAAATTGTGCAACCTTGTCATTTCCCCTCAGCCCATCCTCAGCCCTCTGTTCCCACCACTTTCCCGCTTGGATCCCCATACACATTTTACTAGTTATCCTTCTATTTTTACAATGATTTACACAATGGAATACTATGCAACACTCAGGCACAATGATTTTGAAAATTACTACATAGCTTGAGCGTGACTGGGGAGCATTATGCTGAGTGAACTCAGTCTCATAAGGAGAAACACTGCATAAGAATACATCCTTCTTTTGATGAATAGCAGGTAGGGGCTTAAAAGCTAATGATCAGCTATGTAAGCACTAGTCTGTCAACTTCTGTCAAAGAAGAGTGAAGCAAATCAAAGATGCATGGAAACTATTAGTACAAAGTCCTACTGAACCATGTGAACCACAGCCTCCATGACCATGAGAACAGAAGAAAGTAGATGGTGCCCAGCTCCACTGTGAACTCCTCAGAAAGGAATCACCCTGCCACTGGGCAGAGTGGGGGAACAGCATGGAACATGACTTGGAAGATTAAAGAAAGGCCAGACTTAACTAATCTGACAAAGGTTGACAACCCTCAAGACTGTGACCCTCATAAACTTCAAACCTGGAACTAAACTCACCCTACATAGTTCAACGTCTAGGCAATAATAGGCCTGAAAGGTGAACAATGGCACCAAGGAAGTGTACACTCCTTACAGCGATCCACCTTGTAAGAGTGAAGGGATGACGTTTTCTGAGGGATAAATTGCAGAAGGCAGGAAGGATTAGTAATGGAGGACTAATGGAAATGGGAAACACAAGGAGGAAAAGGTATGGTTATGCTGTGTGGATTTCGGTAGTGTCCAAAAACATATATGACTTATTGAATAGAAAACCAATTTACTCTGTAAGCTTTCACCTAAATCCCAAGTTAAAAAAGAAAGTAAAGCTCAGCTGTGCTATTAAGGTCCTTCCTTTAATCTGTATTAGGATCCTAATCCTGCCCTTTCCAGTCGTTTTTAAGTCTCTTTCTAATTTGAAGTCCACCTCTTCCAATATTGTATCAGTGTTCCACTGTTCTTCATAGGACTTTCACTTACTGAAGGTTTCAGAAGTGGCTTACCAGACCCCCTTCGCTGGTCTTTGTTAGTCCAAAAGCTCAGCTGAAACATAGTTGTCATGGGTGACCCTGCTGTTATTTGAAAAGCCCAGTGGCATCGCTTGCTGTATATCAGAAACATGCTCTCATCCCTCATTCAAATGGGGAAATCCTCAACACATTTTGATAGAGATCAGCTCTAGACTTCTCAGAACCTGGATGTTACAGGTCGTCCTGTTTCCAGGAACGTTCATGCTCCATGAATTCCCTCTGTTCTTCACAGTGAACGTTTAGGGACTTTGGTCAAAGCCTGAGCAAATCCAGCGAGCAAGCTTGACTGGGGTGCTGAGACTCACTTGGAGAATTTATCCAGGAAATGCATGGGTCTCGCCAGCTCTGGGTTAGAGGTGAATGGTGGCGTGGGCAGCCAGGGGACCGCTGTCCATCCCGCCCTTCGTTGCGGTCATTACTCCGCTCAGTGCATTTCTCACCCCTACACGGCAGAGTGCATAGAAAGCAAGGTGGAGAACGCTGCATTTCCCCCACATTCTTTCCTTAGATAAAAGCCCCAGCCTGAGTTGATTGAGTTCAATTTACGGCCAATTTCCCTTTTTAATTCTCACATCCTGCCCTACTTTTGCTGGGCCTAAAACCAAAATCCTGTACTGGAATGTTCACTGAAGTAATTTTTAGAAACAAAGATCTAAATAAAGCGTCCCCATACAACCAAAATGGAGGAGCTTCTCATAGCTGAGACGGCAGTGTTTATTCATTATCGGCTTTGGGTGGGCTTTATTTATACACAAATACACCGTAATTACATTCCTGTTTTCCCTTTGTAATTAGAAGACTCAAGCCTAACTGGGTGCCCCCTTCCTTCCCTTCTCACTTGGCCCTTGTGTCTGGACTGGTCGGGGCTGGTGGAGGGCCTGGCAAATGACCAACAAAGACGACAGAGGTTACCCAAGGCAAAGGAATCGAGAATTTAGCTTGAAAATAAGGGTTTGGGAGACTTGTAGTTTGAGTGTTTGCGCTCTGTCGTTTGTTTAAGAATTAATCCTGATTTTCAGTTGGATGATACCTTTTATTCTTAACTGTCTACCACCGCAGGTGGAAATCCCAAATATTCAAAAACAGAGGAAACATTTAGCAAAGTTGGTGCTGGACATGGATTCCTCACGAACAAGGTATGTTTTTATTTGTTCTGGGATGTTTTTGTTTGTTTTGGTTTTGGTTTTTTCCCCCATCCCCTCTGTGTCTCTCTGATGAAAAGGTCATTGTTGTAGTGTGTGTGAGTGGGAGTGAGTATATTTTTTATTTACTAAGTTTTTCCCAAGAAATATGGAGGTGTTTGCCTCAATGAGCCAGAAACACTAGGCCTCTGCTCTACAGCAGCGGCTGATTATTTGCTGCGATGGACTGTAGGCCAATGATTAAGATAACTTCCTAAACAACGTACCTCTGGAAACTTTGAGAAATGATGATAGTTATAGAAAGGCTTCAGGTCTTTTGTTCATAGGGTCGCTATGAGTTGTGCTCGACTAGACGGCAGTCAGCCACAACAATGAGAAATGCAGTAAGGTAAACAGGTAGTGTAGACAGAAGGGATTTTTGAAGAAGTGACTCTGATCTGAAATGTGAGTGATGAAAAGGAGGCATGTCCACGAAGCTCTGTTGTAACATTATCTGGCAGAGAGAAGAGAAAACCCAAGGCCTTGAGCGGAACAAAGTTGCCGTGTTCAAAGTGTGGAGGAAAGACAAACAAGACTGGACTATAAAAGAACAGTGGGGAGAATCGGAGGAGATGAGGGCAAAGAGGTAGGACAGGTGCTTTGTGGTATTCTTAGTGAGGAACGAGGGTGGTGATGAGTCAGTGGTAGAACCCTCACTCCAGTGCAGGAGACACAGGTTCAAGTCTAGGCATCTCAAACTCAGCCACAACCCCTCTGCCAGTGAAGATTTGTGTATTTGCTATGAGGCTAAGCTGGTTTCAGCAGAGCTTCCAGATTAAGACAGACCAGGAGGAGAAGCCTGACAGTCCCCTCAAAGTACTTTTCCAAGAAATTGGTGCAATCACTTTGTGGTAAGCACATTTGTGCAAGGCGGGCCTTTATAAGAAAGAATTATCCAGGAAGCCTTCCTCATCTTTGCCTGGTATTTCAGCCAAGGTTTTGAAATGGTCTTGAGTATTTCTTTTCTGTTTCTCCCGAACTCTTTCTGCTTGGAAGCAGGACAGTCGTCCATTTGTGGAGCATCAAGTCATCGTCATGTCCCAAAGACTTTTTCAGTAGTTTGTCCTTTGATTTTACTACTTTTTGCTAATGAGAGATTGCTTAGCTTTCTGTGTTTAGGTATGGGAGACTTTAAATTTTCTTTTCATTTTGTTTTTCAAAAAAACAGAAAGGAACAACTGAATAGAGAAAACACTTAGCAATTAGGTTCTTGACACCTAAAGGAAGAAGAGAATCACTGCATGCATCTGCATTGAATACAGGGAGGCAGCTGTGGCCTGCTTGGTCCCTGTGGTGGCTTGCGTGATGCTTAAAAGAGGGGTGTTTAACAAATTAAACATTAAATACATGTTGAATAATGTTATTTAAACATTGTCACATTTCTTCAGAGTTGTGGTTGTTGTTGTTAGGTGCCACTGAGTATGACTCATGGTGACCCTGTGAACCCTGTCCTACCCTATGCCATCCCCACACTTCCTGACACAGTACAGCCCATTGTGGCAGTCACCATGTAAACCTACCTGGTCAAGGGACTTCCTCTCCTTGGCCTACCCTCCATCCTTACCAACATCATGTCCCTCTCCAAGGAGTAGCTAGCCCCTCCCAGCAAACATGCCCGAAGTATGTGAGGTGGAACCTTATCATCCTTGCCTCCAAAGAGAACTCTGGCTGCACTCACTCCAAGACATGTCTGTTTGTTCATTTGGCCATCCATCCATCCATGGGATGTTCAGTGCTCTTCTCTATCAGCACAGCTCAAAGGCATCAGTTCTTCTGTCATCCTTATTCATTGTCCAGCAATACATAGCAAGTGATCTTAAAGACTGTGGCCTGAATCAGACATACCTTAGTCCTCAAACTAACGTCATTACTCAATAATTTGGAGAGATCCCTAACTGCAGACCTTCCCAGTGCAATCCATATCCTAATTTTCTGGCTGCTGGTACCAGGGGTGTGAATTGTGGATCTAAGTTGAAGTTATTGACAGTTTCAGTTTCTTCTCCATCCATCATGATGTTGCCTATCGGTCCTATGGCAAGAATCTTTGTTTTCTTGACATTGCACGAGGTGCAATCCATATTGAAGGCCACGTTCCTTGATCTTTAGCAACAAGTGCTTCAAGTCCTCACTTTTTAGCAAGCAAGGTTGTGTTGTCTTCAGGGTAGTTCAAAAGAAAATTTCCAGTTTGTTTTATCAGCTGAATCCACAGCCTGCCTTTCTGCCTGGACCTCAAAACCTTTAACTGAAGAATAGCCCCCTTCTTGGAAGGACAGCATTCACTTTTCCGTCCCCCCACCTCTGACTTCATAAGAACGGGCAGTTGCTAGGCACGGGTTGTCATCATAACTGTCTACTATTTTTCTTACAGTTTCTATATGCTGTTGAGTCAGAACTGCCTCATAGCTGACCCTAGAGTGAATCTTCAGATGTTGTAAATCACATGAACAGAAATTACCCATTTTTCTCCCAAAGAGCAAATGGTGAATTAAAACTCCCTGCCTTTGAGTTGACAGTTACCACCAGGCTACCAGAGCTCCCTTTTCTTATAGTGGAGAAATCACTGTATGCCTTCTGTCTCTGTCAAAGGACAAATGGACTAGTTTTTAAGATAGAGGAGAGAAGGGGGGGAAAATGGTTCACTTGTTTTTCTTAGTATTGGCCCCAGAATGCCTTCTAATTTATAACCTGACAGGAAGAAGACCCCGCCATGGATCTTTTCTCTCGGGTTGATTGCTGGAGCTGGAATCTAGTGTACTCACAACCTTCTATTAGGCCCTCATTTTGGTCATTATCTGATAATGACACAACAGCTGGAAGTGTTCATCTTTCCCATAAAACTTCCCGCAAGCCTTCCTCTGAAAGTCTGTATTCTCCCCAAAAAACAAGTGTTTCAGAAAATTATTCATTGTGATCTCTAAATGTTGATAGGAAGCTTTTTTTTGTGCTCACCAGGGTAGAATTTTACTTTCCGTTTTATCATCTTCCTTATCTTTGCATTTGGCACACACCTTTTGTTCCAGCCAAGTGGGTGGATGTATCCAAACTCAAATGCCCACGGGGATCATAAGTGAAGAGCAAGACCCCCAAGACCAAACCAGTGCAGACCCTGAGTGCCAGTGCCCCTGTGCTCCATAGGGTTTCAGTGATGGCTTGTTCAGAGGCACCGGGTCTTTCTTCCGAGGTGCCTTTAGGTAGACTTGAACTTTCAAGCTTTTGGTTAGCAGCTGAGCATGCTCACTTAGAGCTACCCACAAGCTCCAAATGAATGGCACAGACATTTTTGCTGCTGTTGTTGTTTGGTGCTGTCAGGTCAGCCACAGCTCACAGCAGCATTGTGAAAAACAGATCTGAACCTTGGCCTATCCTGTGCCTTCTCCTGCATCTCTGAGATGCTAGAGCCCATGGAAACAGCCACTGTGTCAGTCCATCCTGAAGATCTTCCTCTCTTTCATCTCCTCTCCACCTTTCCTAGCGTGATGTCTTTCTCCAAGGATTGGACTTTTCTTACAACGTTTCTAGCCAGAATACATCGTGTGTAGTCACTGTATAGACAGACTATACTTTAGAGAGAATAATAGCAATTCCCATTTTGCTTTTGGTTTTGATACACAATTGCAAAGTAGAGAATGTGTGACTTCTCTGCCAGATGTGCTGATCCTCTGTGCCCATCACTTACTTCGGCATGTCTGTCAGCCTATTTCTTGCTCCATGGTAGGATTCTAACCTTCTCTGTAGGAGACCTGGGTTTGATTCCTGGCCATTATATCTCATGGACAACCACCACCTGTCGTTGAAGGCTTGTATGTTGCTGTAATGCTGAACAATTTTCAGAGTAAGGCAGTCAAGGAAGAAAGGCCTGGTGATCTACTTTAAAAATCAGCCAGTGAAGATCCTGTGAATCATGGTGGTCCGTCTCACAGCCGGTCATGGAAAAGGCCCAGAACTGGGTCTCATTTCCCTCACTCGTGCACAAGGTCCCCATGGTCCATGGTGGCCAACAGCAGAATAGTGCTTAGTTAGTACTTTTGCATTATTTCTCCTTTCAACTAAGGTTCTGTAGCTCCTAGGTCATTTTGTAACCAAATGTTTTCTTTGTTACCCCCTCAGTGTCCTGAAGGCTCTGCCTATCTCACACTTCTCCTTTTTCCCCCCCTCATATTTTCCGTCAGGTGGCAGCAGACTTCCAAGTCTTCGAGTTTGTCCAGCAATTTGCAGCCTGCGGGTGCCAAAGCAGATGCCCTCAGGGAAGAGATGGAGGAGGCTGCCAACAGAGTGGAGATTTGCAGGGTACCTGCTTTCTTTGCTCCTCTGCTAAGACAGACTAGGGAGCCCTGAGAAATTCCTTTCTGTTCACTGGAGTTCTGCAGAAACCCTTTTACTGAGCCCCTAGTGAAGCCAGAGGCTCTCAGCCTCGCCTACTGGATCTCCAAGGAGCCATGGATGCCCTCAAAGAACTGGGCTCTGCTGGTGACCTAGACAGGGTGGTGGCAGTTGGTTTGTAGTAGCTGTTTGACAAGTATGTGTTAGAACTTCCTCCCTGATCGGTGAAGAGGAAATGAACCTGGTTTCCGCATGGATGCTTTCAAGTCATCTGAGTCCCCAGTAGTAAATTATAGCCCATCCAGGTTGATTTTGACAAGTAGGAGAGAAAATCCCCTTTTTTGTTTATATTAAATTGTTTATCTTCTTATTTACCTTTCGTGGTTCAGATGTCAATCCTTTGTCTTCCACAAGGGACCATTCCTTCAAGTTGAAGTGCTAGCCGAGGAACTTTCCATAACAAAGGAAGCTTCCCATATGAGGCTCAGGGGCAGACATCATTCTGCAAACCCCTATGATGCACTGATGCAGTAATACGCTTGGTTATATTCTCACTTCCCATCTTCTAGGACATCTTCTAGGACATCTTCTAGGACTTAGCAGGTCACCATCCATGGTTCTTTGTGTGTATGTACTCCGTGGACTTTGATTGGTGCCATCTTGACCTTCCCAGAATATCAAAACTGCTACTTTTCTCCAAGGAACAAAAACGGTCATGTTCATTTAGCTGTCTTTGGTATGTGTTATCTTAATTAAGGAACCCTGGAGGTATAGTACAGAACCTGCTAGAGTGCTAACCGAAAGGTCAGAAGTTTGAATCCACTAGCCACTCCTGAGAAGAGGAGAAAGATGGGCAGCTTTGGAGACCTGGTGGAGTTGGGGTCGTCTCAGTGTCACTGAGTGGGTTGCTTTTAATTACATCTAAGTTCAGAAGGGAGTCCCCTGGCTGGTTTGGACAGTTGGCACACTCAGCTGCTAACGAACAGACGGGTAGTTCAGGTGCACCCTGTATTTCCTCAGAAACAAGGCCTGGTTACCTACTTTAAAAATACCCAGCCATGCATAACCTCAGGAAACGTCATTCTACTCTAGCACACCTGGATTTCCCTGCATTGGAGTTGACTCAGTGACAGTTGTACCACCTTGCACATGGACGTCTCTGCTCTCCATGGCTGGTGCTAGTCTTACCAGCTTCCCATTGGCTTAATCTTCTAGACCCACCCTCTCCAGGTAACTTTGACCTGACTTTCAAAATGAGATTCTCTTGAGTCAGAAATGTTGAAGATATTTTAAAGAATACATTATCTCTTAGTCTACAGTACTGTGGGCCCTACCAGAACAAAACCAAACCTTCAGGCCCATGTGTGAATAAAGTTCATTTGCCATTTAGACTCTAATGTAAAGCAGCTCTACTTTACTGCTGAATTCACTGTGTGTATTCTCTACCCCTCTACCATGGATTTGTGTTCATCGGTTAAGAAACTTTAAAATATTTTTTTTTAGAAGACGAGTGAATGATGTTAAGAGATGATGCTGAATATAAATGTACACAGATGTCAGAAGTAAAAATTAATAGATTTAGACATTCTTTTAGAGTTTTAAAGCTTGCCTGTTTCACACTCCATGTGTACGTATTTGTATGTATATTTGTATGTATATATAAAATTCTTCAGTGTTTATAAAAGCTATATGTGTTCATTTTTACTAGTAAAAAGTATAAAAATAGACAAGAAAGACACTTTTCCTGCCTAGCAACTTTTCTACTTCCAAAGAAGGTAACAACTACCCTCAGCCAATATTTATTAAGACATTATTATAAGCAATGCACTTTCTTACATGCCTCACGGCTATAACAGTTATAAGCAAAGGGAAGCCAGAAGCTGTTAATTAGGTGCTAATTTATTTCATGCTTTTTTGTTAGGTGCAGTTGAATTGATGACAACTCATAGTGACTCTGAACAACAGATCTGAACCCTGCCCTATCCTGAGCCGTCCTCCTAATCTCCTCTCCATTCCAGCCCATTGTTAAAGTCACTGTGTCACTCTATCTTGTTGAGGGCCTTCCTCTCTTTGCTGACCTTCTACACTTCCCATGATGGTTTTCCCCCAAGAACTGGCCATCTCCTGACAATATGTTGAAAGTCTGTAAGATGACGTTTGACCATCCTTGCCTCAAAGTAGCATCCTTGATGCACTTCCTGGAAGACAAATTTGTTTGTACGCTTGGCAGTCATACTTCCCCAGCACCACAATTCACATGCGTCATCAATTCTCCAAGTCTTCGTTATTTGTTGTCTACTTTTCAGATGTGTATGGAGCAACTAAAAAATATCATTTGGTATTTTCATGTTTGATTACTATTCCATAGTTGTTGACATGTACTATCTAGTTGAGACTGATTCTTAGCTAACCTTCTAGTAATTGTTCAGACGGAGTAAATCACATGAGAAGAGATTCCCCATCCTCCTTTCTGTCTCTCAGAGCAGTTGAATTCAAGCAGAATGCATTTGGATTACAAGGCAGAGCTCCTTACCACTAAGCTCCCGGAGCTCCCTGTTCTATAGGGGGAATATATCCCATGATATATTTAACTGTTTTACTATTGAAAGATACTCACATTAGTTATGTGCTTTTATGTTTGCCATCACATAAATGATACAGTAAAACTATTTATATGATATTACCTCAAAATACCAATTTGGAGGATCCAGCTTAGAAAAAAAGTATTACTCTGTAAGTATATGTTGTTGTTCTAAGTATATAATTATATACTAATAATTAAATGGAGCTGGAGAGAGAATGATCGAATTTTGCACAATCAATGACTTATTCATAGCAAATACATTTTTTAAGAGGCATAAACGCAGGTTATATACCTGGATTTCACCTGATGGCATGCATAGGAATCAGATCAATTACATATGTGGAAAGAACCGCT
>NW_006400096.1:898797-998657 GCF_000299155.1 Elephantulus edwardii | reverse complement strand
GTGCGATTGGCACAGGACAGAGCGGAGTTTAGGGCTGTTGTACATAGGGTCGCTATGAGTCGCAGGCGACTCGACGGCACATAACAACAACAAGAACAACAACAAGCTGAATTCCAAAAAAATGGTATTTTGAGTCAAAGACTGTATCTTTTTTTCCCCTTAAACAGGCTTTGACAATCAACTTCTCTCAAACAAAGTTGCAGTTCACTCTCCCACCAGCATTATATATACATACTCTTTCCTCCTAATATCTGCCCCTAATGTGTGTTGTTACAGTTTTCGTTGTTTGCCAAACTGCTGGGGCAGAGGGAGCAATCCATAGGTTATTTCCATTTCCATAAATATTAATAGTTGTAATGAGAATTGCCTATTGGTATAAAAGGCCCTGTATTTTCTTTGCTTTTTTTTTCAAAAAATACCTATTCATGAAGGTTCTTTGCCTATAAAGAATATGAGACTTTTTCTTTCTGTTATGGTGCACATTTCCCCAAGTATGCCCGTTGTCTTTTGACTTTATGTTGTGGCATCACCCAGTAAGAACGTAATAGTTTCCTGTTACTTCTTTACATGAGTAAAAGACTAGATGACCCACATGGCTTACTAGGAAGGAGAAAGCACCCCCCCCCAAGGTTAAAAACATATTTTTCTTCAATTACTTTTTTATAATAGTTCTCCTTCTTCATTATATGCATTTTAGTGCTTGAAATTTACTTTTCACACGGTGTAAGGCCGAGTGTTATTGTGGGTTTGTGTTTTTTTTCCATGCGGATAACTAGTTTTGTCATACAGTTGTTGTTCTGTGCTGTTGAGTTAGAACCGTCCCATAGCTGACCCTGTAGTAGGTTTTCACAGGCAATTAATTACATGAGAAGAGATTACCTGTCCTTCTCTTGCAGAGCAGCTGGTGGATTTGAACTGATTGCTTTGGGGATTGCAATGCAGTAGCATTGATTAAATAAGCCACCTCTCCCGCTGGAGCTCTGGTGGTCTTGTGGCAAGAAGCTGCATTGCAATACAGAAGACATGCGGCTCAAGAACACCAGCTGCTCTGTGGGAGGATGGGCAGTCTCCTCCTGTGTGATTAACTGCCTCTGAAAACCCACCGGAGGGTCAGCTATGGCTTGGTTCCGACTGTCTGGTACACTACAACCACCTCAAAATGAAACTCTTACCATTTTTTAAATCCTTAGCTTTATTCCTGCACACTTTGTATTGCATTAATTTGTTTGTTTATTCCTTGGCTAGTATTAAACAATTTCTGTTGTAATGTGTATAGGCCTACCCGTAAGAATATCCAGAATCAGGGAACTCTGGTGGCCTTGTGGCAAGAAGCTGCACTGCAGTTCCAATGGTGTGCAGTTCTAGTCCACCAGATGCTGTGCTGGAGAAGGAGGGACAATCTCCTCCTGTACCAGATCTGATTTGATGGTACATACAGACAAAAAAAAAAAAAAAGAAGAAGAAGAAGAATATCCAGAGTTTAAAAAGAATATCCAGAGTTCACTGTGTGGTTTTATGAGCTGGATTGTGAAATTCATGGCATAGATGCAACAGACCAGTAAATATAACAGAGAAAAAAAATAAGAGTTATCGTGCTAAATACTTCATTTGCTGTACAGACATTACAACAGCAATCAGCGATACTGTAGGATTCCACTAAGTAAATAGGATGTAGCATCCTCATTCTCTCTATAAGAAAGACAGGGCATATTATAAGCATAAAAATGCTTCCCAACCTGTTCATTTTACAAAAAAATTTTTACACAGAAATTTTTTTTTTACAGAAAGAAATGCTAATTGGGCCTCAGGAGTTTGTGCCTGCAACTCCCTTCCCAACTCTCCTAAGCTAAGTCACTAAGCAGAAGACAAACTTAAACTCTCAGGATATCAAAGGGGCAAAAAAGAAATTATCAATATTGAAAAAAAAATTACCACTATTTAAAATCAAATCCCCAAAAAGGTTCTGAATAGAATCAATTTCAAGAAAACAAAGATTCTCACAACTGAGCCAATTGGTAGCATCATAATAGATGGAGAAGAGATTGAGATTATTAACAGTTTCATCTTGCTTGATTCCAAAATCAATACTTTTGGCACCAGCACTCAGTATATAAAAAGATGAATGGCATTAGGAAAATCTACTGTCAGAGTACTGAATAGCAAAGATTTCAGTCTAGAGACTAAGGTGTGCCACTGTGGTTTTTGCAGTTTCTTGCTGTACATCAGAGAGATGGACAATAACTAAGGATGACAGAAGAAGAATCAATGTCTTTGAGTTGTGGTGCTAGAGAAGATTCTTGAACATACCATGGACTGCCAAGAGAACAGATTTATCCTGGATAGAATGAAGCCAAGTTTGTCCTTGGAGGCAAAGAATTTTAAAGCTCCATCTCCCAAACTTTGGCCATGTAGTCAAGAGGTATCAGTCCTTGGAAGAGGACATCATGCCCGGAAATGTGGAGGGACAATGCAGGAAGGAAGACCCCAGATGAGATGGTTGAATTTTAATCAATGTATCTTTAATCACTATTTAGTCACTGAAATACAATCCAAATGACTGTGGAATTTGGGAGATAGTAGATAAAGGGGAACTACAATCATCAAATAAGATTGAAAGATAATTGAATGAGATTAGAAATTATTAGTAGTATTTTCGGTCATAAAATTATTCTTTATAAAGAACAGAATTGACATTACAGAAAAAATTCGATCCAGTTGTAGAGGAAAGCCTGAGACTGTCTCTCCAAAAAAATACTAATGAAAGAACCAAAGAAGGATGAAAATAGTGAAAGCAAAGATGGTAGACAGTGAAGATAGACAATGGAAAGCCAAAATACAGATTATAGGAGGTTCTGCAAAACAGACAAGTCAACTGAGGATTCATAGACAAAACTGACCTGCCATCAAAGCTCCTCATTTTAACTTTGTGAAATTGGAAATCTCAAGTTTTACTTTATATGAAGAAAAAAAAAATTTAGTTCAGTATTTGCAAATATACTTAGCATATTTGAAATAACTTAAATATTTTAATGCCTATCGTTTGCCGTACAGAGGTAACTCATGGTTGCTGTGATGTTAAACACTGTGATACTGATGTGTCAAATGTGATAATGGTTACCCATGGTGGATAGTGTTTGGTGGTGCTCCCCAATTAAAACAAGTGTGGAAACAGGAGTGGCATCCACTTCTGAAATAGCTTGCCTCTGGAAACTCTGTGAACGTGGAGAAATTATGAAAGTTATACAAGTGTTCAGGTCTTTTGTTCATAGGGTCGATAGGAGTTGTCTGTGACTCGAGGGCACTTAACAACACCATAAAAATTACAAAATTGAGGCTAATTGACGTCAGCAGTCAGGGAATCAAAAGATGAATTGCGTTGGGAAAATCTGCTGTCAGGGACCTCTCCAGAGTGCTGAAAAGCAGCAGTGTCAGTTTAGAGACTAAGGTGTGCCTGATCCAGGCCATGGTCTTCGCAATTACTTGCTATGCATCAGAAAGCAGGACAGTGACTAAGGAAGACAGAAGAATCAGTGCCTTCAAATTGTAGTGCTGGAGAAGAGTTTTGAACATACGATGGACTGCCAAGAAAACAAATAGGTCTGTCTTAGTGTGAAACTAAGTCTCTCCTTGGAGGCTAGGATTTTGAAGCTCTGTCTCACATACTTTGGATACATGGCCAGGAGGGACCAGTCCTTGGAGAAGGACATCATGCTCAGAAGGATGGAGGGGCAGTGCAGGAGAAGAAGACCCCAGATGAGATGGATTGCTACAGTGACTGAGGCATTGGGGTTTGATGTGTAGAAATCTGAGACTGGCTCAGGACAGGACAAGGTTCAGAGCTGCTGTACATAGGGTTGATATGGGTTACAGGTGACTCGACAGCACCTGACAGTAACAGCAACATAAAATACTGTTGAGGAAATAAGCATGTTATTATTAGGTGCTGTCGTTTGTGAGTATAACTCATAGCTACCTATGAACAACAGAAATGAACCTCATCTTATTTTGTGCTGTCTTCACACTTCATGACACACAAGAGCACATTGCAGCAGTTACCATGGCAGTCCACCTGGTCGAGAGTCTTCCTCTCCTTTGCTGACCCTCTACCCTTACTAGCATCAAATCCCTCTCCAAGGATGTGATACAAAGCCTCATCATTCTTGCCTCCAAAAAGCACTCTGGCTGCACCCTCTCCAAGATATATTTGTTCTTTTGGCTGTCCATAGGATGTTTAGTGCTCTTCTCCAACACCACAGCTCAAAGGCATCGATTTTTCTTCTGTCATCCTTATTCATTGTCCAGCTCTCATATGCATAGCAAGTGATCAGAAAGACCATAACCTGAATCAGATGTACCTTAGTCCTCAAACTAATATAATTACACCTCAATAATTTGGAGAGGTCCCTAGTGGTAAACAGTAACCATCGCACAGCTCATCCAGTCTGAGGTCATTGGTGTTTGATGGTTCAAACCTATTCCTAAGATGATCTTGAAGTTCAGATGGAATAGATTCAGGAAATCCACATAGGTTTTATAAAGTTAGAAAACATACCCCCGAGGGAGTTGTGGTAGTGGAGCAGGTTAAGTGTTGGGCTGTTCACTGACAAGCCTATGGTCCAGTCCTCCAGCTACTGTAGGGGGATAAATTGGTCATCTCCTTCCATAAAGATTTACAACCTCAGAAATCCGAAGACGTAGCTCTACTCCACCTGGTAGGGTAGCTGTAAGATGTTCAGTACTCTTTTCCAACACCATAACTCAAAGGCATCAGTTCTTCTTCTGTTTTCCTTCTTCATTATACATAGTTGTGATGAAATTGGACAAGTTACTCCAGCTTGATTTAATGTCTCTTAAAACACAGCAAACAGTTACATGAACCTCATCTTATTTTGTGCTATCTTCACACTTCAAACTTCATGACACACAAGAGCACATTGCAGCAGTTACCATGGCAGTCCTCTCCTTTGCTGACCCTCTACCCTTACTAGCATCAAATCCCTCTCCAAGGATGTGATACAAAGCCTCATCATTTTGTATCACATTAGTTTGGTACTACTGTATTTTGTGGTTTGAAGAGTGGCATTTTAGAACTCTTTATTCATAGATAGATGATAGATAGATAGATAGATAGATAGATAGATAGATAGATAGATAGATAGAAGGGCAAGCCATTCGTACAGGAGAAGGTCACATGGCATATTTAAAATCCAGAAGGCTGTGTGTCAGGGTGTTTTCTTTTACCAAATTTATTCAGTCTGTGTGTTTCACAAGTAGTCCAGGAAACTAAGCTTTCCAGAGAACACTCCTCCATTAGGATTGAAGAAATAAGTACTCATTAATAGCCTGCAATTTGCAGGTGACAAAACTTTGTGTTTTAAAAGTGAAGCGAGTTTGGAGCACTTACATCCTGCTTAGTAAAATAGGAAGTCAGAGTAAAAGAGAATCTTTGTTTTCTTAACCAGTCCATATTGAAGGCTGTAGTCCTTGACCTTCTGCAGCAAGCACTTCAGGTCCTCCTCAGATTCAGTAAGCAGGGTTTTGTTATCTGCAGAACACAGCTTGTTGATGAGTTTACCTCCAATCTTGATGCCACATTTCTCCTCAAAGAGCCCAGCCTTCCAGATAATCTGTTCCGCATATAGGTTGAAAAGGTATGGCGATAGGACACATCTTTGGCGCACACCCTTCCCAATTTTGAACCGTGCATTGTTTTCTTGCTTGGTTCTGATGACTGCCTCCTGGTCCAGGTATAGGTTTCACATAAGCACGATCAAGTGTTCTGGGATTCCCATGCTTCTCAAAGTCAGCCAGCTTGTTGTGATCTACACAGTCAAATGTCTTTGCATAGTTAATGAAACATTCCTCTGTTACTCCTTGCTTTCAGCTAAGATCTATCTGACAGTAGTTATAATATTCCTAGTATCCCAGCCTCTTCAACACCCATCCTGCACTTCTGGTAGGTCTGTGTTGATGTGCTGTTCCAGTCGCTTTTGGATAATCTTCAGCAGAATCTTGTTTGCATGTGATATCAATAATATTGTTGGATAATTTCCACACTTTGTCGGGTCACCTTTCTTTGGAATGGGGACAAATGTAGATGTCTTCCTGATTAAGTAACATTTTAAAAGTATAGAATAACAAGCAACAGCACACTTAGGTTTACACCTCGTGGTATTAGTAGTGATCATTGCAGTAAATATTTAACAGTATGTTTCAAAAGCCTTAATGTCCCAATACACAATTCTTTTTTTTCAACTTATTGTTTATAAGGAAGTAATTAATCAGGAATAATTTTTAGCTGTTGAATACTTCCTAGGAAATAATTAATAGCTGGTGCCAAGTTGTACGAATAGTTGTTCATTCATAATAAAAGTAGTAAAAAGCCAGAAACACAGTATTCAACAATAACGACAACAGTCCATCAATGTAATAATGTTTTGGATAGCTATTAGAATGAATACGTGCTTCTCTAGGGGTAAATGAACTACAAAGAAATCAGTCCTAGTTTTTGTAAGGCAAGCATTTGAAAGCATACGTGACTGTTTAGTGTAAATAGGAAATGAACAAGCATCAAAGAATTTATAGACTGTGTTTTTTGTGATAGAAATACAGGTGAATTGGGTTATTTACTCTCTGTTTCTGAGTGTAGATTAGTTGCACAATCATAAAGAAAAGAAAGATTGTTCAAAATACAAACTCTGGTGATTACCATTGAAAGCTTTTCCTTCTGCAAGACAAAATTCAGAACAATATATCAGAACAAAATTGTCTGTTTTCACCAAGTTGAAATATGACTTTCAGCTTCCCACTTTTATTTCTTATTTGCTTTGTATGTGATTCGGAATTCTATTGCTAGCATAGTAGCACAGCGAGGCTTTTGTACCTTTTGAAAAATCTTTTTCATCTTCCTGAGGCCACAGACTGAAGCTGTGCACTTTTCTGATGTTTCTTGGAGAAGCTCGGAGGTTGAGATGGGGGGGAGTGTCTTTGATCTGGCGTTTAGTCCCCCCTCTGTCTGCTGAGTCGCCCACCACCTGTTTCTCCCTGAGCAGAAGTACCCCCTGCCCACTCCGGGGCTGGGGATGGACACTCCTGAGCAGAGGGGTGTTAAGATTGTACTCAACCAAACCCCTTTCTCTTTAGTCCTTGTTGGCCTTAGCCCTGCAAAGGCATCCACTTTAAGGATCCTTCAGCAAAAGGGAGCCACAGTCCTCTTAAACCTCATTTTAGTCCTTGGGGAATTTACCATCCTGCGACTCAGCTTCCTCACTTGTTCATTCATCACATTTTATTAAGGTCCATCTCTGCTCACATTTCTGAGACAGTGCTGGATAGGAAAGAAAGTAGTCCTTCATCTCTTGGCACCTTGATCACAAATTAGAGTTGGTCCTTACTTAAGAGCATTAGATGAAAATTCCACGTCACATTGTGCCTACAACCCCTTCATGCTTCCTGTTCTTTTCCCCTGAAACTGCACCAGACACACACAGCATTGTCTGATCTGTGCTTGAAGCTCTCCAGAGAACAGATTTCCTCCTTGACCACTGTGCCTTGGTTCTATTGCCTGTGTATAAGAAGATCTCTCCAGAAATTTTTAAGAACATCAGAAAAGAAACACATTTCTCTTGCTTGTCCCAGTGTTTTGACCAAGAATGTGTTTAATTGGCAGCTGGCAGGGCAGACATAAGTTATGGGGAGGCTGCAGAAGGATGCATGCCTCCTGAAACAGGTTCGTCCTGAAACACGAGCTGCCTGGTTCCAGCTGTTCAGTGCCTCATACACTTTCTCACCTCCGTGTTTGCATCAGCCTGATTGTAAAGGCTCTTCTTCAACTACCTATGTGGTTCTTTTAAGGATTTGCCTCCCTAGGGTCACCAAACAGGGAAGAATCTTAGAGACTATCTTTTCTTCCACCTCAGCCAACTCTATTGTATAGGTGATAACGCAAACTCAGAGGTGAAGTTTATAAAACACAAAAGCTTACTAACAAATTCTACATCTTGCTAAAGTATGCTGTTATTCTAAATAGTGTGGGTGATTCTGTGCAACTGGAAAGCTCTTCTCTCCTGAAGAGAAGAGACTATATTCCGACAGAGCATGAGCTCGTGGCTGGTGATCCCTTAGAATGCTAACTGGCTGTTGTATTTGTGTGTGATGTTGATGAGCCCAGAGCCGGCCCAGATGAGAGTAGGCAGTTCTTTCTCTGTCCACCTGAATTCCCCACTCTTCTCTGCAATGAGCACATTTCCATCTCTCTTCCATATGCTTGGGGTCAACTAGTTGGTAATGAGAATGAAAGGGTGCCCAGTGCCAGAATGTTTAAAAAAAAAACAAAACACCTCAAACAACAAAACTCCAGGAGCCACCAACACACCTCCAGAACCAGCAGGGGGAAAGAGAGCAGCTTCACTGTTGATAACTCAGAAGCTGCACCAGGGTAGGAGCAGAAGCTGTAGAGCTATGTGGAAACGACCTTGCCCATCACTACCCCACACCAGCTGCTCTAACTTGACGTGGCCCATGGCGTGAAAAATCCCCAGGAAGCCCTAGCATAGGTTCTCTTTCCACTTGATCACTCTGTAGAGTTCCAGTGGAATAATGAGAATGCTTGCAAAAAAAGTTTAAGGACCTCAGTGTGGTTAAAATAGGATGGAGTACTAGCACCTTCCCCTCTGATGCCTGGACTCCTGCATTCGATATATTTTTTTTATAGATATTTTACTTCCATTGTTTATTTTCTCATCCACAGGACCAGCTCTCAGCTGACATGTACAGTTTTGTGGCCAAAGAAATTGACTATGCAAATTACTTTCAAAAGGTAAGGACCCGGCACAGCAGGAGTGTTCTGTGTGTTTATCACAGTCATGGTTCTGACAGGAAGAAGGTGTGGGGATGGTCCGGGGTCCCTTGGCTTAGTGGGTCACAGAAAACAGTGGGACTTTGACCTCATTACTGTATGATTTTTCTCCCTAAACCTACCAATTCCCAGCCCCATCCCTGAGGATTCTTTCTCTCTCTCTCTCTCTTTTTTTTTTTTTGGTAAACAGTTGGAAATAATTTATTAGCACGTTCTTTTTAAGGTTTTAGTACTTTATTAGATATTGTGTTTGGATAACTCACTGACTTTTCTTTTTATTGGTTTGCTTACCAAGTTTGTTTCATACTATTCTTCACTCACAGTGTGCTTCATAGAATCATTCTCACAGATTATGTTTTATAAAATTAATCACCACTGGACCCTTCCCATCATTACCCTGTCTTTTCACCCGATCCTTCCCATTTCCTTCCCCTTCCTCCACCCACCAAACTGCCCTGTGGTTTCACCCCTACTCATCTTCATTCCTACCCCACTTGAGTTCCCTTGCTTGTTTCACTAGTTATCCTTCTATTTTTACAATAATGATCTTATGCAGTATTTGTCCTTATTAGACGGCATTAGTTCACTCAGCATAATGCTCTCCAGGCTTTCCCACATTATGCAGTATCATTTTTGATCCATGCCTGTGGTTCTCAACTGGAGGTGATTTTGTTCTGCCTCCCGTACCCCATTTAACAATATTTTGAGACATTTGTCACAACTGGGGAGATGCCACTGCCAGGCAGTGAGCAGAGGCCAAGAGTACTATTGACCATCTTGCAGTTCACATGACAGCCCCCACAAGAAAGATGGATGTGGCCTCTCAATGTCAGTCACAGAAGCTTCTGGTGGCCTAGTGGTAAGGAATTGTGTTGCCCATTCAAAGGCACATGGTTCAAATCCACCAGCTGCTCCACAGGAGAAAGATGGCGGTCAACTCTTGTGCAGTTTTATTGCCTCTGAAAACCTGCTGGAGGGTCAGCTGTGAGTCAGTGCTGACTAGATGGTAGGTAACAACTATGCCAGTCATGCAAATGTTGAGAAACACTAGTCTGTGACAGCAAGGAAATGGTGAAGAATACAGATATAACCTCTGTGAAACACGTGGTGTTTGCTTTCAGTTAGCCAAAGATGATGGATGACAGGTAGTTAAAGGATAGTTGATGTGGATGATTTACCCGCCTTGCCTCAATGAAAGCAGAGTTGGAGAGTGGAGGAACAGGGTCTGACTTACCTACCCCTAAAAATCGTGTCCAGCTACTTAGGACAGTGGCTCTTGCGGAGGGAGCTCTGGTGACAACAGTGCCTTGATTTTGCTAACTGCAGAGGCAGTGCTTTGAATCCCCTGCCTGCTTCATTGGGTGTTGTTATGACTTTCGAGTTGGGACCCACTTTTGGCTGACCCTCCAGGTTTTCAGAGGTGGTAAGTTACACAGAGAGGAGTTTGCCCATCTTTCTCCAGCGGAGCTGCTGGTGGATTCAACCCACATGCCTTCGGGTTGACAGCACAGCTCCTTGTCACTAGGCCGCCAGAGCCCCTTGCTTAATGGGCTAGCAATGAGCAATCTCCTCCCTTACAGATGCTGAGCCTCAGAAACTCAGCAGAGGCTAACTCTTGAGTTAGTATCAACTCAACAACATTGGGTTTGGCTTTGGGCTTGTTGATCCTGTCTTTGCTGAATGCAAGGCAAGCCACAAGAACCTTTGAAAGAAGGATTATCACCTACAACCAGAAGAGGATAAAATAGATGAATGAGACCTTCTAAGAATCAAATCCCTATGCACATCCAAAAGCTTTCCCAATAGGGTAAAAAGGAAAGCCACAGAGTGGGAAAGAATATTTGGTAATGACATATCAGATAAGGGACTTAAGTCTAGAATTTATAGAATACTCGAGCACCACAACAAGGTAAAGGTAAACAACTCAATTGCAAAATGGGCACAGACACTTCACCAAAGAAGTCTTTCAGATGAAGAACAGACACATGAAGAAATCCCTAGCTTTAAGAGAGATGCAAATCAAAACAACTAAGAGATAGCATCTCACCCAAGTAAGAATAGCAAAATTTAACAAAACAGCAAACAACAAATGTTAGCAAGGTTGTAGAGAAACTGGGGACCTTATCTACTGTTGTTGGGAGTTTAAAATGGTGCAACCACTCTGGAAGGTGATATGATGCTTTCTTAAAAAGTTGCAAATAGAAATACCATTTGACCCAGCAGTTCCACTACTGGGAATACACCCTAAAGAAACCATAACTGCCACCCAAGCAGATTTATGCACACCCATGTTTATTGCTGCATAGATCACAATAGCAAAGAGATGGAAAAAACCCAAGTGCCCATCAACAAACAATGAATAGAGAAGCTGTGGTATATTCACATGATGGAATACTATGCAGCATTGAAAAATAAGGAATTAATGAAATATACAAAATGGGTGACCATGGAGGGCATTATGCTGAGTGAAAAGGACCAATACTGCATGATGCCACTGTTCTGAAGCAGGACTGACATCAGGGTTTAGGGGAAACTAAGAAAAGAGGGGATAAATAATGTACACTGCATTGAAACAGATGAGGGATAGAACTGCTTAAAAAGAATGTATGATTAGGTATTATTTGCATGGCAACAGTCCAGAGTAAGAGCTGCATAGCAAAGTGGAGGTGGAGTGGGGTGGACAGGGAGTTTTATAACAATGAAGAAAAAAAAAAAGAACGATTATCAACTGAAAAATAAAAATAGACTTATTTTTCCTTGTGATGAAAGGAGTAATGAAACAGTAAAAGACTCACCATAGCAAAACCAAACCTGTTGCCATAGTGTCAGTTATGCCTTATATTGGACAAAGAAAAATGTCCTCACTGGCTTTCTGAGACTGTAATCTTTATAGAGTCAGACTCCCACACCCACGCCTTTTTCCCAGGGAGCAGCTGATGGCTTCTAACCACTGAGCTATCTTATCAGTTAGCAAGGGCTGCTTAACCACTAGGGTACCAAGGCTCCTGACACTGAGATAGAGTCAAAGATGAGAAGGAGTGCTGAATGTGTATAACAGGAGGAGTCCTGAATGTGTAAACACCTTGATGTATCTGGCATATTAGCTGTGGACTGTTAACAGTCTCCCATGTTTTTGTTACTTTTATTAGAAGTTTAGAGGAGCTCATCGGTATTTGTGGGCTAACTTGGAAAGCCTACTTTAAAATGTAGCATTTGAGGAGGTGGAGAGGGGACAGGTAAGGAGAGAGAAGAAAATGTGCAACAGTGAATGAATGAATGAATGAATGCAAGCCTAGCCTTTCTGTAAACTTATGTTAAAATCACCAAAAAAGGGGGAAATAAAATTACAGCATGTGTTAAAGTATCATCGATTGGTTTTTATTTCTGAAGATAACGTATCGTTTTAATGTTCTGAAACTAGTGGAACCTTTGCCATTCTGACTTTTAGAAAGTTAATTATAATTTTTGTGCCATTTTATCAATATTCTGATTTTTTAAAATTCCTTATTGTTTTAGTTCTGTCTTACTTGGAGATAATAGCATCTTTCTTCCAAATCAGACTTTCAGATAGAGTGATTACTTCTCCTCCCCACAGTAGATCTCCAATATAATTTTTTAAGAGATGTTCAGAAATTGGGAGCTATTATACTCACTCTTATCAAAATTTTAGAAGTTTTTCTATTAATAGTAGAACTCTTTGCAAGAATTTCTTCTTGGGACTACATCACTATAGTTTCATCTCTTTGAAATCCACAAAGTATCTGTTAAATTATATGTTAATTTAGTTATGTAGAAACCTAGCTATAAGTAAATAATGTCACTTAATTTTCTTTTATAAATGGATTCTACGTATCTTACCCATCTCTAATCTACTGTTTTGTATACACATGTGTACGCATACGTTCTCTTGGTTAACGATATATAATAGATTATATATTGCATCTCTTTGCATATATCTTTCTTGATGGGGTAAGATGGCAGCAGGCTCTATGGACCAGGCCCTAGTTTTTAGCTGGCCCCTCAGATCCCTCTGCCTGTCAGGTTTCTGCTGATCACCACTCCTGTGTTGTGGAGGCTGGAGAGGAGGCCTGCCCACGCTTTCAGGAGGGTTGGAAGAGGGAGCCGGAACTTGGCCTTCCCATGCGTGGGCGGACCCTTCAGGCAGGAGTGCTGTGCAGGCCCCTGCGGCTGGAGCCTTCTGCCCTTTAGCCAGAGGAACGCCTGCCCTTGTGTCTTTTCAGCTCATCGAAGTACAAGCTGAATACCACCGCAAGTCACTGACACTCCTGCAGGCTGTGCTGCCTCAGATCAAAGCACAACAGGGTGAGTGGGAAGAGGGGGAAGCAGCCTGCTTGTCTTCCTAGCGCACATGAAGCAGCACACACTCCCTGCTTGTCTCTAAGGGGATGACTCGGGGTTATGACTGTGTGGAGTGTATACGTGCATGGATGTGTATGGGGGCACGTGCACACACGTGCATGTTGCTATGTGGCTGTGCGTTTGCGACACAAAGCCCAGATGATCCCTTTCCTCATCTCCATCGCCCACATTGCAAGACCAGAGACATGGCTGCAGCTCCATTTCTGAGGCAATCTTAGTGGAATCTGGATTAGAGAGGAAAGAAACAGTCTAGGGTCTGTGACCTGGCTCTCATCGCTGGCTGACGCCCTCATTGTTCCTCCCCGGCAGAGGCCTGGGTGGAAAAGCCTTCCTTTGGCAAGCCCCTGGAGGAGCACCTCACCATCAGTGGCCGAGAGATCGCCTTCCCCATCGAGGCGTGTGTGACGATGCTGCTGGAGTGCGGGATGCAGGAGGAGGTAGGTCTCACACGGCCAGGCCCGCCCTGAGCAGACCACTGCTCACACGGGACAGTGGCTCCCTGTTCTCCTGTCCTGGGTCACCCTTCACACTGGTCCCCACAGATTCACAGGGTAAGTACAGCACAGCTCCCATTGCCCCACAGCACAAATGGATCCAGATTTTTTCTCCATGAGAAAATCTCCTCTTCCATGGGATAGGAGGTCTGTGGGAGATACTGTAGCATTGTTTGGCTGTGAGGAACTCAGGGATACTGCTGGTTCAGCTGGTTTCTTTCTTTTCTTTTTTTTGTTGTCTCAATAAATTCTTTTATTTTAAATAGAGACCTCATAACTTTTTTCCAGAAAAACCTGAAAATCTGATTACTTGAGAAATTACTATTTTAGGAGCCACATATCAAAAAAGTCTACGAGAAAATAGTGATTGCTGTTTTTTATTTTATATTGATTTCCATACAAATTTGTATACATTGTGTTTCATACTTTTCCTTATTTCCATTGTGCTTCACACAGTCATTCCCATACATCATATTTTATAAAATCAATCAGCATTGATCTATGCCTATCATTGCCCCATCTTTTCAGGTCCCTGATGAATCTTTCCCATTTCCTTCATCCCCACCCTCCATCAAACTCTGCAGCCCACCGAATTCTACCCACCCTCATCCTCTCTGTTCCCTCTCCTCCCCACCTTGGACCTTAATACACATTTGTACACTGATATTCATGGAAGCATTATTCACAGTGACCAAGACTATGAAAACAGCCCAGATGTCTAACAACAAACGAATGGATTAAGACCATTCATATGATGGAGTACTATGCAGCACTCAGGAACAAGAATTTTTTAAAAAAATACTCCATAACATAAGAGGGGCTGGAGAACAGTATGCTGAGTGAACTAATTCAGTCTCATAAAGAGAAATATTGCATAAGACTGTTATTATAAAAATAGAAGTGATTACTGTTTTTATTACTGTGTAAATCCCTTCCTGGGATACAGACCTTATCTTTGGCTTTTTGGTATGCTTTTAAAAAATTTTCAGCTTGCTTTAGTCTGATCAGTCAGTCATTATTTATTTAGAGCACGTTATGCATTTGTTCAGTGGGTTGGATTGACACAGTGACTGCTGCAGTGGGCTCAAGTGTGTCAGAGACGGTAAGATAGGATAGGACAGGGTTCAGGTCTCTTGTTCAGAGGGTTGCTATGAGTGGTACTCAACTCAGTGGCACTTAACAACAACAACAGTAACAACATGCATTCATTCATTACAGAGAAGAATTGCAAAGACATGAGATCATGAACTCAAAAATCGTGAGATGTGCCTCTGCAAGCTTTAACACGTTGCCACAAATGACAGTAATACCTTTTAAAAAAAAGTGTTTCTAGCAAGGTAGTCAATTTAAAAGTGTGCTACAATGTGTTAAATGAATTTAGTTACTTTTACCCAATGTAAGGTAAGCAAACTGTAAACAGGACAAGGTGGCCAATGAGCTTTCACATGTGTGCTGACGTCGCTCATCTAGATCTCCAGGGAGGTGTAGTGACGTGGCCAGAGGAGTTGTGTGCCTAACCTTTGAGGGTTCAGATCCACCCTTGGCTCTGGGGCAGAAGGTTGGACATTCCCCTCTTGTACGATCTACAGCCTCAAAAGCGTCAGTTCGGACTCCACGGCAGTGAATTTGAGTTTTGTGTTTTTAACATCTCTGGGTACCAGCACATGGTTTCCAAACAGCTCCTCACCTTACAGAGAGCCCTGGTTCACAGTCTATAGGGAATCGCTCCTCCCACCCAGAAGTTGCACCTGTCTGGCCCTTCACATCTATTCTGCAGGAGAAAGATGGGCTGTCTCCTCCTAGGTGATTTATAGCCTCCTGGTAGGAAGCCCACTGGAAGGGCTTCATTAACATTTAAAAAGAAAAAACCCTGTTTCAGACAGGGCTTTCTTCACAGGTATGGGAGTTAGGAATTAGCGTCACTCTTTAGGGGGGACACAATTTGGTTTATAACACTGTGTGTGTTATTTGTGGAAAAGGGAGATGGACTGCACAGGTCCTGAGCGGTCTTGTCGTGGAAGGAAGTGAACTTGTCCTTTTCTTTCCCTAGCATGCTTGGAGGTTTTTGTTTATTATTTAACATTTTAGAAAATGTTCATCATATAAAGATAAGATAGTGAGTCAGCATCATTACCCACCTTGTGGTTGCTGTTGTTCATCCCAGTTCTCCACGTTCTGCTCTCCGCGCTGGTCCTCATTGAGAGAAGAGACCACCAAGGAGATGGATTGACCCCGTGACAGTAACCATGGGTTAGAACATGTCAGAGATTGTGAGGATGGCTCAGGACAGGGCAGGGCTCGGCTCTGTTGTTCATAGGGTTGCCATGAGTCACATTCGTCTGGACAGCCAGTGGTAAGAACAGCACCAGGCTTGGATGTTTTGAAGTAACGCTCATTGTACTATTTCATCTCTATATATTTGACTTTGTATCTCCAAAAGATAAAGAATCTTTTAAACTGTACAATGAAGGATGTGAGATTCAAAACGCAATGGATTTTATAAGTTTCCTGCCCCTCTTCTGTGGCTTGTTCTATTATTTCTTTTAATTTAAATGTCACTGTATTTATATTATGCTGGATGCTTTATAGATATCACCTTGTAGGCAGTCCCCCTCAGCACTTCCTTTCCTTCTGTCCTTTGGGATTTTTTTTCCACAAGAGAAATCGGATAAAATATCAGACAGTGTGAGAGGAGCAGAAGTTTTAATGCATCTCTGTCACTAAACCCATAAACCTTCTATCTGGTAATAAAGGATGAAAACAATCTTTACAAGGATCTAAGAAACACTTAAGGAGAGGAAGACCCTCAACAAGATGGATAGATAAAATATATGTGTCAATGGGCATTAGTGTGTCGGGGATAGTAAGGGTGGTTCTGGGTAGGACAGGGTTCATGTCTGTCTTTGTAGGTTTGCCGTCAGTCATACTCAGCTTGATGCCACCTAATAACAAGAAGAAAAAAAAACCTCTTAGACCCAGGGAAATCTTATGAAAATGTGAGAAAAATCCTAAATCTATTGCTGTTTGTTGTTGTTAAGTGCCATCGAGTCAAGCACGACTCATGGTGACTCTATAACAAAAGATCTAAAATTATCTGTAAAAAGATCTGTAATTATTGTTATTTCCCTAATGTTCATAGAGTTTCCAAAGGCATATTGTTTAGGAAGTGGATGCCAATCCTGCTTCCAAACCTGTCTTAAACTGGGAGCTCCACCAAACCCTGTCCTCCATGAGTAACCATTATGGAATTTGACACACCAGTAGCACAGCATTCAATATCACAGCAACCCTAAGTTACCTCAGTACAGCAAACTGACCAGTTCTGTACCACTTAGAAGAGTGCTCTTCCCAAGTACAATTAACACCAGACCTGAACCATCTTTTATTATTATTATTATTAATTTTAATGAAAGTTTATAGAGACTTTAAATTTCCATTCATTCATTGTTGCACTTTTCTCTCTGCCCACCCCTCTCTTCCAGTTCACTCTTCTTTTTGAAAATTAGAAGAACACTTCCTTCACTGTTGTACAGTCCACTTCTCTATGCAGCCTTCATTCTGGACTCCTGTCAGGACACTAATACCTGATCATATATCCCTTTAAATAGTTTTCTCTCTCATCTGTTTCAATGCAGTATACATAATTTATCCCGTCTTTCTCAGTCTCCTCACAACCGCAATGTCAGTCCCATTTTATAACAGTGGCACTATGCAGTATTTGTCCTTTTGTGACTAAGATATTTCACTCAGCATAATGTCCTCCAGGGTCACCCAGTTTGTATAATATTTCATGAGCTGAACCGTCTTTTAAATACAAAGACCCACCCACCAGGTCCTGATTGACATAAACAAGAGGCTTCTAGCCCATAGCTGATTATTAGCTAAATCCAGCAAATAAAATCCACTCACACACGATTGCGAATGAAATAAAAACCACCAAACACTATACACCTAAGTTTGAACTAAAGCAAGAGAACCTACTTCCAGAATCCAACTGCTTCACACATGAGTCTCCAAACTAAATCTATTAGTAATCATAATTCAGGGCATGAAAACTGGTATAACAAGCAAAGCAAAATAACCAAGGATCACCTGGGAATGTCCACATAAGATAGGACGTACGAATAAGCTGGGGTGGCTCAGGCGGCCTGTGCACATGGCATCGTGCATATGTTAGGGCAATATGCCGTTAACTGAAAGGCCACACTCTGGCGGTCTGAATCCGCCAGCTGCTCTCAGGAGGGAACAATGAACTACCTTCTATGCAGTTCACAGTCCTGCAACCCTCTGGAGGATCAGCTTTTAGCAGGTTCTGACTTGATGAGGTGGGCTGTTGGTGAGAGAGAGGAGTTATCTTTGATGGTTAAAGATGTTTCTTGTTCTCAAGTCTTCCCCAACCCCACCTTATCAGAGAACTCAGTCACTTCTTGCTCCTCCACTTCTTGTCCTCTGCCCTTTGAATCATTGCTTTCATCTTTGTCTTTTCTTCTGCATCTTGAAAGGACCACTTTCATCCCATATCCTAGTACTTCTCTGCCAGGCCTAGACCTTTAACTCACTCATTGTCATAGAGTCAGAACCGACTCATACCTGACCCTCCAGTGGGCTTTCAAAGGCTGTAAATCTAAAAGATTATATTTTAGGGCATTGTTTTTATCATAGGAGTATGCAATGAGGGTTGCAGAGTGGATTATATTTGGGGGTAGGGGGTGGGGTTTGGGGAGGTGCGGGGGGGGGCTTGTGTACCAATGAGGGAGTTTTTCTTTTGCTTTTCAAGGAGAGGTGGAGGGGGAGGGGTTTGTGCGGGGAGAAGGGTGCAACAATGAATGAATGGAATCCCAAAATCTCTGTAGATGTTCATTGAAATGAAAAATAAACAAACTAAATTTAAAAAAAAAGATTGCCTATCTTGGAGCAGCTGATGGGTTTGAACCACCTGCCTTTGGATTAGCAGCACAACTCCTTACCCACAAGACCACAGGAGCTCCCTTTAAGACACTTGTTTAAATTCTCACCATTATGTTTAGTCTTCCTTCTGGCCTTCACGTTTTCTATCCAGTACTCAGTAGTGATTTCTTCATACTCTTCTTTGTGTATTTGCAGGTTCTTGAAGATGTGCTCAGTGATTGGCCTTGGCAACTTTGAGCTCATTTAGTTCCTTTTTTCATTCCACTGTTTTTATCGTATTTCCCCATCCAGAACTTTAGTTTCTCCTCAGATTTCTTCTCTAGTCCTAGCAGTCCTTAGCAATCTCTAAATAGCATTTCTCTTGTTCTGATTCATGCTTGTTGCTTTTTATTGCCTGTTTTAGTTGAAAATATTTGAATCTTCCTTCTGTGACAGGTGTCTGCCTTAAATAGGTTCTGGCTTTCTTGAGTGTTACTATAACTGTAATAGTAATTGTGTCCAGTGTGTCTGAAAGTTGCAAGGTGAATAAAGAAGACCAAAGAAGAATTGGTGCCTTTGAATTGGGATGTTGGTGAAAAGTATTGACTATCCGAAGGATTGCCAAAAGAACAAACAAGTCTGACTTTGGGGCAGTGCAATCTTACAGGCATGGATGCTGAAACTTCGTCCCACAAATTTGGGCATATTGTTAAGTAAGAAGGGCCAGTCTTTAGAAAAAGACATCATGCTGAAAAGGTGGACTGTCTTAGAAAGAGAGGAAGATCAACAAGGTGGTTTGACACCACAGAGGGTTTAAGCATATCAGAGACTTTGGTGACAATGGCACAGGGTAGGGCCTCTGTGTTGTTCAGAGAGTCTCTATGAATTGTAGTAGACTCGACAGTACCTAACAACAACAACAACATGATAGCATTGTTCCATCTAAAAAATAACAGTATGAAAATTATCAAATATAGGGCCCATATAAATTGGCTCTAAAACATATTTTTATATGGCCCTTAACTGTTTCTTTTTAAATTTTGATAGGTAAATATAAGATGGCATTTAGATTGCAATTCTTTGTTTACTGTTAATGATGAATTATTTTTGTATATTTGGGAATTTCCTGCTCCCTTCCTCGTCCTCCTCCCTCTCGTTCTTCCTTCCCTTTTCCCCCTCCCTCCTCCCTCCTCCTTCTCTCTCTCTTTCCTTGCTCTTTGATTATGTTGTGTTTTAATGCTTCTCAGTTTCTTCAAATACATTTTCTACTTCTGTATCCTTACTACTATTGGCTTGCAGTTTTTCTCCTTGTAATATGGTTTCTTTGTTCATCATTAATCTAAAACTACCCCCCCCCCCCCCACGGCTCTCAAGAAACTTCATAATGACAGATCTAGTGACACGTCCGGCTCCTTGAGCACATTGCTTCCTGTGATGTTCCTCAGATAGCCCTCCTTGCAGCTAGCCATCCACTTTCTGGTTTCTCACTTGCCTTTGGCCATCATAGATTCGTTTTTTAAGGGATCATGATGAAGCCTCATTAACTTTGTGACTTGAAAGAGATTTCCTTTCACAGTTCTGGAGGCTCCAAGTCTGAATTCAAGGTGCTTGCAAGACTGTCCTATCTCTGATGGTAGATGAAAAGCCGTCTTTGGCTATCCCAGCTTCTTGTCTATTTCTCTTGTTGCTGTGGAGTTTCGGGTTCCTAAGGCTGTCAGTCTCATGGGAGCGATTGCCCATCTCTCCGTCAGGGAGCCTCTGGTGGATTTAAACCACCTGAGAGGGGTTGCCTTTGAGTTGGCAGCGCCCCCACCCCACGCACTAGGGCCCCAGAGTTCCCTGCAGCTTCCCGTAGCCCCAGCAAGTCCTTGGCTTGTAGCAGCATCTCTGATCTCTGCCCTCCTCTTTGTATGGCTGCCTGTCCTTGTCTCTCTTCTCCGCTTCTTAGAAGGACACCTGTGACTGGATCTTGACCTGACTAGTGTGTGACCTTCTGTTAACAGATAATATCTGTAAAGACCCTGGTTCCCAGCAGAGCTTGTTCACAAACAGCAGAGAGGAGGATTTCAAAATACCATCCTTAGGGATGCTGTTTAATCCATGACATTTAGTGCCATTAGGGGTTTCCATGAATAACCCCCTCCCACTCACACACTCCCAAGTTTTACCAGGCCACAGCCAGAGTTCCCAAAATGTAACTTAAGTGTACATGCACTGGAAGGCTCGGTGCTCAAAGTTAAATATTTAATGAACTAGTACCACACATGCAGGAGGAGGAGGGACAGCCTCCTCTCATGTGATTTACAGACTCTGAAATCCCCTCTGAGGGTCAGCTGTGGGTCTATTCTGACTTGATGTAGCACAATAACAACGACTGCATCACAGTCGTTTTTTGCTTGTCACCTTGGAGGTGTAGCCTGTCCACTGACCCTTCCACCCTGTTGGTAGGGACTCTTCCGCGTGGCTCCATCTGCCTCCAAGTTGAAGAAGCTGAAGGCTGCACTGGACTGCTGTGTGGTGGACGTGCAGGAGTACTCGGCCGACCCCCATGCTATTGCAGGTGAGTGCTAAGTCTCCTAGGAAGGGCTTTCTCTGAATGCAGAAGCTCAGTGGGAAGGAGTGAATCTGAGAGTATGTGGCTGCACATCAGGGTCACTGAGCCAGCCCCTCTTGGACAGCGGCTTCTGATTGGTCCACTTAGGGCCAAGGCCCAGTCCTCGTATTGATGAGCTTGAAATGTGCCAGCCTGGTGGTGATCTCCTTGCATTATCACCCCAAAGCCTCTCCTGTGGGACCTCATCTGATCCTGCCATGTGATCAGGAAGCTTGTCCTTGTATGTGACCACCTGGGGCCGTGCTGGCTGGTGTGCATGTGTCTGCCTTGTCTAGCTGCTCACGGCCTCCATTGTCTTTTTTGCCCAGGAGCTCTGAAGTCTTACCTCCGAGAATTGCCAGAACCTCTCATGACTTTTGAGCTGTATGATGAGTGGATTCAGGCTTCCAAGTGAGTACGCCGACTTTAGGAGTGTCTTACAGGTGGGAAGTTACTTGTTGAAATTCTAAGAGCACAGATACTGTGATGCAGCAATTCCATTTCTTGATGTTTTCCATGGTGAAATATATCTTTGTGTGCCAAGAGCTTTGTTGTAGGTGCTGTTGTTAACAACGGGGTGATGTCTCCTGATTCATGACAGTCCCATATGTAAAGGAATGAACTGCTGCACCATCCCCAGGATCGATTGTGGATCTGACCGTTGTAGTTCATAAGTATTTTCACTAGCAGGTTTTGGAATTAGGTCTCTAAGGTCTTTCTTTTTTCTCCCTTTCTTCCCTTGTTGTGTACCATCTAATTGGATCCAACTTGACAAGAGGAGATTGCCCCTCTTTCTCCAGCAGAACTCACATGCGCCTTCAGGATAACAACACAGCTTCTTGCCACTAGGCCACCAGAGCTCCCTAAAGAAACAAATTAGGTGTTGTTTTGGGAGGTTTTTTGGTACCATTCAATTGGATTCGACTGGCCTGCCTTCTCCAGTAAAGCATCAGGTGGATTCGAACCGCGTGCCTTCAAGATTATAGTGCAGGTCTTTCTTTATAGTCTCTGTTAGTCTGGAAGCTCTGTTGACATTTATTTGGCATCATGTGAACTTCCGCAACAGATGGCAGGTCGGTAGGACTGCTCATGCTGGCAGTCAAACCTGTGCCCTCTGCATGGAAGGCGAAAATCCTAGCTCTGAACTACCAGTGAAGAAGCAGGTACAAAAGTGTTTGGAATAACAAAAGCCTAGATGTTACTGTGGGTTCACGATTAGAACATTGTGGGGTGACTGAACTGTCCACAGTATGACATACTGCAGTGTTTAAAATAGACACAGTTATTATTCTTGCTACCATGAAAAGATGTCAAGATGTATTGAGTGAAATAAAGCCATTAACAAGCTGTAAAAAGAAAAAAAAATCCCCAAGCAACCAAAACACTCAAAATAGTACATTTTTATTAATTCCTCTATAGACGTGTAAATGCATAAAAGAGGGTCCTGGAAGGCCTTCCACCAAGCTGATGGCCATGATTCCTGTTGGAGAGAAGTGTGGGACAAGGGAATGGTCACTCATGGTCTTTAAAAATATTTGGACTGCAGCTAATTAACTAACTATATGTAGATGCTGTTGAGTGGACTCCAACACATACAACACAACAACTGTTCAGCATAATGAGCTGTTGCCCAGTCCTGTGCTGTTCTTGCATTTGCTGGCATATTTTCGAGTCTCTTGTTGCAATTCTTTGGCCAGTCCGACTCCCCAAGGGCCGCTCTCAGCTTCACTGGCTCAGTGTTTAACAAACATGATGTCATCCAGCAGCCAGTCCCTCCTGATGACGTGTCAGAGACGAGTGAGTTGAACGGTGCTCTGTTGTGATCCGTGAGGTTCTCGCTGGCTCGCTCTGAGAAGCCCACCATCCAGCTTTCCTTTTCAGTCTCTCTGAGTCCAGAAGCTCCACTGAAAGCTGCCCCATGTGGGGACCCTGCTGGTTTTTATATGCCAGTGCCACTGCCTCCAGTATCACAGCATCACAGCAACATGAAAACTACAGTGATGGACAGATGGTGGAAGTAAATAACAACTAGCATAATGTGCTGCATTCTGGGGAACTTAATAAACATTAAAAAACAAGTGTGCAGTCAGAGGTTAACAGGCTGCAACCAGAGAGTAGAAGCTGGTTGAACTCCTTGCCTAGTGCCCTGTGTCTCTGTGACACCGTTGTGCCCTTAACAGCACCTGGCCCCTGGCCCCTTTCATCCTACACAGCAGGTCTCTGGCTTCTGCCCTCTTGTCCTCACTTGTCACATGGTGCACATTCACCTCTAACACTGTGACCCACTCAGGTAAAGCTGTCCTGACATTGCATATGTTGTTGTTGTTGTTAGGCTCTGTCAAGTCAACTCTGACTCATAGCGACCCGAGAGGCTGTTGTTCCTTAGAATCTCGCCAGGCTCAAGCAATCTCTTCAGTCAGCCCATCGCACTGAGGATCTGCCTCTTTTTCTCAGACCCTCCACTTTTCCAAGTCTTTTCCTAAGGATTGGTCAATCTCCTGACAACATACTTAAAATATGTGGACCATGCTTCAATAGCCTTGCCTCCAAAAGACATCCTGGTTCCATTTCCTCAAAGACAGATGTGCTTATGTGTTTGGCAGTCCATGGGATATTCAGATTCTTTGCCAATACCACAATTCAAGGCAGTCAGTTCATCTTTGGTCTTCCTTAATCATTGTCCAACATTTGATGCATCCAAAACAATTAAAAATAGCATGGCTGGGGTTAGATACACCTAGTCTTTAAGCTGACATCTTTGCTCTAGCATTTTAAAGAGATCCTTACCGCAGATTTTCCAAGTACAACTTGTCTCTTGATTTCTAGACTGGTGTTCTCACTAGTTGTACATCAAGTGAACTGAAATCCTTGACAGCGTCAGTCTGTTCTCCATCTATCATGATGTTGCCTGGTTGTGAGGATTTTTGTATTCTTGATGTGGGGAGCTCCTGTGGCCTAGTGGGTAGGGAATTTTGCTGCTAACCCAAAGGCTGGTGGTTTGACTCCACCAGCTACAACATGGGAGAAAATGAACAGTCTCCTCCCAGGTGATTTACTTCCTCTGAAAACCCACAGGAGGTTCAGCTATGAGTTGACTTCAACTTGACAGTGGTGAGTTTTGTTTTGTTTTTATGTTGAGATGCATATAATGCCTGTAGTCTTTGATTTTCTTCAGTAAGTGCTTCAAGCCTTCTTCATATTCTGCAAAGCTAGATTTTATCTTCTGCATAATGTAGGTTGTTGATGAGTGTTCCTCGAGTCCCAGTGCTGCCTTCTCCTTCATATAGTCCAGTTCCTTGACTTATTTTCTCAACTTACAGATTGAATAGATACTGAGAAAGGATACAGTCCTGACACATGCCTTTCCTGATCTTAAACCATGTGGTGCTTCCTTGTTCTGTTCAAAGAACAGCTTCTTCCATACAAGTTTATGTACCACTTGCTTGTAAACACAATGAACTATTGTGGAATTCCCATTCTTCTCACGAGGGCCTGGAAGACCCATGGTAAGATGGATCGGCACCTGTGATGGACGCGAATGTGCCAGTAATAATAAGAATGATGTAGGACTGGGCACCTCTCATCATGTTGTACTAAAGATGACATGACTTGACATTGACTAGATTATAACTAACAACAGCAGTACTCTAGCCTGTGTATGTGCCAAGGTAATCCACGGACATCTTGTTTGGTCCCTAGTTTTGGGAATTAGGAGTCAAGCTGTTTATTCTACAGCAGCTGTATTCACTCTAGCATCTTTATTCATAATTTTTAAAACTTAAGGGCACCCAAGATTACTTTCAGAAGGTACCCCGAGAATCTATGACACGTCATATGCTGCTGTTGTTACATACCATCAAGTTGGAACCAACTCATAGCTCACCTTCCAGTGGGTTTTCAGAAGCTATAAATCATGTGAAGGAGATTGCCTGTCTTCTTCCCACAAAGCAACTAGTAGATTCGAACCTCATGCCTTTGGGTTGGCAGCTTAGCTCCTTACCGCTGGGCCAACAGAGCTCTCTCTATGACACATCTGTATAGTAGTGGAGTTGTTGTTCTTATGTGCTGTCAAGTCTCCTGCACTTCATAGCGACCCAGTGTACAGCAGCTCTGAAGCCTGCCCTATCCTGAGCCAGTCTCACTGACTTCGACACACTTACCCCTATTGCCTCAGTTACTGTATCAATCCATCTCATCTGAGGTCTTCTTCTCCTGCACTGTCCTTCCACCCTTGCAAGCATGATGTCCTTCTCTAGGGACCAGACCCTCCTGGCCACATGTCCAAAGTATGTGAGCTGGCGCTTCAAAATCCTAGCTTCCAAGGAGAAACTTGGTTACCTTCTCCGAGACAGACTTATTTGTTCTCCTGGCAGTCCATGGTGTGTTCAAGACTCTTTTCCAGCACCACAGCTCGAAGGCATTGATTCTTCTTCTGTCATCCTTAGTCATTGTCCAGCTCTCTCATGCACAACAAGTAATTGTGAAGACCATGGCCTGGATAAGGTGCACCTTAGTTTCTAGACTGACATTGTTACTTCTCAGTACTCTAGAGAGGTCCATGACAGCACATTTTCCCAGTGCAATTCAATTTTTGATTTCCTGACTGCTGGTGCCAAGAGTATTGATGTTGGAGCCAAGTAAGCTGAAATTGATAGCAACCTCAGTCTCTTCTCCTTCCATCATGGTGCTGCCACTTGGCCCAGCGGTGAGAATCTTTGTCTTCTTGATGTTGAGCTTCAGTCCATATTGAAGACTATAGTCCTTGACCTTCTGCAGTAAGCACTTCAGGTCCTCTTCAATTTCAGAAAGCAAGGTTGGGTCATCTGCATAATATAGGTTGTTGATGAGTCTTCCTCTAGTTTATCTAGTCACCTTAAACTCCTGGTGTCCTTTGCACAGCAGAACAGCAGTTGTCCTGTTCTTCACCATCTTTATTGCTACTGGAATGTTCAAGTCCATCTCTGGGATTCTTGTGCCAATCCTCTCACTAAAGGCCTTCTGTGCCCTAACCGACCTTCTTCACTGAATGTAGTGCCCTTCTACAGCCGTCGGATCCCTCCTGATGACATGTCCAGAGGAAGCTGTGACACTTAAGGCTTCCACTGGACAGTTTTTGGAAGTAGCTTTGTAGGCCTGTCACTGTCATCTGTCTTAGCGTGGAGGCTCCCCTGAATGCTGTCTACTGTGGGGAGCCTGTTGGTTTATTAAATACCTGGGCCATAACTTCCAGCGTCATAACTTATGTACAATTGTACATAAGCCACCACAGCACAGCAAATAAGCAAACAGTTAGTAGATTGGAATAGTCCTCAACAAGTAAATAGGAATGAGCAATGGAGTCAACAGTATGGCCTGGAACAACCTTAAATGTATATTGCTAAGTGAATGAAAGCCATTCAAGAGTTTACGCAGAGTATGATTGCAGTTATAGGACATTCTGAAAAAGGCAAAGCCATAGAAGCAGTAGAGGGATCATTTGTTGTTGGTAATTTAGGGGCACAGGAGAGAGGCAAATAGGTTGAACAGTAGGGCATTTTTAGGGTGGAGAGAATACTCTTTATGATTCTAGCACGGTGGACCCACAACATGACACGTTTGTCAAAATCCATAGGACTGTATAACAGAGCAAACGCTAATGTACACTGTGGACTTGAGTTAATGATAATAGTGACTTTATTAACTGTAACAAATGTACTCCAGTAGCACAAGATGTTAATAATAGGGGGGATTGTGGGGGAGTGTGTAAGGGGAGGGAGTATTATCAGAACTCCCTGTGCTTTCTGTTTAGTTTTTCTGTAAACTTAAAAGCTCTCTGAAAAAAACAAAGTCTATTTTTGAAACAGCAGAGGACAAGACAGAAGGAGAGCATGGAGGGGGAGTAATCCTAAGAAAAAATTCATAATAGTTGCTGGTACTGTCAGTAATATTCCTCACTCTCAAATATTACAGTGATTGGTCAAGATGACTGCCAGTGTTGTTCCATTGTTTCATGCTCAACCAATAGCTTTTTCTATCCATTCCTAGTATCCAGGAGCAAGAAAAAAGACTTCAGGCGCTGTGGAACGCTTGTGAAAAACTACCCAAGGCCAATCACAACAATATCCGGTAAGTGGACCCTTGAGACACGGGGCCAGGTTTATTTAAAACCCAAATATGTGTTGTCCTGGCAGAAAAGGAGAGTCACTGCTGTGCATTTTGCTAGCCAGTGTCCAGACTTTGTTAACATTCACTGTCTATTTCACCCCCTGACAACTCTTGGAGATAAGCCAGAACTACCATTTTGTAGATAAAGACAAAAACTTAAAGAAGCCACCTGGCTTTTGAGATTGTCTAACAAATAATCAAATACATAAGATTCTGCTGAAAATTATCCAAAAACAACTGGAGCAGCACGTCAACAGAGAGCTGCCAGATGTACAGGCTGGGTTAAGAAGAGGCTGTGGTACCAGGGATATTGTAGCTAATGCTAGATGGATCTTGGCTAAAAGCAGAGAATACCAAAGGAATGCCTATCAGTGTTTCATTGACTATGCGAAGGCATTTTACTGTGTGGATCACAGCAAACTGTGGCTGACTCTGAGAAGAATGGAAATACTTGGACCAGGAGGTAGTCATCAGAACAGAACAAGGAGACATTGCGTGGTTCAAAATCAGGTAGAGTGTCCGCCAAGATGTAGTCTGTCTCTATACCTTTTCAATCTATATGCAGAACAGATCATCCAGGAGGCTGGGCTCTAATGAGGAGAAGTGTGGCATCAAAATTAAAGGAAGATTCAACAACAACCTGTGTAATGCAGATGATATAACTCTGCTTGCTGAAACTAAGGAAGATCTGAAGCATTTTCTGCAGAAGGTCAAGGACTGCAGCCTTCAATATGGATTGAAGCTAAACATCAAGAAAATGAAGGTTTTCACCACTGGGCCAATTGGCAGCCTTGTGATGGATGGTGAAGAGACTGAGATTTTTAAGAGCTTTAGTTTGCTTGGCTTCACAGTCAATACTCTTGGTACCAGCAGCCAGGAAGTCAAGAGACAGATTGGGAAAGTCTGCTGTCAGTCACCTCTCCAGAGTACTGAAGAGCATTGATGTCAATCTGGAGACCAAAGTGTGCCTGATACAGGTCATAATATTTGCAGTTGCTTGCTATGCATCAGAAAGCTGGACGGTGACTAGGGACAGTAGAAGGGGAATTGATACCTTTGAGCTGTGGTGCTGGAGAAGAGTTTTGAATATACCATGGACTGTCAGGAGAACAAACAGGTTCATCCTAGAGAGGGTGAAGCCAGTCTGCTCCTTGGAGGCAAGGATTATGGAGCTTTGTCTGACATACTTTAGGCATGTTGCAGGAATGGACTGGTCCTTGGAGAGGGATATCATGCTTTGAAGGGTGTAGGGACAGAGAAGGAGAGGGAGACCCTTGATGAGATGGATTGATACAGTGACTGAGGTAATGAGGTTAGATGTGTCGGAGTCAATAAAGTTAGCACAGGATAGAGCAGGTATCAGGGCTGTTGTAGATAGTGTTGCTATGGTCGCAAGCCACTCAATAGCACATAACAGCAACAACACATACGAGCTGAGAGAAGGATGGTTTGAACCTCTGCAAAGGCACGTTGGAAACTACACCTGGAGCTTTGCTTCTGTTAAGATTACAACCAGTTTTGCAATTGGATTGTTTATTTTATTGTTGTGTTGTTATAAATTCTAGATATAAGTTCCTCACCAGACATGTCATTACCAAATATTTTTTCCCAGTCTGTGGCTTCCTTTTTCACCTTGTTGGAGAAGTTTTTGGATGTGCATAGAGATTGTATTCTTAGAAGGTCCCATTCATCTATTTCATCCTCTCCTGGTTGTAGGTTTTTCAGGATGTTTGGAAGACTGTTTATGTCATGGATTAGGGCTTCTACAGTTCTTCCAAGCTTTTCTCTAACGAAATTTATAGTCCTTGGTTCTTTGATTGACTTTGAGTTGATTTTTGTGTCTGGAGTGAGGTGTGGATATTGCATGAGTTTTCTACAGATAGTTTTCCAATTTTGCCAGCACCATTTGTTAAAAAGGCTGTTGATTCCCCACTTAACTGAGACGATAGTCAGGTGGTGAACAAGCACATGAAGAAATGTTCAAAATCCCTAGCTCTAAGAGAGATGTAAATCAAAACAAATGTGAGATACCATCTCATCCCAGTAAGAATAGCAAAATTTAACTGAACAGCAAACAACAAATGCTGGCAAGGTTGTGGAGAAACTGGAACCCTTATTCACAATTGGTGGGAGTGTAAAATGGTGCAACCACTATGGAAGGCAGTATGGCACTTTCTTAAAAAGTTGGAAATAGAAATACAATTTGACCCAGTAATTTCACTACTGGGAATAAACCCTAAATAAACCATAACTACCACCCAAGCAGATATATGCATACCCATGTTTATCACAGCTTTGTTCACAATAGCAAAGAGTTGGAAATAACCCAATACCCATCAAAAATAAGTGGATAGAGAAACTGTGGTATATTCACACAATGGAATACTATGCTGCATTGAAAAACAAGGGACTCATGCAATATTATTCAAAATGGGTGACCCTGGAGGGCATTATGCTGAGTGAAATATCTCAATCACAAAAGGACAAATACTGCATAGTACCACTGTTGTAAAGCAGGACTGACTACTGAGTTTGGGGGTGGGGAAACTAAAAGGAGATAAATAATTTATACTATATTGAAACAGATGAGGGAGAGAACTGTTTAAAAGGGGTATGTGATTAGGTATTATTGTCCTGACAAGAGTCCAGAATGAAAACTGCATGGTGGGGTAGACTTGGGGGGCGGATTGAAATAATTGTTGTAGGTGTTTTGTTTTTTTTACTTTTCAAAGAGAAAACTGGAGGGGAAGGGTGAGCAAGGAGGAAAGTATACAACAATGAATGAATGGAAATCCAAAGTCTCTGTAAAATTTCATTAAAATAAAAAATTTTTTAAAAAAGATGAAAACAAAGAAAGAAAAAAAATATTACAACCAGGAAATCCCCGTGGAGCAGTTCTGTTAACTGGGACCCCATTGTTCAGAAGCAACTCCATATCAACAGGTCTAGTTTCATTTAGTAACTAACCATTGACAGTTCATGTCTTTGGTTAAGAGCAAAGAAGAATAGTCTAGTGATCCTTAAAAGACTGAAAGTTTACAGCAAAGGTAAATATCAGTGGGCACCTGGAGGAAGCTGGCCACAGGCGACAGAGCTGCCCTAGAGCCTCTTCCCCTGGAAGAAGACCCTGTAAGGACATCTTGTTTTCCAGCATCCACAAGAGCTCGCTGTTTTCCCTGTGTCTGCATCTCTTTTCTTGCTAACCCGGGGCTGTACTCTTCATCACTGTGTCAGTCAGCCCTTTACCCTACTACTCAGTACTTCACACTTCTTCCTTCTTACTCTGTCTTGCCAGCAAGGCTTGCAGCCCTGCCCTGCCACTTCTCCCAGGTTGCTTCTTTGCAATGCATATTTCAGCTCAGCTCCTGCTGCTATTTGCCCCATTATTTCTGTTTTGTTGTTAAAAACCCCAAGAGCACATAAAAATAGAGGAATGGAAAGCAAGGATTCAAATGGGTACTGGTCCATCAACATTCATTGCAACAATACTCAAAATAGCCAGAAGGGAGAAACATCCACGTGTCAGAGAAAGACACAAAGATGGTTTACATGCCACGGATTATTATTCAGTCACAAAGAGAAGTCTTGATATATTCTACATGGACTCGCCTTGAAAGCACACTGGATGAACTAAGTCAGATACAAAAAGGGTAAATATTGTATGATTTGATTGTTGTTCTTGGATGCTGTCAAGTTAGGTGTGAGTCGCAGGAACACTGTGTACAAGGAGATGAAATGCTCCCTCTCGTGCCATCCTCACAATCCCTGCGTGCATCTCGTGTGGCAGCCACGGTGCCAGTCTTTCTTGTTGACAGTCTTCCTCTTCCCTGACCCCATTTACCTTCTCTTTATTGAGCACGTTGTTTTTCTTCTTCTTCGGGGAGTGGCTCCTCCAGAATCCAGACAATGTGAGGTGAAGCCTCACCATCTTTGCTTTTAAGGGACACTCTGCATGCACATCACTGTGATCCAAGTGAAGTAGGCTTCTCGTTAGGTGCCATCCAGCTGACGACAGCTCACAGAGACTCAGTGAACACAGATCTAAATCATGCCCTAACCTGTCTTCTGGACCATCTCTCCTACACTCAGGCCCACCATTACAGCCGCTGTGTCTGCCCCTCTTGTTCATTGTCTTCCTCGCTTTCCCTGACCCTCCACCTCTCCCAGGATTTTGTCCTTTCTCTCATGAGAGAGTGCCCCAAAGTATGTAACGTGAAGTTTCACTGTCCTTGCTTCTGGGATGCACCCTGGTTACCCTTCCTCCAAAACTGACTTATTTGTTCTTTTGGTGGTCCATGAGATACTCAGTACTCCTCTCCAGCACCAATTCAGAGGCGTCATCAAGTCTTCTTCTGTCATGATAATGACATTTCATAAGTGCTAGTGCCTGGAAAAACACATGTCCCTGCCTAGTCACAGCTGTTGCTTTGTGTATAATCTCTTCATTCATTCCTATATATTATCTATTATATTGATTCAGTGACTGGGGTTATGGGGTTAGTATATCAGAGAGTGAGATTGGCACAGGATAGGGCAGGGTTTAGGGCTGTTGAGGCGCAGGTGACTTGATGGCACATAACAACAGCAACAACATATTATATTTATATTTATATGCAAATATATATGCACATGTATGTACATATGCATGCATGTGTTAGATATGCTTATTTAATAACATGCATAAATATAATTTCTATTCATATATGTATGCAAAATATATCTAAAATGCATGTATATGTCCAAATATATTTATATAAATATTTGTTTGGTGATGATGGTGTTCTATGCTGCTGGTTTGCCTGCAACTCATAGGGACCTAATGCATGATAGCTCTGAACCTTGCTGTATCCTGAACCAATCTCACTGTCTCGGACACACCTAACTCCATTACCCCTGTTACTGTGTCAGTCCATCTCATCCAGGGTTATCGTCTTCTGTGCTGTCCCTCCACCCTTCCAAGCTTGATGATCTTTGCCAAGGACTGGTCCCTCCTGGCAATATGCCCAAAGCTTGTGAGACAGAGCTTTAGAATCCTTACTTCCAAGAAGAAACGTGGTTTCATCCTCTTGGCAGTCTGTGGTATGCTTAAGACTCTTCTCCAGCACCACAACTCAAAGGCACTGATTCTTCTTATATCATCCTTAGTCATTGTCCAGCTCTGATGTATAGCAAGGAATTGCAAAAATTGTGGCCTGGACCAGGCTCACCTTAGTCTCTAGCCTGACATCATTGCTCTTCAGCACTCTGAAGAGGTCCCTGACAGCAGATTTTCCTAATGCAATTTGTCTTTTGATTTTCTGACTGCTGGTGCCAAGCTTGTTGACTGTGGATCCAAGCAAGTTGGAATTGTTAACAATCTCTTATCTCTTTTCCCTCTGTCATGGTGCTGCCAGTTAGCCCAGTGGTGAGAATCTTTGTCTTCTTGATGTTGAGCTTCACTCCATATTGAAGGCTACCGTCCTTGACCTTCTGCAGGAAATGCTTCAGATCCACCTCAGTTTCAGCAAGCAAGGTGGTATTATCTGTATAATGCAGATTGTTGATGAGTTTTCCTCCAGTCCTGATGCCACATTCCTTCTTATAAAGTCCAGCCTCCGGAATGATCCCTTCTGCATATAGATTGATAAGACAGTCCTTGGAAAAATACATCACACTGGGAAAGAGTCTTCTTATCTTTTGCCTATCAGCAAGAGGTCTTTTTTTAAAAAAAAATTATTAATTTTAATGAACATTTACAGAGATTTTGGGTTTCCATTCATTCATTGTTGCGCTATTTTCTCTACCCTCCCCGCCAATTCGTTCCTCTCCCCCCCCTTGAAAGTCTGTTTTAATTGTCGCATTGCCACAGTGCTTGTCCAAGCCAGTTCTGATTAATCTCCTTTGTCAGTGTGTCCTTTGCCATTCCCTATCACTCCTCCCTGAGAGAGACTTCACCCTGATTCATAAGGAAAAGGGGATGGCGTATTCTCTTAGCTACTTCCTGCTGAAAAGGGACGCTGTAGGTTTCAGACCCTTATCATCTTATAAGCAAAAGATAAGAAGATCCTCAAAAAGAAAGACTGCTCTAGCAGTTACAGTAGCATGCCAGAACAAGGCAGGGGTGGTGGCCTTGGCTCAACACAGGGCATGGTCAGTTCTGTTGTGCATAAGCTCACCGTGAGTTGTAGTCAGCACTAATAACAATAAAAATATGGGTTTTAGTCACATCTTTAATACAGTATCATTAACGCATAAAGTTTAGGGAGCTCAGGTGGTGAAATTCATAGAGATTTGTGCTGCTAATTCAAAGGCAGTGCCTGTGAGTTTGAATCCACTAGCAAGAACAAGGGAGAAAATGAACAGTCTCCTCTCACAATTTACTGCTTTAGAGACCAGTGGAGGGTCATCTGTGAGTTGGTTCCATAATGATAGGGTGACCATAAAAGTTACTGTTTTAAACAACTATGAGATATCATCTCACCCCAGTAAGAATAGCAAAATTTAACAGAACAGCAAACAACATGCTGGCGAGGTTGCAGAGAAACTGGAAACCTATTCACTGTTGGTGGGAGTATAAAATGTTGCAACTGCTATGGAAGGCTGTATGGCACTTTTTCAAAAAGTTGCAAATAGAAATACCATTTGACCCAGCGATTCCCCTACTGGGAACTTACCCTAAAGAAACCATATCCGCCACCCAAGCAGATATATGCACACTCATGTTTATTGCAGCTTTTCTTTGCAATAGCAAAGAGCTGGAAACAATCTTAAGTGCCCATCAACAAACCAATGGATAGAGAAGCTCTGGTATATGCACACAATAAAATACTATGCAGCATTGAAAAACAAGGAACTCATGAAAGATTATGCAAAATAGATGACCCTGGAGGACATTATGCTGAGTAAAATGTCTCAGTCACAAAAGGACAAATATTGCATAGGGCCACTGTTGTAAAACGAGACTGACATCAGGGTTGAGGGAAGACAGAGAAGGAGGAGAGGAATGATGTATACTGCATTGAAACAGGTGAGTGAGAAAACTGTTTAAAGGGGATATATGATTGAGTAGTATTATCATGACAGGAGTTCAGAATGAAGGCTGAACAGTGGAGTGGACTTGGGGGGAGGGATTGCAAAACAATGAAAGAGTTGGGGTTTTTTTTACTTTTCAAGGAGAAGAGTGAATTGGGGCGAGGGGGTGGGCAGGGAGAAAAGTGCAACAATGAATGATTGGAAACCCTAAGTCTCTGTACTCTTTCATTAAGATTAATAAAAAAAAGAAAAAAGTTACTCTTTTAAATATCTAATGTAATAGTTTTCCATGTATTCACACTGAAAACTGTATTATGCAAGCATCACTATCTATTTTTAGAACATTTGCTCACCATTAAAAGCAACTCTGTTGACGGTTTTCTTTCATCCCTACCTTCTTCCTCATTACTTTGCTATCTCTGTGGATTTGTTTATTCTTGACATTTTATCTAAATGAAATCATATGATATGTGGCCTTTTTGATCTACCTTCTTTTTGCCCAGTGTAATATATTTAAGATTCAGTCAGCCTGTGCAGTGTGTATGTTAACTTCCTTCATTTATATAGTCAAGTAATATTCCTTTATTATGTGTGCCTACCACTCTTCATTTTGTTCATTCATAAGTAGATAGATATTTGGATTATTCCCATCTATTTTACTCTAATGAAAAATTCTATAAGACATTGTTATGTGGGCTTATGATTTATCTCGGTGGTCTAGTGGGTAGAAGTTATGCTTTCAACCCAAAGGCTCAGTTTGAATCCACCAGCTGCTCTGCAGGAGAGCAGTGGGCAGTCACCTCCTGTGTGATTCTCAGCCTCTGAAATGCCACTGTAGTGTCAGCTCCAAGTCATTTCGAGCACTGAGTCAGTTTCAGCTCAGTGGCAGTGGTCTTGAGTATTTACCTTGGTGTGAAATTTTTGGCTCATGTGGAAGCTCTGGGTTTAACTGTTCTTCATTGACTTTCTTCAGAAAGCTCCACTGTGGCTGTTATTATCGGTGGTTGTTGTCGTTGTGCTGTGGAATCAGTTTCAGCTGATAACAACCACATGTAGAGCAGAGGGAAACACTGCGTAATTTTGCAGCATCCTCACAGTCATTGTCATGTTCGAGCCCATTGTTGCAGTCGCCGTTTGAGTCCATCCCCTTGAGGATCTTCCTCTTCTCTGCTTTCTCCTACTTGACTAAGCGTGTTTTCCTTCACCAGGGATTGACCCCTGCTGATAACACTCCCAAGTATGTAAGACTGCGTCTTGCCATCCTCCGATCTAAGGAGCATTCTGGCTGCACTTCTTCTGAGACTTGTTTGTTCTGGGAGGCTGTGGTATAGTCAGTGTTCTTAGACATTACCATAATTCAAAGACATCAATTCTTCTTTTGTCTCCCTGACTAATTATTCAGCTTGTCCGTGGACATTGAGGCTACCAGGGCATGTGTCCATGGCTTGTGTCAGGTGCATCTTAGTCCTCCATGGATCACCTCCCTCTCCTCTCGTTGCCGTCCAGCTGGTCCTAACTCAGAGCCGACTCTGCAGTGGGTTGCTAATGCTATAAATTGCCTGGGAGGAGACAAACTTGTCTTTTTTTCCCCTCAAGGAGGTGCTGGTGGGTCCCGTCCACCAGACAGAGGCAGCCTTGGGTTTAGTAGCATTAACTGTCTGTGGACTACACCACCGGGATCCGGCCTCTTCAGGGTGCCATCTGCACTTTATAACGCTTAATTTATTTTTAATATAAATTGTTTATTTTATGCTAGCTTACTTACAAAGATCATGTACATTGTTTTTCACACTGAATCTTTCCCATTTCCTTAACCTACTCCTCCTTCCACCTATCAAATTGTGTGACCCTATTATTACGCCGACCCTGCCCATCCTCACTCCTCTGCACCATGCCTCCCCCCTTAGATTCTCATAAATGTTTTACTAGTTATCTATTTCTACAGTAATGGTTTTATACAGTATTTGTCCTTAATGGGACTGAGTTAGTTCACTTAGCATAATGCTCTCCAGTGCCTCCCAAGTTAGGTAGTGATTTACAAACTCATTGCTCCTGCATGCTTTGTAGTATTTCACCATGTGAATGGACTCTAATTTTCTCAATCCATTCAACTGTGGTTGGACATTTGGGCTATTTCCATGTTCTTGCAATGGTAAATAACATTGTTCTAAACATTGGTGTACAGGTCTCCGTTTGTGCCGCAGGTCTCGTTTTTCTTAGTCCACTGGTTGGGATATAAACTATCTGGGTCATAGTGGAATTTCTGTGTTCAGGTTTCTGAGGAAACGTCAAACTGCCTTCTATAGTGGTTGTATCATTTTCCTATCTCCCCACATCATCTCCAACATTTATTAATTGCTATCCTGTTAAACTTTGCCACTGCTACCTGCATATCTCTTTGTGGTTTTGATTTGCATCTCTCTTAATTGCCAGTGATTTTGAGCATTTCTTCATGTGTCTGTTGGCCATCCAAATACCTTCCTCTGTGAAAGGTCTTTCCATGTCGTTGCTTTATATACTTTAAAGAGGATATTGGCTTGATTTCCCCAGTGCATTAGCATCATGTGATTTCTCAGTGCTGTTCCCACGGGCATTAATTGTGGATCCGGTGATGCTGAGACACTTTGCTTGTCATCTGAGCATACAGTCCAGGTAGCAGTTAATGGGGATTTGAACAACGCAAATGAAATACATTATGATTAAATTGGATCCGGCCCGTAGCTGGCCTGTAGTGATTCGTTGGAGTCTGTACCTCAGATGGGAGGGGATTGTGCATCTTTCCATCTTCCCCCCTCGGACCAGTGAGATTAGAAGAGAGAAAGAGGGTTGAGGTAATTATGTACAGAGTCAAAAGGAAAAGATGAGGAATTTTCCTGACCCGAGTCAGTTGAAGCAAATGCTGACTTCCAACCGAGTGAGATTGGGGTTTCTGTTTCTGCAAAGAGAGTACAACGTCCCCATTTCCTAACACAGCAGGTACCTTCATTATGCTACAGCTTGTCTGATTCAAGCTATCCATATGATGTGCTCCCAAAGCCAAGTTTATACCAGCCATGGGGTACACGGCTGATACTGAGTCCCAGTTAAATGTACAACTTTTAATTTCCTTTCAGATACTTGATCAAATTTTTATCCAAGCTGTCAGAATACCAAGATATAAACAAGATGACTCCCAGTAACATGGCAATTGTCTTAGGACCCAACCTCCTGTGGCCACAAGCAGAAGGGTGAGTACCGTGTGCACGGTGCAGGCCTGACCGTGGTGATCAGGTGGACAGCATGGCGGGACCACAGGGCTGCAGACCAGCCCTGTGAACTTGGGGTTTTTGAAGGCATTTTTCTGTCTCAGCCCACTTGCTTTTCAGCCTAGGAGGGGCGCAGGATTTTTGTGCAGGCCTTTTTTGTTGTTGTTGTTGTTATATGCTCAGAGTCACAGAGGAGAGTGATAGTCTTCTCTGAGTTTTTATCGGGGCCAGAACATTTATGACATTCTGTATTCACCAGGATTCAGACAGGGAGAGGGCTGGCTGCACCCAGAGAACAAGCATAGGTCTTGGATTTCACATTGACTGTGCCTCGTGCTTGCAATTTAAAGCACATGATTTATTTAATTTCTCAGTAGGGGCACCACTTACAGAGTTCATGCACATTCTGTAGTTGGAGTAATAGTGGTGACCCTGATTCTATAGATGGGGAAAGAAGTTCAGAATAACTTTCCAAGAGACAGCTTGCTCTGGAACCTCAGTCTGCAATGCTGCAGTCCAGGACCCCCTTCTGGGACCCTGTGGCCGGAGGCCCGGTGCCTGGGTCCGGCCTCAGCTCGTGACCTTATCGGCCTCTGCCCCCTTGCTCTGTGCATTGCAGGAACATCACAGAGATGATGACCACAGTGTCCCTACAGATCGTCGGAATCATCGAGCCCATCATCCAGCATGCGGACTGGTTCTTCCCTGGGGGTACGTCGTGACATCCAGGTGTGGGGGCGAGAGAGTTGGGGCTGTGGGGACAGGGGCCAGGGAAGAGCAAGAGTGTCGCTGTGAGTTCTGAGCCTTAAAAATGAAACGACACTGCCCAGAGATTGTTATTTGCAATCCCTTCTTTCCCTCTCTAACACACATCCACATCCACAACCCCTATACCCCCACACCCCACCACATCACAGCTCAGGTAAGGGGTTAGATTCCTGGCAATCTCCTAATGCATCCAGGGGTAGTTCTGTCCTGTTTCCAACTTGCATAACCATATCCGTGGATTTTACCTTTCCCATATTGCACACCGTGGTATGCTTCAGATCCATAAATATTGGTGTTAAGATGGGAAGAGAGATTCTTTGGCCTGAACTCTTTATAAATTCAGAAAGAGGCAGAGGCCTGTAATGGATGAGGCCTTTACATATCATCTGGGGACATTCCTTTTGCTTCTCTGGGGTTGTGTCCTCTGGCTTGCTCCCCAGTGTAGAAAGGTGGCACTCAAAGTAAGTGAGGTTCAGTTTTGCACCTGATTGAAAAGAAATCTCTAAAGGCAGCTCCCTGAGAGGGAGTTCAGCAGTGCTGTGAGTCGTGGAAGCCCCGTGGTCCTCAGATAACGCTTCTCAGCCAGGACATCTTGGAAGACACAGCAGTTACTACTACTAAGATCTGAGTGTGTTTTTTAAAAACAAAACAAAGCAACAGCTAGTTCCATGCCTTATGTTTAGTTAACATTAGGAATAATGCTTTTTTGCTGTGGCAAATCATTAATCCTTGTGAAGATCAACTGCTAATGACTGAGTGCTTTGTAGATGAGAAATAATTGATCAGTACTGTCTTGACATTGGAGTATGTTTGAAGTCCTGATTTCTCAAGACCTCTACTGATGATACAAAATTGAATGAATGTTAGAAATCAAGATAAGTGAAAAAGATAAGCATTGAAGGCAGTGATTCTGTAGGTTCTGTGGTGAGTTAATTAATTTTCTTTACAGATAGACTGAGGAGGGGGTGAGTATTTCTCTGTATCTCTTAGGAGCAAAGATGATGGGACTTACTCTCACATACTTTGGGCATGTTATCAGGAGAGGGCCAGTGAAAAGGAGGAAGACCTTCAAGAAGATGTTAACACAGTGACCTTGGGGACAGCAGAGACCGTGAAATGGTGTAGGAATGAGCAGCGCATTTCAATCTCTTGTAAATTGGGTTGCTGTGAGTCAGAGTCAGCTCCATGGTACCTAGCAATTCCTACATTTTTTTGATTTTTCAGAAAGATGGTGTCATCATCTACATATAATAGTGTTGCCTCTTTTGTGACTAATTGCATTGGCTAGCATTTCTCAAACAGTGTTAAGTGACATCAGTGAAAATGGGCATTGCTGTTTTGCTTTAAGACTACTCTGGAGGACATTATGCTGAGTGAGGTATCTCAGTCACAAAGGGACAAATGCTATATGGTGCCACTGTTGTAGAATGAGGCTGGCATTGGGGTGGGGTAAGACTGAGAAAAACTGGATGAAATATGTTTACGGCATTGAAGTCTATGGGGGAGAGAATAGTCTAAAAGTATTATATTTTAGGGCATTGTTTTTATCGTAGGAGTATGCAATGAGGGTTGCAGAGTGGATTATATTTGGGGGTAGGGGTGGGGTTTGGGGAGGTGCGGGGGGGATTGTGTACCAATGAGGGAGTTTTTCTTTTGCTTTTCAAGGAGAGGAGCAAACGGGGGGGGGGAGGGGTTTGTGCAGGGAGAAGGGTGCAACAATGAATGAATGGAATTCCAGAATCTCTGTAGATGTTCATTGAAATGAAAAATAAACAACCTAAATTTAAAAAAAAAAAAAAGACTGCTCTGGTGTTTACTCATAAGCATGAAGCTTGCAGTTGTTGTTGTTGTGTACCGCACAGTCGGAATCTGACCCATAGCTGATGCGCTGGTGGGTTTTCAGAGGCAGTTAATCGTACGAGAGGAGATTGCCCATCCTTCTCATGCGGAGCAGCTGGTGGCCTCAAACTGCATGCCTTTGCGATTGGAGTGCTGCTTCTTGCCGCCTGGCCACCAGAGCTCCCTGAAGTTTGCAGTAGAGTCCTTTTTTGATAATTTGATAAGTACTCATGTGTTCTTCTTTTGTAACATTTAATTTTTTTAGATCATAAATGAAAATTTCCTTATCAAATGCCTAGCAAATTAATCACCTGTGTTTCTCCTTAAGCATGTTCATAAGATGAATTTATGATGAAGGCGAATTACAATAATACAGTTCCTAATGTTGAACCATGAGGCAGAGCTTTCTAAACGTAGAGTATGAAGGAGAAGTACTTTGTACTCCTCCTTCTCTTGTCCAGAGAGAGACCAGGAGGAGATGATGTACCCGCATTTTCTTTCCCCCACAGAGATAGAATTCAACATTACAGGGAACTATGGGAGTCCAGTTCACGTGAACCATAATGCCAACTACAGCTCAATGCCCTCCCCCGACATGGACCCTGCTGACCGGCGCCAGCCTGAGCAGGCACGCCGGCCCCTCAGCGTGGCCACGGACAACATGATGCTGGAGTTTTACAAAAAGGATGGGTATGAACTAGTGTCCTTTTCTCAGCATTTGGGACAGAGGGTGGATAAGATGGACAGAAATAACGGGATTCATGCAAGGCTGCCGTTAGTAGCCACAGCTTAGATAACTTGTGGCAATTAAACTGTTAGCGTCAGCCTTGATGTGTTTGGGAGGAGCCACTGGGCTCTCTTCCCTTGGGACAGAGGTAAGTTGACTTAATTGTAATTGGCATTGATTAATTCTCATATTTGGGAGGAACAACCTATTTTTTTCCTCATGGGAGGAATTAAAAAATAAAGATACATAAACACTGTTACTCAAAATGTATATTGGTTCTCAAATGTTCTGATACAGTTTTTTTTTTTTATGAGCAGCACAACTTCATTCTTTATCAACAGTCTCATATAAGTAGCATCTTTGTGTATGTGCTATATAAATAAATACATAGTTTGACATTTCCATTTACAGAAACCTAAAATTTAAGGAAATTGAGTATGAAATCTTACTAGATTCTTTAGAATTTGTCCTGTCTTTTTGTGATTGACACTCATACTAGGTTTGTGTAAATGTTAAAAGATGTCGATAAATGCTTTCAACTTGATTTGCATGAAAGCAGCTTTGTCTACACTCATGTTAAATGTAAATTTATAAATTTATAGACTTTGCTTTTCATATTTAAGTCAGCTATCCTTGTTATAAAGCTAGGTCTACCCACTTTACTTATTATGGGAAGTGTATTATTCAGTTAAGTATTATGTTAGTACTGACAGCATCAGTTAATATGTCATATAAGAAGGGATGGATTTTACCAGTTGGTCAAACATGGCAGTTAAATAAACTTAGTTTGGAATTGGAAATTACAGCTGTGAAATAAAATTCAGCAATTTCTCCTTCAAGGTAGATGGGAACATGAAATACTGCATGGGAGAATTAAAAATCCAAATAGCATATAAAGCAACTGGCATCTTCTTGTTCCCGGGTAGACCTCTGAGTAGCCAATGAGATCTGTTTGAATAGCATGGGGCCTGGAAGGGGAAGTTGAAAGTCCAAGAATTATAGTCTTTTATGTTCTTTTCTGAATGGTTCTGAATGGGAGTTGGCATTGTCACCTAGGATCCTGTGTCCTGTGATGATTGATGGTGGCAGTGTTATCTGCATGACCCTTCATGTTACCTTCCCTATAAAGAAACAATTTATCTAAGGGGAAAATGGGGAGTGAGCTGTGTGGACTTTTCTCCATCCAGTAAGAGAAGAACAAAATGGAAATTCTTACAAGTTTATATAAGTAAGGAATAGTTACTTAAGTTTATACACATTTAAAAGGAGCAGGTTCATAATCTGATCTTTACAGAGAGAGAGAGAGAAAGAAGGAAAGAAAAAAAAAAAGAGAATGCATTAGAATTTGCTTTTCAACCTCAGTTTAATGACCATCAGTCAGTACTGTGATTGAGGTCACCCCAGACTTTGGAGTAACTCCTTTGGGAAGTCTGAGTTGGTGCAGATGTCTTGAGGTGAAGTTGTAGAACTGCTTGGGTTGTGCCGAATGATGGACATGTCAGAGATCATGAAGATGGTGCAAGGTTCCGACTGTTGTTCTCAGGGTCACTATGACGCCGAGTAGACTTGACAGGCCCTGAACAACAACAATTGCCATCTCTGGTGCCTTGTTTCTGTGTCCTGGATGCCAGATGCCCCATGCCCTCTGTAAGGCATATAGATGCTCTCTAAAAGGGAGTTATCATTGTGGAACCACAAAGGTAACCTCTGTGCTGATAAAGCAGTAGACAGATGCACTACATCACTGGTAGACTCCTCTGGCCTGAAATTTTTTCAATGAGGCGCCCATTCTGTTTGTTCATTCTGATTTAAAGTTGAACCTTTAAGGGGAGGGAGAGAGAGTTGTTATAACTTGGTGTTGTACATACAATAATGTGTGTTTTATGTATTAAATTTCTTTACTGTAAACAATTTAACATCAATCGATTACTTAATTAAGCTTTAAGTGGTGTTCTTAGAGTTTAAGGTACTAGTCCCTGAGTTACAAGTGTTTTGGCATGCATACATAGTGATTTAAGGTGCCATGAACTTATAGGTGATCAGTTCTAAACTGACTTTATGATAACTGTGCCTAAAGTTCTGTGTGTTTTGGGGAAGAGAAGAATTTGCATCAGTTGCATCTCTATTATTTTAGTAGTATTAGGGGATTTCTCGGAATTTGTTCTCACTCCTGGTTTTTAAAGTCTATGAAATACATTTGAAAAATCTTCCAACTACCCATGAAAACAATGCCAGATTATAACTTATTAAGAGAAATAGAAACTGTATCTCTGTAAAACTATTTTGTCTTGCTTTGTTTTTAAATAATGGGTGAAATATCTAGATAAAAGTTGGAAATACGAAAGTCAGTGACACTTCACTGGGCTGGAGATGTACCCAATTCTATGCTACACATCGCAGTGGTTTGCTCACTTCAGTCCTTATACCTTCCCTGATCCATAATAACAGAGTCCGGTACTCAAATACCCATTTTTTGTTACTGTAGTAGACAGACTCATGCTTCTACCCAAAGTTACCAGCTCTGAGGGTGGGGATCTGGTGACGTAGCCTTGGCAAGTTTGCTGCTCATCCAAAAGCTGTGTCTCGAATCTAGCAGCAGCGTCTCAGGAGAGAAATGGGCTGTCTCCTCCAATGTGACGTACAGCCTCGCAGAAACCTGCCGGAGGGTTTTCCAGAAGAGGCTGCAGCCTCTAAGGGTTACTTACTCTATTTGGAAAAAGGGTCTGTCCTGTTGAGTGTTGAACCACCTCTTCCCAGTTCAGGTATGGCCAATGAAGTGAAGCCAGTGCAGATTTTGCATCTGTAAAATGTGGATGTGTTGGAACAATAACTGGAATGAAAAGATTTGGGGTTGACCCCCAGCTAGGAACTTGTAAAGCCTCAGTCTTAGAAAACCAGGGCAGCAGATCTGTGTCATGGCGATCAAATCTCCTGACTGGCCAAAGTGGAGACAGCTAGTACCTGTTACAAAATGACAGCCAGCTGTCATTGTGAATTTGTGCTGGGTTCCAAAACCCCAAATTAGGGTTTTAAAAGAACTCATTGCACTCATTCAAAATCTCCCATCCTAGGGCTTCAGCCCACCGTGGTACTGTTCTGGTTATTATTCTGATACACTCCCTCTTTCCAGTACACACATTTTACACATCCGAGTCCGTTCTCATTTCTCCACATATGACCATCACTGAACCTGTCCAGACTGGTTTGAAGTCATGCTCTGCACATATGTTGAGTAAAGACTTTTTGAGATGAGGAGCTTTTCCTTGATTCACTTAGTGGGGCCTACATGCAATCTTGTATATCCCTGTGTGAGAGAGGTAGAGGCAGAGTGGACATTGCCCTGCACAAACAAGCAATGAGAAGGTACAGGAGAAGGAAGTATGAAGATGCAGCCACAGGCAGGAAGTGCTGGGAGGGACCAAGAGCCAGAAGAGGCGAGGAACAAATTTTTCCCTAGAGCCTCCAGAGGGATTGCAGCCTTGATGATACCTGGATCTGGGCCCATCATTCTGATTTTGAACATCATGTTTCCAGAACAATGAGAACAAATGAAAGGATACATGTTTCTGTTTAAAAACCACCAAGTTTGTTTCAATTCATGACAGCATCAAGAAGAAACTAATACTGTCATTGCTTACAGCCACGAATCTCAAACTTGACTACAAAGCAGGCGTTTGGTGTCAAAGTCAGTCATGCATGCTTTGCTTGTCCTCTCACCATGAACTGGAATCTAATTCTTCTCCCTTTGAACCTGGATTGACCTTGTTAGCTTTCTTGACTAGTGGAATGTGGGAGAAGTGATATTCTAGAAGTTCTGAGACTGGATGAGAAGCAGCCTTGGAGAACATGCCCATCCCTCTGGCTACATTTTGCTCTTTGAACGCAGCCACCACGCTGTATAGAAGGCCAAGCAGCCCTTTGGAGAGGAATGGAGGCCCTCAACCTTCAGCTTCAAGTTCACCACCTCCTTTACTGTCAGCACTAATTGACCAGCTGCATGAATGTGTCATTCCAAGGCAAGCCTGTGTGGCGTAGACAAGTCATCTCTGCTGGGCCCTGCCGAAGTCATGGATTCATGACCAAAAGATGGTTGTTTTATGGAACAACAGAAGAACCAGAAAAACTAAAAAACAAACACAAAAATGGCCTCATCCTCCTTTAGCTGACCTGAGTGGGGATTCAAGATTGGTACTTTTTAAATGTGCCCCAAATAATTCTAATGTTGATCTAGGTTTGAATCACTTTTTGCCACTCTGAATAAAAATTTTGGGAAAAGGTACAGTTCATCCTTTATTTATGAAAACTCACCTATTTTAAGTATCTAATTTGTTAATGTGCCATCAAGTTGCCTGTGACTCATAGCAACCCTGTGTACAACAGCTCTGAACCTTGCCCTATCCTCTTGTTAAATGCCATTGAGTTGAACATGATTCATTGCAACCCTATGAACAAAAGACCTGAACCCTGTTCTGTAACTGTGTCGTTTCTCACATTCATAGAGTTTCCAGAGGAATATTGTTTAGGAAGTGAATTCCACTTCTGCTTCCAAGCTTACTGTAACTGTGTCGTTTCTCACATTCATCGAGTTTCCAGAGGAATGTTGTTTAGGAAGTGAACTCCACTTCTGCTTCCAAGCTTATCTCATTCTGGGAGCTCCACCAAGTCCATGATGGGTAATAATTATGAAATTTAATACATCAGTGGCACAGCATTTAGCTTAACAGCAACCCCAAGTTACTTTAGTCCACCAAATTGACAGACCAGTGCTATACCACTTAGAAGAATGTTCATCCCAAACGCAATTAACACCACACTCAAGGGCCCAACTGACTTTAAAGACAATGCCCACCCACCAGGTCCTGTTGACTCTAAACAAGAAGATTCCAGCCTGCAGCTCTTGTTAGCTAAACTGGAAAAATCAATCAACTCATACCTGATTGTGAACAACAACAAAAGCCCAACAAAAAATAAAAAACCAAAACAAACCCAAACAGTCCACAGCAGACCCTCACCAAAACAAGAGAACGTACCTCCAGAATCCAACCTCTTCACACATGAATCTCCCAACTAGAGACTTAGTCAGTGCCCAACTGCCTTGTAAATACAAGGCCTGCCCACGAGGTCCTGGTTGACTCTAAACAGGAGGCTCCCAGCCCACCTGAGGTAATTTCATTGTCTCAACACACCTATCTCCCTGACCCCAGTCACTGAGTCAGTTAATATCATCCAGGATCTTCCTCTCCTGCGCTGTCCCTCCACCCTTCCAAGCATGATGTCCTTCGCCAAGGACTGCTCCCTCCTGGCCATGTGCCCTATGTATGAGACAGAGCTTCAAAATCCTAGCTTCTAAGGAGTAACTTGGTTTCACCCTCTCTAGTACAGACCTGTTTGTTCTTTTGGCAGTTTGTGGTATGTTCAAAACTTCCCCAGCACCACAACTCAAAGGCATTGATGATTCTTCTGTCATTCTTAGTTACTGTCTAGAGCTCTGATGCATAGGATAGCAAGTAATTGTGAAGACCATGGCCTGAATCAGGTGCACCTTAGTCTCCAGACTGACATCGTTGGAGTACTGTGGGGAGGTCCCTGACAACAGATTTTCCCAGTCCAATTCATCTTTTGATTTCCTGACTGTTAGTGCCAAGAGTGTTGATTGTGGAATGAAGCAAGCTGAAATTATGATGCTGCTAATTTTCCCAGTGGTGAAAAAAAATCTTTGTTTTTTTGATGTTGAACTTCAATCCATATTGAAGATTACAGTCCTTGACATCTTGTAGCAAATACCTCAAGTCCTCCTCAGTTTCAGCAAACAGAGTTGTGTCATCTGTATAAGGCAGGTTGTTGATGAGTCTTTCTCCAAACCTGATGCCACATTCTTCCTCATAAAGTCCAGCCTCCTGAATGATCTGTTGTGTGTATAGATTGAAAAGTTATGGATATAGGGTGCATCTCTGATATGCACCTTTCCTGATTTTGAACCATGCAGTGTTTCCTTCCTCTTGTTCTGACGACTGCTTTCTGGTACAAGTGTAGGTTTCACATGAGTACAGGTAAGTTTTCTGGGATTCTCATATCAAATATAGGCTATCCTAATTTGACCAACTCTCTGAGAAACAAATACTGAATAAATTGCACTAGAGCTTTCTGAATTTCTCCAAGCCCCCAATTAGAAGGTTCTGTGTACATATTACTGAGGTTTCTAGTGTGTTTTTTGTTTTATGTAATAAAATTTGTTTCTTGGATCATTAGTCCCAAATAAACAAAAGTGGTGTTGTTATGTGCCATCGAGTCACTTGCGATTCATAGCAACCCTCTGTACAGCAGCTCTAAGCCCTGCTCTATGATGTGCCAACCTCATTGTCTCTGACACACCTACCCCCATTACCCTAGTCACAGAGTCAATCCATCTCATTGAGGGTCTTCCTCTATTGTGTTGTCTCTCCACTCTCCCAAACATGACGTCCTAACCTTGCAAGTTTCATGAAACAACATATGATCAAGATGCAATGGTGATGAAAGAGGAAGTTCAAGCTCCTATGAAGGAATTTGAAAAAAAAAAAAGAAAGAAAAATCCCCACAAACAAACCACTCCAGAAATTGATGGCATATATATTTACATATTTCAACAATAAGATGCTATCCTGGACATATTCACTGACCAGGTTATGCCAAGAAATCTGGAGGACAACTACCTGGCAAACTGACTGAAAGAGATCCATATTTATTCTCATTCCAAAGAAAGGTGACTCGAAAAGAGTGTGGAAATTATTGAGCAATATCACCAATGCCACAAGCAAGCAAAATCCTGTTCAAAATTATCCAAAAATGACTGGAACAGTACATTGACAGAGAACTAACAGAAATACAAGCTGAGTTTACAAGGGGCCATGGCACTAGAGACATTATTGTCAATGTCAAATGGATCTTGGCTGATCAAAGAGTACCAGAGGAATGTCTATTGGTGTTTTATTGACCATGCAAAGGCATTTGACTGTATGGATCACAACAAATTGTGACTAACCATGAGAAGAATGGGAACCACAGAACACTTGATTATGCTCTTGTGAAACCTATACTCAAACCAGGAAGCAGTTGTCAGAACAGAGGAAAAAAAAAACACTGCATGATTCAAAATCAGGAAAGGAGTGCATCAGGGATGGGTTCTGTCTCTATACCTTTTCAATCTATATGTAGAACAGATCATTCAGGAGGCTCGACTATATGAGGAGGAATGTAACACCAGGATTGATGGAAGACTCATCAACAACCTGCATTATGCAAGTGACACAGCTTTGCTTGCTGAAACTGAGAGGAGGACCTGGAGCATTTGCTACAGAAGGTCAAGAACTGTCGTCTCAATATGGATTGAAGCTCAACATCAAGAAGACAAAGATTCTTAACACTCGACCAATTGGCAGCACCATGATAGATGGAGAAAAGATTGAGATTGTTAAGAATTTGAGCTTGCTCGGCTCCACAGTCAACACTCTTGGCACCAGCAGTCGGGAGGTCAAGAGAGTAATTGCATTGGGCAAATCTGCTCTCAGGGACCTCTCCAAAGTACTGAGAAGCAAGATATTTTAGAGACTAAGATGTGCCTTATCAAGGTCATAGTCTTTGCAGTTACTTGCTGTGTGTCAGAAATCTGGATAGTGACTAAGGATGACAGAAGAAAAATTGATGCCTTTGAGTTGTAGTCCTGGAGAAGAGTAGACCACCATAGACCACCAAGAAAACAAAAACATCTCTCTTGGAGAGGGTGAAATCAAGTTTCTCTTTAGAGGCTAGGATTTTGAAGTTCCATCTCACATACTTTGGGGATGTGGTCAGGAGCGAGCAGTGCTTGGAAGGATGGAGGGACAGTGCAGAAGAAGAAGAACTTGGATGAGATGGACTGACACAGTAACTGGAGTTATGGGGGTAGGTGTGTTGGAGTCAGTGAGACTATCTCAGGATAGGGCAGGGTCCAGAGCTGTTGTACATAGGATTGCTATGAATCAGAGGCAACCAGATGGGACATAATAACAATAATGTAAATGACATTATTTTCCTTGTTTCCATTTCTCAATTATCTTTGTTACTGTAGAGGAATTGGACTGATTTTTTTTTCTTCTTTTTTCTATTAATCTTGTATGCTACCAGTTCACTGAATCAGTCAATTAGGGGGTGTGTGTTTTTCTTTGTGATATTAATTAAACTTTACAGAAATCTTGGGCTTTCATTCATTCATTGATGCACACTTTCCTGTCCCCACTTTCTTTCCCACTTCCCAATGAATCAATCAGTAGGTAATGTTGTTAAGTGCCATTGAGTCTTGGACAGCTCATAGTGATTCTGTAAACAATAGATCTGAACTCTGTCCTGTCCTATGTCATTTTTATACTCCCCAACACATTTGACTCCATTGCTGTAGATACTGTATTGACCTACCTCATTGTCTTCCTCTCCTTCACTGACCCTCCACCTTTCTAAGTATGATGTCCCTTTCCAAGGACTAGCTTCTCTTAACAACATGTCCAAAATATGTGAGATGAAGCGTCATCATCCTTTCCTCTGGGGACCCCTGACTGCCCTTTTTTCCAAGATATATCAGATTTTTCCTTTGGAAATCCATGCCAAAATTCAGCACTCATTCAGCATTCATCTTCAACATCACAACTCAAATTCATCCATTCTTTTCCTGTCCTCCTTCCTTGTCCAGCTCTTAGGTGCACAACAGGCTCACCTTAGTTTTTAAACCAACATCATTGCTCTTCAAGACTTTGGAGAGATCTTTGTCAGCAGACTTTCCTAATGCTGTACATCACCCTATCTCCTGACTGTTGGTGTCAAGGGTGTTGACTGTGGATCCAAGAAAGATGAAATCATTGACAATTCCAATCTTGTCTCTATCATGATATTGCCTACTAGTCCAGTGCTGAGGATTTTTGTTTTTTGGATGTTGAGATGTAATCCATATTGAAAGCTCCAGACCTTGATCTTCTAGAGCAAGCACTCCAAGTCCTCCTCACTTTCAACAAGCAAGGTTGTGTAATCTGCATAAGAGTTTGTTAATGAGCCTTCCTCCAATCCTGATACACATTCTTGTTCATGGAGTCCACCTTCTTGAATTATTTGCTCCACATACATATTCAATAGGTATAGAGAAAGGATACAGCCCTGATGCACATTTTTCCTGATTTTAAGCCATGCCATGGTCCCTTGCTGGGTTTTGAAAACAGCTTCTTGGGGTAGGTATAGATTTCATATGAGCATAATTGAGTGTTGTGAAGTTCTTATTCTTAATGTTAGCCATAGTTTGTTATGATCCACATAGTCAGTTGCCTTTGTGTAGTCAATAAAACACAAGTAAACATACCTCATTATTTTGAGAAATTTCCCAACTATTCCTGTTTACTTGAACATTGTAAAGTGAATGAGGGGAGTGATGGCAGCATGGGGACCGCCAAGTCTGGCCTCTCTTAACTCCACTATGGGGAATGGTGCCCATGAGGACCATCTGTAATGCAAAAACAATTCCCATAGAGCCACACATCCCCCCACTTCCCGCCCCCAATGCTCTCTATTTCTACTAGTTCTAACAACAATCCTACTCCTCTAGAATCCTTTGCAATATCTACACAGACCTCACAGAACCATATTCACTATTACAGTGTTTGTTAGGGAAGTTAACAGGTTACAACTCTGGTTGTCAACATAGTGCAATGTCTCATTCAGGCCAGATTCTGAGTATGCTCACAGACACTTAAGCCTTCAGCCTTGTGGCTTTAGGCCAAATGCTACAAAGCTCTGGGATCTCCCCCTCAGTCCTCCAGCAAACTTGATCAAAGGACCCTGGCTCAGGCCTTGTTGGGCAGTAGCCCCAGACCAATTCTTGGTCACGTCAGGTCTTTGGTTCTTTACTGCTGCTGCTGTACCTCCCTTGTAGGTGTTGGTTTGAGAGGAGCAAAATTCTCTGTCCCCAAAGAACATCTGCTGCTTTCTGCTGCTGAACTTGCCCATTTTCAAGCTGGTGGAATGGCAAAACTAGTCAATCCCCATGTGGTTTAGACTAATATACCCTATTTGCATTTTCCAGACCAACCATGTGGTAAAGTTAAGGGCATAAACCTAGAAAAGCCATTTTAAAAAACAGATCCACTACACCAACATTTTCTCAGGAAGGGTTTTTTAATTTTGTTAAATACCTTTTCTGTATCAGTTGAGAAGATCATGTGGTTCTTTTCTTGTGTTTATTGATAAAGTGGATAATTCGTTTTCTAAAGTTGAACTATCCTTGCATGCTTGCTATGAATCCCACTTGAACATGATGAACAATTGTTTTGATATGATGGTGAATATATTGGCTAGGATATTACTGAGAAGTTTTGCATCTATGTTCATGAAGGATATTGGCCTAGAATATTCTTTTTAGAAGTGTCTTTGATACTAGATTTGATATCAGAGTTATGCTTCCTTCTTAGAATCAGTGTGGGAAAAGTGTAGATGAAAAGTGTTCCATTTTTTCCTATATTCTGAAATAGTATGAGTAGAATTGTTATCAGTTCTACTCTAAATGTTTGAGAGAGTTCAGTGGTTAAGCAAACTGCTTGGGCCAGGACTTTTTTGGTTGAGAGAGACTTAACCTATTCAGGTGTATTTTTTTTTCTTTTGTGATTTATCTATTCAAATTTTCTACCTCTCTCTGTATTATGTTAGGGTGGCAGTGAGTTTTTAACCATTTGTCTGTTTCTTCTATTCTTTTAGCATGTAGTTCTTCATAGTATTCTCTTATTATCCTTTTCATTGTAGTTGTTCTGCTGTGACATCAGCAATTTCACTCCTTATGTTTATAATTTGCATCTTCTCTTTATTTTTCTGTTAGATTTACCAGTCATTGATTTCATGAAGACTTTCAGAGAACCAATTTCTAGTCTTAATTCCTTCTATTGATTTTCTGTATCATTTATTTCTGCTCATAAATTTCTATTTCATTTGTTCTTGAGAGTGTGTACCTTGCTGTTCTTTTTCTTTCAGAGATGTGGGGTTAAGGTGTTGATTTTGGTTCTTCTTTTTAATATGTGTCTTTATTGCTATAAATTGATTTTTGCTGTGTTCCAAAGATCTTATTGTGTTTTCATTCCCATTTGCTTCAAACAGTGTTTTAATTTCTTCTATTACTGAATGCTTGGAAAAGTGTTGGGTTAGCAAAAGAGAGGAGGACTCTCACATAGATGGATAGCCAGGGAGCCTGCAGTAATGGCTTGAATGTGTTCGAGATTATGAGGATGGCACAGGGTAGGGCGGAGTTCCCATCTGCTGTTCATAGCATTGCTGTGGTAGTACTTGACAGCACCTAACAACACTATCAAAGGGTGGTTGTTGTTGTTGCTGTTGTTAAGGGCCATCAAGTCACAGGCGACTCATAGCGGCACTATGAAGGAGAGTCCTCGACGCTTGGGTGCCTTTCATCCTCTCTCTAGGTTCATAGGGTTTCTGGAGGCAAGCTATTATTGAAGTGGATGCCACTCCTCCTTCCAAACTTCAGCTAGGCCCTAGATGGTGCAAAACACAAAGGATGTCCGCCCTCCCTGGACCCAAGCCGGACCCACAGGCCCGGACTACAGCCTGCACCATTTTGAATGCTGTAGCCCCTCGGCAACAGTGTAAAAACAAGGCAACATCAAAACTACCACAGAACCCTCGCAGATACTGCACCCTGCAGCAGGAAAGGGCCTCACTGTCATTCCATCCGTCCATCCATGTGTCTGTCCACTGTTGGGGTTGACCGAAGAGGACGTAGCAGCCACAGCCTTTATTTAATTTCCATATACTTGATTTCCCCCCTTGATCTTCCTATTACTGGTTTCTAACTTTATAGTGTCATGAGAAGTTTTTTTTTAACATTTTAATGTTTTTTTTTTAATTTCTTGAGATTTCCTTTGTGACTTAATGTATTATCTATTCTGGAGAATATTCTGTATTTACTGGAGAATAAAGCATATTGTTCTCCGGTTGGTAGACAGTTCTATATATGTCTGTAAGATGCAGGTGGTTATTTGTATTGTTTTTTTCTTTGGTATCTTTGTTACATTTCTCTCTAGTTGTTCTGTTCCTCATCAGAGGTTGTATATTGAAATCTCCTACTGTTATTAGAGAGTTATGTAATTTCTCTCTTCTGCTCAGTTAAAAGTTTGATTATGTGTCTTGCAGCCCTGATATTGGGTGTGTAGATATTAATTATAATTATGTCCTCTTGTTTGTGACCCTTCTGTCTTTAAATAATTTGCTCTTCCTTGGGTGACACCCACCCTGGCTGTGAGTTTTCCAGACCAAGATTCAAACAAAGAAAAAGGAATCTTCTTCAAAGGGGGAGAAAAATAAAGGTCAGAGAGACTTGTTAACACTGAGAGTTGTTACCTGGAATTTTCCATAGAGACTTTTGACCATTGTAATTCTACTCGTAGACACATAGTCTTGAAGTTGAGACCTTTCTTTCACAGTGAAGCCCACATTTTCACTTTGTCCCCTCTTCATTTTTGTAAGTGCTCCAATCCTGGGCAGGATGCCCCCAAAGCAGGGCATTGGCTGGAGTGAGTATTATGGGTGGGAGTGGACACAGCCTGACCTACAATTTCCAGGGGGAAAGCTGCAGTGGAATGTGTGGTCCTAGTGTAGCTAGAATGGCCAACTCCCTCATGCCCACTTCAGGGAGTTTTTGAGTAGTTATACAGGATTTTCTTACATAATTTTCTTGCATTTCCCATCACTTTACCTGTTACCTTACTTAGCAGCTAGACCATGGAAGAGTCCCTATGTGGCACAGACAACTAACATGTGTTCAGCTGCTAATCCAAAAGTTGGTGGTTCAAGTTCACCCATATGTACCTTGGAGGAAAGGTCTGGCAGTCTATGTCCAAGAAATCCGCTACTCAGCTCATTTCACCTGTTCTTCCACCAAGCTCTTCACCACAGGGTACATCCCAAAGCCAATTTCTTTAAAGGGTATTTTAAAACCAATCTCCAAAACATGAACCATTTTTTTTTATTTTATTGTGCTTCTAGAGGTAAATATTACCTTTTAGATGGGCAGGATTTCATGGTCTGATAGATAGTTTTGTGCCTCCAGTCAAGGTGAGTAAAAAAGGATCAAAAGTAATCACATTCTGACACCCACTGCTCAGGGGGACAAGTGCTGACCAGGAGACTCTTTGTAATAAACAACTGTTTGGCCTACTAAGTGGCCTAGTGGTAGGGAACTATGCTGCAATCCCAAAGGCACACAGTTCAAATCTGCCAGCAGCTCCGCAGGAGAAAGATGGGAAGTCTCCTCCCATGCTATAAAACTGCCTCTGAAAACTTGCTGGAGGGTCAGCTATGGTTCACTTCCGACTCAGTGATATACAACAGTAACAACAGCAAAAAACAGTACCAGAATTTTGCCTCCTGCCTTAGTCAGTAAAGTGTTTGACCCATGAGTGCACCAGTCACCTCCTTGCTTGGAAGCTAGACCAGAGGAGAGGGAATGAAAGCCTTTCTAAGTTCAGATAACTTAGAAGTGAGCAGATGGCCACTTCTGTTGGTTTCTTTGTCTCTTATGCCATGTATCCACACATATGCAGATTGATTCCAACCCTTCACCCTCTCCCTTTATTCAGATGAACTCAGTTTAACTGGAGACACCAACTAAAATGATTTCCATCTCATGGCATTGTAAAAACCATATCCTTGACAAGAGAGCCCTTGTGAAAAGACAGCCTCATGTCCAAAGGAAGACGTAGTTGTTTTGACACTAATATTTGTATGTTTCTGTCCCTGCAGCCTTAGGAAAATCCAAAGGTACGGTATCCTCTGGTAGCTGCAAGGCCATGTTCAACCTCTCCCAACCAAGCGAGCTTTGTCTAGTGAGCTCTGCCAGAGGGGGAATGTGCCATGCTTGGTTGCTTGGCAGACCTACTGGAAGCTGACCACGTTCCCATCATTAAAATAGGCGGCTGCAGAGGTTGTGAGTCAGCCAAGGTTATTGCTAGTGGTGGAGCTGGAATGAGCAGGAATCCTGACTCAGTCCCATGCCCCAAGTTCAAGAGAGCAGAAGTGTGTTTAGATGTCTCTTGTGCTGCCCCATCCTGGAGTGGTAGCAGGTCTGTCTGTGCAATAGTGTGGTGCTGCCTCTGCCCGTCCCCACTCACTTCCAGCTCCCACTTGAGCAGAATGGGTGCCGGCACTCTGGTCCTCCTCCCCCCAGGACCATGTTGGATTCTACACTCAGGGTGCTTGGCTGGTGGTAAAGGTCAGCTGGCCAGAGTTTTGGAGGGTTAAGTGAAGCCCAGCCTGCCAGACTGAGCTGCGAGCTGAGCCCTGCTCTCCGCGTGGTGCTGCCTGCTGTCCAGGGCTGCAGCCCCTTGAGCAGCCCACATGCTTGAGAAGGCGCTTGCGGGGCCCCGCCGCACAGTGCAGCCCACTGCATCGCTTTCTTGGGATGAAGTGGGTGCTACGGCTGCGCTTCTGTTCTCCCAACATCCAGTGCTTGAGTGTTTCTGCTTCGAGGGGGGCGGGAGCCCATCAGGCGTGCGTGCGGCTAAGCATGTGTCTTTGTGTCCCTCGCCAGCATGGGCGTGAGGGTCATGGACACATCCTGGGTGGCCAGAAGAGGCTCCTCGGTCGGCCGGAAAGCATCGTGCGCCCCACCCTCCATGCAACCTCCCGCCCCGCCCGCTGAGCTTACACCACCGCCACCATCGCCCCTTCCCGAGCAGCCTCCAGACAGCCCAGCGGCCCCCTCGCTTTCTCCATCTAGCATGGGCCTCCAGCCTGGCACAGAGCGCTCCAGGTAAGCAGGCCGGTGTCCCAGGGGAGGGGGCTGGCCAGCAGCGCAGGGGCGCGCCTAGGTTCGCTACACCTGCTCAAGGCTTCTTGGACTTGATCGAGCTCCAATTGTAAGCATTCATGCATACCCAGCTTCAGGTGTCAAACTGGTACCCAGTTAGGTTTTTCCCAGCTCTCTAGCTGACGAGAGAACTGGTGCTTTCCAAGATTAGCCTTCCTTCCCAAGCCGAAACAAGCTGACAGCCTGCTCCAGCAGGCAGTACAGGCGGGCTAAAATGTCAGTATTTCTCCCTCCTGCTCTTTGGTGGTGATCAAGTTTGCCCCAGGCCTTTTGGCTGCAGGAAGGGACCAAGTCAGGAGTAGAGGTGACATATTCGTTTTGGGCTTGGTGACCTTTGCAGCATATTGCATGGTGGCATTTTCAGTCTGGCAGGGGAAGAAAAAGCACAGAGTGGGCAAATCCATGCTGCCAATGGTTCCTTAAACACTTACCGAGGAACATCTCCATCCAAAGATAAATAGAGTTCATCTCTGCCCTGAAGGGCCAGCAAGCAGATGGGCACTGTCATGTATCCCAGAACACACTCTGCCCAGGATCCGGGAAAGGATGCCTTGCCTGGCTCTGCCTTGGATGAGGTGTGGCAAAGGGAGATTCTGGAAGTGGGAAATGCATAACAAAATGCCCTTTTGCTTCTTGTCTTAAATGGAAGAGAACTAGGAAATCTACTTTCAATCAGCCACAGATGTGCATTGTTATAGGACACAGCGTCCCTTCCATGTCCACTTCTGGGGATTTGCAGACTTTGTGATGCTGAGCCTTCTACACACATGCACGGGCGTGCGCACCCTGCTCACACACCAGCACCTGCTCATGCGCTGCCCCTTTTCTTTGGAATGAGTAGAATATACTCTCTCTGTGAATCAGAAACTGACTGATGGGGGGAGTTGGGGCTGGGGATTGGCACCGGGTATGCTGGGGGAGTGGTGATGTCTCTGACAGGATGAAGGGGCATCCTGGTGATGCAGGTGCCGGGCTGCAGGCTGGATGAGCAATGCTGGTGCTGAAGGGCCGCAAGAGAGGTGCAGGGCCAGAGACAGATCAGGAGGAAGTGGACAGATGGGACCTGCTGGACAGGGGCCTCAGACCACTCACTGGCTTCATTTTGATACAGCCATCTTATTCTTGACACTTAATGCCAAATGATATTTTTGGGTCTTCTAACAATGATCCTTATAAAGGTGAATTCTCCTCCACGTTCTGAAGAGGGCCCGAGAACACTCTAAGCTTGTGGCGTCTCCTCTGAGCAGGAGAGGTCAGCCACAGTACTACCCCACAGCCCCCTCCACCCTGCCCTTCTTCCGGGGTCCCTGGCTCAGGAGTCAGTCTTTGGGTGTTAGCGATATTCGTCCTGTACAGGTCTTTTCCTCTCCCTAAGTGGATTCCTCCCAGTACAAACAGGTGTTCCATTGTTTTGGTGCTGTGTGTTTTTTTTGTTTTTGTTTGTTGTTTTGTTGTTTTTTTTGCGGGGGTGGGGTTTCTGTTTCTGGACATATGCAGCACAGATGATATTTCCTCCAGCTGTCAGATTCCTGTGACACCCCCCCCAACCCCCTGGCTGAGAATGACAGGCTTTCCTTTCGCTCAGCCCCCCTGCCATGGCTCCCCGCCTTAGGATCTCCCTCCAGCTCCTTCCCCTGCTGGCCTGGGCTCTCTCCCACCACATGTCCTGCTCCACTGCTTGACATTAACCCTCACCTTGACTCCACCCCTGCCTGTGCCCAGCTCGCTGACTTGAGTCATGTGTCCCCACAACTCATCAGTCCTCACATGTGCCTTAACCATACCTGATCCATATGGTGCACACTTAGTAACCACCTTTCAGCCACCCCTCCCACTGGGTCAGCTGCACCTATGCTAGAGCCAGGAGCCATGCTCAGGAGGTAAATGCTTGTTTCTGTGGTGGGAGAGTGTACTCTGGGGGAGGACAGAGAAGGAAGAGCACTTGTTTGGAGGGTCCACGGGATGGAGAGCACTTGTTCCTGAGGGTCCATGGGATGGAGAGCACTTGTTCCCTGGGGTCTACGGGATGGAGAGCGCTTGTTCCCTGGGGTCCACGGGATGGAGAGCACTTGTTCCCTGGGGTCCACGGGATGGAGAGCACTTGTTCCCTGGGGTCCACAGGATGGAGAGCACTTGTTCCGAGAGTCCACGGGGATGGAGAGCACTTGTTCCCTGGGGTCCACGGGATGGAGAGCACTTGTTCCCTGGGGTCCACAGGGATGGAGAGCACTTGTTCCCTGGGGTTCGTGGGATGGAGAGCGCTTATTCCCTGGGGTCCACGGGATGGAGAGCACTTGTTTGGAGGGTCCACGGGATGAAGAACATTTGTTCCCAAGTGACCAAAGGATGAAGAGAGCACGTTCCAGAGCATCCGCAGGGATAACTTGTCTTCTCAGCAGGAGAAAGGAAGAAATCTGTTAGCCCACCAGGGCATCCTCTTGTTTTCTGCTGTTCTGTTTGACTCCCCTCTTGATGGCAGCAGAATTGAGTAGAAGGGTTGGTATATATTGAGCATGAGTGTCTGAGTGCCATTTGCCTTGTGCCTGAGGAAGAACAAAGGAAAAGTCGTTCCTCGGCCAGAAAGAGGCCCGGCTTTTCTGTGCCTGCTGTTGTGTTTTTCTTTAGCAGGGTGGGGAAAGGAGTCCTTGCTCTTTTGGCCCCTCTGGATGAAGGAGTGGGAGGTTTTCACCCTTGAGTGAAACTCATCCTGAGAGGTAGAGAAGTTACAAGGACTTTGAGTATATGTTTTTTTTCCTTATTTCCCCACACATGGAGAAACAAACTGTACTTTCATACTATTTCCTGCTCTAATTCCTCTTTCCACAACCAATCCTTTCTCACTTTATCCCAGTAAGAAAGGACAACCCATTACCAGGGCTTTCAGGAGGGGCTGATGCCAGCCAGAGCTTGTGGGCATGGCCTAGAGAGAGAGCAGTGGTGATTGTGGGCTAGACTTAGGTCGATGTTGACTGAGTCCAAGTGTTCTCTTTTGTTCCCTGTGTTTCTGTTCCAGCGCTTCTAAAAGCAAAGAACTTTCTCCAGGGTCTGGGCAGAAAGGAAGTCCAGGCTCCAGCCAGGGGGCACCCAGTGCAGGGACACAACCAGGGGTGCAGCCCGGCGTCAGCCCCGGCCAGCAGCCCGCAGACCAGAGTCCTCACACCCTCCGGAAAGGTATGGTGCCTCTTGCCTCTCAGCAGCCTTGGGAAAAAGAAGCTGTGGAACCTGAGGGCCCCTCATCGCTCTTGGTTAATATGAACGTTAGGACTCTGGCCAGCACGAGTGGTCTGTGATCTTACGCCCACTGAAAGTTTCTGCTCCCAACCCCTCTGTGAAAGAAAGGCCAGGATTCCATCAAAACATGCTTTGGAACCGCCCTGTTTGTTAACCCATGGTGTCACCATTAGCAGTAATCAGGTCGATGGCAATGGGCATACTTTCATTTTTGCCTCAGCTCAGTAACTCATTGCCATCAGAATCAGCTCATAGCTGACCATCTGGTTTTCTGAGGCAGTAAATCGCATGGGAGATTGCCATCTTTCTCACACAGAGAAGCTGCTGGATTCAAACCGCTACCTTTGTGTTAGCAGCTCAGCCCCTTATCAGTAAGCAAAATTGCATGGGAGGATATTGCTCGTATTTCACCCTCGAAACAGCTACTGGATTCACACTACTTTCCTTTGGCTTGAAAGTGCACCTCCTTACCCACTAGGCTGTGAGAGCTCCCTTTTACTTTGCCTGGATATATGTAACTCTGATGCTTGGTGGAAAGATTCCTCCTTGGGACATTAAAGCTTTGAGAAGTTAACCAAACCCAAAAGAGGTCACTTCATCACTATTTCTCCATTTACTCATTTGAAAAATGGGCTCTTTTCTGAGTATGTATAGAAAAATGCTACCTTAAACCAAGACATCAGTGCAGAAGTTCTTATGCAGGAAGACATCGTGTTCTCCATAGCCTTTGCCAGCTCCTCCCTCTGTCATCTGAAAGCTGCATAGAGTCTGCAGGTGGCCCAGCCCTCACCCTGAGTCTCCAGAGCTGCAGCCCTGGGATACTCATGGACAGGGTGTGGGAGGGACGAGGGAGTCCAGGGCAGCTTCTACTTGAAGTTTGGCCTCTGGTATTTCTGTCTAGGAAGGCCTGAGTGAATTACTGCCCTCAGCCACTAACCTGGGATTGTGCCTTTGGAACTTACTCTAAAACCTGAACCTTTCTCATTGAAATCACTCCCCGAAGCTAAGCCATGCATCCTGGTGACATTTAAATGTGGAGCTATACCAAATGTGGACTTACCCAGGCCTTTTGTGTATGTTGTCACCTTACGTCATCTCTTTGCCAAGGCTCTTACTTGTCTGAAATAACATGTTGCTTGATTGGTTACAACTTTAGACCTGGCAGACACCTGGAAGGCTTTGGTTTGAGAATTTGTTGACTTGGGCTGTGTTCCTTTAGCCACACAATAGCCTTCATGATTAGCTTCCTTTGCAACCTTCTACTTCTGGGCTGAAGTGACAGTCCCATTTTCCTAGGCACTGTCTCCCAGCCCTTTGACCTTTCCAGTTGTCCTGTCATCCTTGGTGGTGGTGGTGGTGGTAGCGTATGCACACAGCAGTGACTCCTGGCAACCCGTGTGCGATGGGCAGAACCATGTGCCCCAGAGAGTTTTCAGTGATGGGTGTTTGGCTGTATATTACCAAGCTTTTGTTTGTAGTTCTTCTTTGTTCAGGAGCTCCACTGAAACCTGCCACAGCAACATGCCAGGCCCTTCTGAGGGACAAGTGGTGGTCAAACATGAGGTGCACTGGCCAAGAATTGAGCCTGGGTTCCTGGATGCTTGGAGGGGAGAATGCTACCACTAAGCCACCATTGCCCCTTCATGCCTTATACTTTCTACGAGGCATAGAAGGTGTCCCCATGCATGAGAGAGACAGCTTCTCCATAAAGGAAGACCTGACCAGTGCTGCAGCATGGTGTTGTCTTGCCGGGGGCAAGGTTGGCACCCCTTCCGCTGCAGAAGTCAAGAAGGGGACCCCCAGAAACCACAGGCTGAAAGCTAGAGGAGTGAGAGGTGGGATGGAATGTTAGTGTTCTCCAGCACCAGCACGTTTTCTTTGCCATCTGCGTATTGATACGTCTCTGGCACTTTACTTCCCAGCCCATTAGTCCCTCATCCAGCTGGTGTCTTGTCCAGTGGAAGGTCACACTCCCCTTCCTGCCCAGTTGGCTTCCTAAGGCCACTGTCAGCTTGGCCTGTTTCTTTTTCATAACACCTCCAACGTGTGCTGAACAGTCAAGGGTGACTTGGGTCACTTTTGACATCCCATAGCTCAGAGCCAGCCTCTGAAAAGTCTCATTCTGCCATTACTCATTACTGACACACTTGGCTTTCCCCTTCCTCATTGGCTTTTGACCATTTGCCTACGTACTGTTTGACATCATGGTCAAGTCCTGTCACTGCGTGGGGTGTGTCATCACAAACCCTGCGTTCTCCTTATTGATGAAGATGTGTTCAAGCCCTGATACTGAGGGCTTCTTTCATCTTCTCCACTAAAGATTAATTCCTGAACCTGCAATCCTTGACAGTCACATATTACAGTAGCAGCTGCTATAAAGGCTTCTGCTAGATTTGGGAAGTAGAGTTGCAAAGTAGGATTGGAGAGTTCAGTGGTTTTATTATTGTGAGTCCAAGTTTTCACCAGGATGCTCTGGCAGCCTAGTGGCAAGAAGCTGTGCTGCCAACTCAATGGCACATGGTTCGAATATACCAGTTGCTCTGAGAGAGAAAGATGGGCAGTCTCCTCCTGTGTGATTTACTGCCTCAGAAAACCCGCTGGAGGGTCTGCTATGGGTTGATTCCAGCTTGCCAGCGCACACCACCAGTTACCACTGATCACCACTAAGCATGCCTCAACTCCTGGGTGTCAGAGTGGAACCAGCAGCTTGAGCCCATTTTCAATGGTAGATTTTTCTTAAGTAAATCACCAGGCTTTTCCTACAAGCACCTCTGGGTGGATGAGAACCATAAACAAGCGCATTGACCGACCATGTGTACCACCCAGAGACTTTCAGTCATAATTGTAGAGTGCTGGCCAAAGGGTAAACTCCTTGCATCTTGAGCAGTTTGAATCCATCAGAGGCCCCAGAAGAGAAAGGACAATTGTCTCTTCACATACGTTTAAGAGCCTCAGAAACCTGATGGAGGGTTGACGTGAGCTGGAACTGACTGGACAGCAGTGAGTGAACTGCATTTATAGTTCCATTAATTATCACAGTGTTTATGGGGAAGGGGGTGTATATTATTATCCCATACCAGAAGAATGTTTATCTGTGCTTTATTGACTATGCGAAGACATTTGATTGTGTGGGTCATGACAAGTTGTGGCTGACGTTGAGAAGAATGGGAATCCAGAGCACTTGACCGTGCTCATGAGGAACCTATACCTGGAGCAGGAGGCTGTGGTGTGAACAGAGCAGCGGAGCACTGCATGGTTTGGAATTGGAAGGGAGTGGGTCAAGTTTGTGTTCTCTTTCCACACCTATTCAATCTGTATGCTGAGTAAATTATCCGAGAAGCTAGACTTTATGGAGTGCGGAATCAGGATCAAAGGGAGACTTATCAATAACCTGTATTATGCAGATGACACAATCTTGCTTGCTGAAAGTGAGGAAGGCTTTAGACACTTGTTGCAGAAGATCAAGGAATGCAGCCCTCAGTATGGATTGCATCTTAATGTCAGGAAAATGGAAATTCTTACCAATAGGCAGTATCACGATGAATAGAGAGGAGATTGAAACTATCAACAACTTCATCTTGCTTGGATCCACAATTAACACCCTTTGTACGAGCAGTCAGGAAATAAAAGAGATGCATTGCACTGGAAAAATCTACAGTTAGGGACCTTTCCAAACTATTGAGGAATAGTGATGTCAGTTTGAAGACTAAGGTGCATTTGATTCAGGCCATAGTCTTTCCAGTTACTAGCTATGCATCTGAGACCTGGGCAGTGAATAAGGATGACAGAAAAAGAAGTGATACCTTTGAACTGTGATGTTGGAGACAGTGCACTGAACATCCGTGGGTGGCCAAGAGAATGAACAGATACGTCTTGGAGAGGGTGCAGCCGGAGTGCTCTTTGGAGGCAAGGATGATGAGGCTTCACCTCACATACTTTGGACATACCGCTAGGAGGGGCTGTTTCTTGGAGAAGGACATGATGCTGGCAAAGGTGAAGGGCTGGCAAAGGAGAGGAAGACTCTCAACCATAGTGACAGCTACAACAGGCTTTTGTGTGTCAGAAAGTTATGAGGATGGCGCAGGATAGAACAGGGTTCAGATCTTTAGTTCATAGGGTTCCTATAGTCATACTTGATGACACCTGACAACAACAATTGTATATATTTTTTAAAAAAATCACACACACTCTGGGGAGCTCTGGTGGCCTAGTGGCAAGAAACTGCACTGCAATCCCAGAGATATGTGGTTCGAATCCATCAGATGATCTGCCAGAGAAGGAGGGGCCATCTCCTCCTGTACCAGTCAGATCCAATTTGATGGTACACACACACACACACACAAAATAATAAAATAAAATAAAAAATTAAAAAAAAAAACCCCAAAACCCACACACTCAAACTCAAGCTGTTTGTTGGAATGGACTCATAGCCAATTCTCTAATGAGATTTTGGAAGCTGTACACTGATGTAAGGAGACTATCCATCTTTCTCCTATAAGTAGATTTGAAGCATCAGAGAAGTACCACATCTGGGTTAATCACAGCACAGCTGCCTAAAGACTGCACCACCAGACCAGAGGTCCCTCCTTCCTGTGTATAGAACAAGCCTCATTAAATCATCCAGTGCACAGAGCACATAAGTCATAGGAGGGGAAATGGTGCACATTTGATGGGATGCTGAAGTGAGTCCTTTTGTTTTCCACATGGCAAACTAGAACAGTCCAAGAAGCCACTGGCATCATTAAAATATATGTTGATCTGGAGGGGGTAAGATGGGGTTCCCTGATGCCTTGCTGAGGACATCATCTCTTTTAGAATTCCTGTCTTCCAAGGCCAGCCCTTGCAAAGAAGGTTGGTCAGTGACCTGCTTTGGAAAGTGCAGTAGATTGGTTCATATTTATATTAAGAGGCCACAATTCTCGAGTGATTAAAAGAAGGAAGCCTGCGAGGCAGGTAAGCCGACTGGAGGTGGAGGAGGGGAAGACAAAGTGATGCAGGGCTTGGTTTTCGTGGCCTGAGAATTGAGTCCTATGTCCCCGTCAGAGCAGCTAAGAGCCTGACCCTCCACAATGAACTCTATCCAGGCCCCAGGGAAGCCCACGCTCAGAGCTGAGAGACCCGAGTGGGACCCTCCTGTCCAACAGCACCACCTAGTGAGTCCAGGTAGAAGCTGGTCGAAGAGAAGTGTGCGGGCTTGAAGCTCTGAGTGCCTAACTGCCTTATAAACCAGCCTTTGCTGCAGATGATTCCGGGAAGGAACGTGACTAACAAGTGTTGACAGGTCCAGCCTGAAGCCTTCCTGACCCTGAAGGCGTGTCCTGGGCGGGATCAGGACCTCACAGTCCCAGCTGAACTCTGACCATCTTCCTCTGCACCACCATGGCTGAGTCATTCTTCTCAGGGTGTAGCTATGTATGATGTCTTTTAGGACTGCGAGATGCTGGGAGTCACTAGAAAGAGCCCGATGGCCTGAGGCTGGGTGCATGGGACATCGCCTCTCCAGATTGTCTGTGTCTGTGGTGTGTGTGCACATGTTCACAAAGATCGTGAATCCAGAAAAGAGGAGCAGAAATTATTTAACAGATGGAAAGTTACAGAAACTCACAGATCTAGGTTCAATTTTAAGCACTTTCTTCTTGTAAGGAATAATGCAGTGTGAAGTGTAACTCCATGTAGTAGGATGTTTGAGTGGGTGGCAGTGTTGAAGGTCCCTGCAGGGTACGCTAACCCACCACATAGAATGACTTTCACTTAACAGCCTTACATTTTGTTGTTTTCTCTTTCAGTGTCAAAGAAGTTGGCACCAATTCCACCCAAGGCTCCCTTTGGCCAGTCAGGGGCGATGAGTGACCAGCCCACCCCCGGCCAGCCATCCCCCGTCAGCCTGTCTCCCACCCCTCCGAGCACCCCGTCACCCTACGGACTGAATTACCCTCAAGGGTATTCCCTGGCCTCTGGCCAGCTTTCCCCAGCTGCGGCTGCCCCTCCTCTGTCCTCTCCTTCCGTCTTTACAAGCACTTTAACCAAATCGCGGCCCACCCCTAAGCCCCGACAGAGGCCCACCCTGCCACCGCCTCAGCCTCCCACGGTCAACCTCTCAGCCTCTAGTCCGCAGCCCACGGAGCACCCTATGCTAGACGGCATGTCCCCCGCGGAGAGCATGTCCACAGGTAACCAGGCCACGGGCTGCTCTGTGCGTCCCAGTGCACCTCGGTAGCTGTGCCGCGGGGAGGGCTGGGAGTCACTGCAGTCGGGGTTCCTGCGTGGGTGAGGTGCTTATGTTTGCTCTGTGTGTGACTTCCACAGAGATCTCCAACACAGCCAGGGACAGCAGCCCCCTGACCCTCAGAGGACTTCTCAAGTTTATGTCCAGCAGCTCAGAATCTTGTGTCTGAGCCTAATTTTTCTGGAGTGGGGCCATAGGTATCTCAAAAGAGCTGGTGTCAAAATACTGTGGAGGTAGCAGAGAGAGGCTTTCTTTGTATAAACCCCCAGCAATAAAACGGGTCCAAATCCTTGAGAGCAAAGCAAAGAACCAGAGTTATCCTCCCTGCTGGTGAAAATAAGCCTTGCTGGAAAGTTATTTCTTAGCAATCTAATTCTATTATGAAGTGGCCAGTTGCTGAAAAGACATGCACTCATCGCTTCTGGCCTCTGTTTCCTTGAGTACTAATTGAGCAAGACAATAACTAAGTTAAGTTTTATTCTAAATTTAAAAGCAAAGGCTGAGCCAATTCCCCCCTAGAAAAATAAGATGAAACCCCAAACGCAGCAACACAGTTTTCAAAAACCGTTTCACTGGTTGGAAGAGAGTGAGGACAGTGTCACATGGTTCCCCCCTGATGCTTTGACCACATGAGATGAGAAACTCAGGCATATTGAGATGCCTGGGGAGGTCAGCCAAGTGTTTTTCTCCTTCACAGAGGCAGCCAGCCCACAATTGTAGGGGCATCTGCTTAATGCTATCCCAAGGAGCAGAAGGTAGTGTACCTTGGATGGGCTCAAGCAGGCATTCACACATGCACAGAACTCCCAGAAACCTCAGTCTCAGCTCTCACCAGGGGCATGCCCCCCATTTCCGGAATCCTTTGGCCAAAGAGTGAGGATTCTGTTAATTACATGGAAACTCTGAGACTGTGGGGTTTGGCTCCATGCTGCCTCTGAAAAGGCTAGTCAGATTTGAAATTGTTTGCACCGGGTCAGGAGTAAATATTATACCCTGGGATGTGATTGCTACTTACTGCTCCCCTACACTGAGGCTTCGATGAGAAAACGAAGGGCACTCCCTCAGAAATGAAGTGAGCACTATTTCCCAATGGGCAGTTCTCCCCCTGATCGCAAACGTTCCCCATGGAGCCCGAGGTGGGAAGCCCCTCCGACCACACTCGCCCCAGGGCAGCTGCTGGCATTGGCACTGGCCAGCCCTCTGAGGCTGGGGCCCACTTTCTGGTAGTGTCAGGATTGGAGGCCACAAAGGACAGTGCTCAGAAGATCCCAGAAGAGAAACTCAGCAGTTCTGAGGCCAGTGCCCCTTGACCACCCGCGGGGCAGGTCACAGGCCTGCTGACTCCTCCACGCACACTGTTTTCATGTTCTCTGAGAGCCGACTGTGTTGCCGTGTCCACGTCTCTGAGCCGGGATGAATGCCGTCAGGTTGGGTGGCCTGCCTGTGATGGAATCGTGCCACGGTGCTTTGTTGCATTCTTGTTTCGCCATGTGTGTTCCTCTCTCCCACTCCTATCATTGTGTTCTTGCAGCTGTGTGACATGAGTGGCGCCCTTTTGGATACATGTGAGGGGCTGTTCAGGGTAAGCTGGCTCGCCTCCTCTCCATGCAGCAGCCCACAGGCAGCTGCCCACCCGCTCCTCCCCTGCATGGGGCACAGACCCCCTCCACGGCTGCCCCTGCCCCCAGCTCCGCAGCAACCACCCCGCACAAGGGCTGTGTGCTTTTTGGAATCACGGGCTTTTTTTACTTTTTTCATTAAGAGGAGCTGGGGAACAGAACAGGCAAACTTGCTTAGCTCTGGTCCTCCCTAGCCTAGAACCACCCAGTTTCAACTCCTCATCCCTCCCTCTGCTGAGCACCGGGGCAGGGGTCTCATCTCCTCAGGGGTGATTTGCACCTTGTCTGCGGCTGAGAGCTTACGTGCTCAGGGTTCCAGGCAGCATTCACCGTGTAGGTCTTGGTTCACGGGAGGACATGCTGGGACAGGTATAGGACATCGCCTCCAGGACAGGGAACTTTCTAGCTGCTGAGGGTACATTCATAGATGGTCTCTCTTGAGACTTCAGTCTTGGTCTTCTGGGCTGACAGCTGATTAAAGAAGGCCCCACACTCTTCAAAGTCTTAGCTGAGCCCAACACACCAATGTGTACAGCTAACAAGACCCTTGCCATCCAGCTCAGTGACAGGTTTGGGAAGCATTTGTGTCAGTCTCTGCTTAGTCAATTAAAGACTAGATACAGGCAAGAGCGTGAGGGACCCAGACACTTGTGCCTGCCTCAGCGTGGGCTAGCCAGAGGTGGGGGGTTCCCCAGCTGCAGCCCCCAGGTCCTGGGGTTCACAGCAGGTGCAGGCAGGAGAGCAGCACTGACAGACTCTCTGACAGGAGACAGGCAAGAGCATGGACAGGCCACTGACGGACACTTGTCCCAAACGAGTGCCCCAGTTCCCTCCTTTCCAGGAGTCTGCGTGTGCCCCTCCCCTGCTGTAGGGAGTGCCCTCTCCCGCCAGCCTCTCTGAGGGAGCTGTGGCGAGTGACGGCTGACGTCAAGGGCCTGCTCTGGGCTGGGCACACACCATAACGTCTGTCTTGAGGATGTCGTGTTTAAAGTCACCACCACCATTTGTTATTCCCATTTCACTGCTTAGGACACTGAAACACAGAGAAGTCATTAACCTGACCAATGCCATACCTCATTGTGGCAGATGATTTTGTGCCCATAGCCGATCCTCCAGCAGCACAGGAGGCCGTGCCAGGTGCATCGTTGCCCTGTGCATGGGAGACATGGGTCCCTTCGTTGAGGAAGGCCAGTGACAGGCCAGCAGGCCACAGAGCTGCTGCAAGAGGGGCGCTTGGAGTGCTCCACCCGGGCTCTGCGTGTCAGCCAGCAAAGCCAAGACAGGCTGGAAGCGTTCTGACAGTGGGGAAGAGGGAGGCGGCGCTCTGTCCCCAGACTGGACATGTTTGTGTGTCGTGTAGGACCTCGTCCAAGTGTGTGTCTGAACTCAAGTAGGGTATTTTTCAGACTAAACATTTAATTGTTTAAAAAGAAAAACCCTCCTGAGACTGGCTGAGTGGCTCTCCAGCCACCCTGCCCCAGGCTGAGTCAGGCCAGGAACTAAGCTGGCCAGGGGACAGGAGAGGCTCTTTGGCCTCTCCTCTCCCACTGAGCAGCCTTTAGGCCCCAGCGGAGCCCAGTGAGGGGGGCTGCACCTTTAGGCCCCACTCTCCAGCGTGGCCCATCAGCCAGAAGCCTTGTGTCTCATGAACTGCGGACCCTGAGTCTCTGAGCAGGTGCACTTTCTGGTCCTCTCTCTGGGTGTAAGATGTCTATGCTTCCCACAGAGGTGTGGTCAAGAGCTCCTTGCAAGCTACAGAGCCTGGAAGGTGGTTACCCCAGGTAACAATGTCTCCAGGAGCCCAGGTTAGCAGTCAGGGGCTTGGCTGTGGCCAGGGAGCAGACCTGTGGCCACAGCTGCCACCAGAGTCCACGGGAACCCCTCAACCAGCCATAGTACAGCCATTCTCGGTAGCTACTCTCAGTGAGGGCCCTGCCCCAGGCTCCTTCATTAGGAGGGTGAAGGGTTTCTTGTGTCCTTTACTCTAGTGGACTCTGGGGCACAGTGCATTGCTGCACATCTTAGAATACCACCAAGACCACCCAGAAAGCAGCCTTAGGTAGGGGTGAGCTGGAGGGTCTGTGCAGCCTGAGTGAGCACAGTGGAGCTGCCCGGGTGACTGAGGCCGAGGGAGATGTCTTGCTTTTCCAAGCTTACAGGGTAGAGGCTAAGCTGACCCCGCCGTTGGAGGCTCCTGCCAGCCCTTAAAGACGCCCTCACACGGCTGCTGCCCAGTGCTGCCTGTCTGTGCCTGCAGCGAGCATCGCCTTAGCTGGACGCCTCTGCTCACCCACCTCTCTTTCTGCCACTTTCCAGATCTTGTCCACTTTGATATCCCCTCTATCCACGTAGAGCTTGGGTCCACGCTCCGCCTGAGCCCCCTGGAGCACTTGCGGCGACACTCAGTGACTGAGAAAAGGGACTCCGAGGAGGAGTCCGAGAGCACGGCCCTCTGACCGGCCTCGCCCGCGCGTTCATCCCTGTACCACACACCGCCACCGGAGCGCTGGAGCCTGGCGCCAGCAGCCGTGGGCGTGGGCCGTGGCTGCTCGTCGTCACTGCCAACACGAGGCTGGAATCTCGGAGCGGGGTGACCTCCGGCCCAGGGGGTGCATGGTACATTTTGTTTTTCTTTCAGGTGGTTACTTGGGCCTTTTCTTTGATCTTTGCCTTTGACTTTGTGCCTCTTTCAATCCACTCTCAGCCTCCATGCCAAGCAGCTCCCATCTCTCTCCACTTAAGAGACTACTTGTTTGAAAGGTCCTCCGAAGGGAGCTCGGGTGGCGTAGTCCGCAGTGAGGTGCACTGCTAACCCAAAGGCTGTGTCTGGCGGTTCGAATCCACCAGCAGCTCCAAGGGAGAAAGATGAGTAGTCTTCCTCCTATTGTGACTGATAGCCTGAGGCCCGATGGAGGGTTGCTGAGTAGAAACTGACTTGACAGCAACTGAGTGTGCAGAGCAGGAGGTGCTGAGGGCAGATGGCTGGCCAGATCTGGAGGCTGCATCCTTTCCCTGGACAGCTTATGCCCATGACCCTTAGGGTTCTTCAAGACCCTTCACAAGGGAGGTCTGGACAGCCTGGGACCCCCACTGCTAGGGTGGGGGAGCAGCCAGTGACAGAAACTTTCTGGCTGCCCTTAGAGGGAACAAAAGTTAATTGCTTAAAACCAAGTATATTTCACTTCTTAATAGTTTTATTTACATGACTGGAAGCTCAATTTATTCCCTATTGTTTTATACTTTTGGATTTAAACAATGATCTTGAGGTTGTTTTCTTTAGGGTCCAAAGACAGTCCATCCTCCATCCCCTAAACATTCGCTCACCGGCCCCTGAGCTCACCTCATGTGTGGGGCCAGGGTCCTGGTTCTTTCTGGAGGTTACCCGAGAATAGCAATAATTCTGTTGCCCGGAGCATGCTAAGAGAAGCAGCCAGCCCAGGGGGTGTGGCGCCCACCCTCCTGAGGTCCCATCATTTGGCGGCAGGAGGGCCAGGGTGGGGCACTGGGAGCCTGCTCATGCTTTGGGAGTAAGGAACTGAGAACCAGATGTGGGTCATGCATGCAAAATCAAACTTTACAAAGTTGTCCTTTTAAAATAGTTATAATTCATATACCTATACACAATATAATATTTGTATATATGAAATCTATATTTGTTTAATTTGAGCCATTCAATCTAAATCAATGTACAGTGTACAATGAAAATCTAAAGGCTTTGTTATTTTACCCGACATGGCGTACAATCACCCTCCTTGGACAGTGGGATTTTTGAAAGTCTGTCTCAGCTTTGCTCACTTCTTGGCAAGGGCGGCTCAGGACCCAGTTTGTAAGGGAGTCCAGGGGTTAAAAGTTAACCTTTAAATACATGTACAAATAGCTGTCAAAAGTAATGTTATTAAAATAGATTTATTATCCCTGAGCATGGCGTATCTTGTTTCCATAACAAGCACGTGACAGCACAGCAGTAAACCAGGTGCCATGAAACTCTGAGATTTCCCATCAGGGCAAGTGGAGTCCTTGGCCTTAAAGCTCTCATGTCACCTGAGTTCTGAAATTCTTTCTGTATTCTCCTGCATAAGGTGAATGCACAGCGTGTGGGATTCACCTCTGCTCAGCCGCTGCCAATGACTTTTGTCGAGTGTTAGGCCAGTGAAGGGGGCTGCCACCGGTGAGCAAGTCCGGAGCTTAGTGGTTGGGCACATGGACCCTGACCACAGTGGCTGCACCATGACAGCAGTCTGACCAGGCAACACACGCAGGACCACGTGGGCAAATGCACACACTTCCAAGCTGTGTCTGGAAAAACATCCTGCAGTCTTGGGCAGACTTCTCCACCATCCTATGACTTCTCGACTTCCTGGGAGGAGGGCGGTGTGCCGCTCTGTCACACGATTGTAAAGAGCCAGCCTACACAGGCATTAGTTCATGGGCTGCCTGCGGACCCCGAGGTCCTGGAAGGGCTCAGGCACACAGCCCACGTCCTGGAGTCTAGTAGTGAAGGCACGCTTTGCCTGTGTACTCCTGAACGCCCTCCTGGCGATGTGTTCTCTGCCGCGTGCAGGGAGAGCAGACGCCAGCGCCCACAGGGAATGTAAGGTTGCTCGGAGCTCAGGGGGGCTCCGACGCCTCAGTTGGCTTTAGTCTTCTTGCTTGTGGGGCTCGGAGGCCCATCCTCCGCCACCCTCTTCTGCGGGGAGTCCCCAGAGAGCAGAGCCGCCCGCACCAGCCGCAGCTCCCGCTTCTCCCTGCGCCCCTCCATCTCCTCCAGATCATCAGCGAACAGGGCTTTGAGCGAGGGGATGAGCTTGGGCACTGTGGGGAAGTCTCTGAAGCAGACCTGCAGGGCAGGGAGGCATTGAAGACAGACCTTCCAGGGCTTGTGGGGGGACAGCGGGCAGCAGCAGCCCTGTTCCTCGCCAGCTCTCTGAGCCTGCTGGCATGGTCAGGGAGAGGCTGGATACTGCCAAGGACATAGTAAGCTCTATCTCCTGGCCAAGAGGCCATGCTGGTCCCAGGAAAGACAGTCCACACTGTTCATATCAACCCCCCCAAACCACCAACTGAGCTCATCATCTGCTGCCCATTCATTACAGGAGGCCTCGTGGGAAGGCTTCACCACTGAGAAGGGGGACACCTCCTGTCCCCCAGGTTCATGAAGGTTAAATGTTGAGACTGAATGGCCTTGTTAGTCCCCAGTGGACATGATAGAGGCCCTCCGCAGGGAGCCCCATCGCCATGCACGTCAGCCTGCTCAAGTGTGTGATGTGGGGCCCCCACCCAAGGGAAGACTACACTACACCCCCAACACTCTGTGCCCCCCATCCCCACCCAGCACAGCCTGCAGGATACAGACCTTCATGTGGTCAAAGGCAATTCCGACTTTCTCGTTAAAGTCTGGACTGAAGAGGGGGATCTTGGCATAGCGCTGACTGAAGTGGTTCAGCATGACAAACTCGGCATTCATCCGCATGCCCACGTTGATGGCCTGCGAGGTCGTGCTGTCGGCAGGATGTGTCCAGAGGTGAGTCAGTGCAGGGCTCCATGGGGGAGCAGCAGCACAGACCCTCAGCACCACGTGGAGACCACCAGCCTCCCTCCTTGCAGCTCAGCAGCTACATACCCTGCCCAGTGCCAGCTGGGAGCAAAAGCCACAGACAACACTTAAGGGCCTGTCCCTTGGGATAGGGCATACGGTTGTTAAAATGCCAGACCAAGACCCAGCTCCACCCTCTCATTTCCAGTGACTTGCCATGCAGTTTAATTCAACCTATCTCCAATTCTTTCAAAGGCCATCCCGAACCTACAGCTTAGCGACTGCTTCAGAAATAAAAGCTACATGTAAAGTGCCACAGCCTGTGGCCAGGAAGCTGGCTAGCCACGTGTTGTTCCCCAGAGGGGCATGGAAAGCTCTGAGTTCCACATGGCAGACGTGGTGTGGCTGGGGCAACAAGAAGACCTTTACTACCTGTGTGTCTTCTCCATCGCTTCCTCCTCTAGGCCATCCTCCAGTGTGGCTTCATGTATGAGGAGCGTGGCATCTTTTCCTAAACAAGAAACACAGGCATGAGAACAGAGGACTCTGATAAAAAACTCACGGTCAGAGTGGTTGTACCATTTTACAATCCCATCAACAATACATGAGAATTCCCACCTTCCCACATCCTCTCCAACTTTTATTACTTGCTGCTCTACTCAACTTTGCCACTGCTACTGGGTGAGATAGTATCTCATTGTGGTTCTGATTTGCATCTCTCATTGCCAGTAATTTTCAACTTATTTTATGAAACATAAAGCATGGGAATGATTGTATGAAACACAACGTGAATGAAGACTAGTGTGAAACACAATGTATACAAGCTTTGTAAGTAAGCCAATAAAAAAAAGAAGGGGAGGGGAGGAAAAACTGGTTCTGGGTTCACACAGCAGTGGGCTGGACCCAACACTGGGCTTCTAACATCCTGGGATTTCATGTTACGGTCCCAGTCACAGGTCATTCAGATAAAGGGCCCAAGTGTGCTGCCCCGTAGATCCTTCCTGAGGAAAACCCTCATGACCTTTACTCACCCATCTGGACCAGAGAATCGCAGGGCATGGTGTCCCCTGAGTAGACCACTTTCCAGCCAGATGCATGCACCAGTGCACAGCCGAATGCATGTCTGCAGTGTCGAACCAGGCAGGTCTGGAACTAAAGGGCCGATGGGGGTTAAGGCTCCCTGCAGCACTGCCCCACTGCCCCACAGCACCCTCCTCAGGACCCATTGCCCCTTTACCTCCTCCAGGTCACACATTTCCAACAGTGAACTGATCAGCCTTTCAATCACAGGATTGGAGACTTCTGCCTCTTTCTGAAGGCATTTGGAGGGAATCAAACTGAGAAGATTAAACATCAAAAAAGGAACATTTGAAAAATGGACGCAGAGTGTCCTAGAATCACTCTTAGGAAGAAACATAATTTAGACTGCCATTACTAAGTAAAGAGTCCTCAAAACTACCAGACACATCCCTGGGCCTGTAAGTGACCGAGTGGATGAATGCTGCTCCCAGCTAAGGCAGAAGGGCCCCTTTCTTGCAGCCCATGGACAACCCCAGCCAGACAGGCTGCTGGTCTCTTGAACTTCCCTTCATCCACCCGGAATGGACGGTTCCTGTGCTTGTCACAACCCAGGGGCCCACTCTGGGGAAATAGAGTATAGAATGGAAGTTAAGGGTGGAGAAGAAATATATCAAAGATAACACTTAATGTGAGGAACCTACTGGTTCTACTTTTGGGTGAAAACACCCAGCCCCTCTCTGCATTTAGGGATGAGGGAAGCTTGCGGGAAGGCAGCAATGCCCACTATCAGCCCTGTGCTTGCTGGGGTGGCAGCCAGACCGTCCTGGACACTCACCTGACGTGATGCAGAATCTCCTGGCACCTGTCATGGTACTGCTGGAGCCAGGCCCGCAGCTGGGTGGGGGCAACCACCAGCAGAGGCCGCAATGGCTTTCCTAGTGAGGCCTGGAGCAAAGGAAGAAAGGGCATTAAGTCAAGGGCAAACCAAAAGGGGATGGTGATTACACATGAACCAGTGAGACTCAAAAATTCCAACAAAATCAAAGGTACACTCACCAAAGCTCGTTCTCGCTGCAGCAGGATGTTTAACAAGCCCTGGGAAGGCAAAAGGGAATGTGGGTGAGCCATGCTAAAAAGAATTTTCTTCCCTGATACGGTTCTGGAGTCACGAGCTCTCAATAATTCCTAGTTTTTTTATCAACTGCTTCTTAGAGAAGGTGAAACCAAGTTTCTCCCTGGAGCTAGGATTTTGAAGTTTCTGTCTCACATACTTTGGGCATGTTATTAAGAAGGTCCGATCCTTGGAGAAGGATATTTTGCTCGGAAGGGTGGAGGGACAGTACAGGAAAGGAAAACCCTGGATGAGATGGATTGACACAGTAACTAGGGCAGTGGGGGTTGACTGTGTTGGAGTCAGGACAGGGCAGGCTTCAGAGCTGCTGTACATAGGTTGCTATAAATTGCAGGTAACTTGACAGTATATAACAACACCCTCTAACATGACTAGAGCTGGGATGGACTTGTGAGCCCAAAATACAACAGGCAGAATGCAGTGTGAACATTGCTGGAGAGGAAGCGAGACTGATGTGTCAGCTGAGATGCTTGCCGACCCAAGCTGACATTCAAGAAAAGCTAGGGGAAGACAAAGCTTAGACCACGGCACGAGAGGTAATGATCGGACTAAGAAGAATGACTACAGGACTTCTGTAAAGGACCATTTCCTAATGCGATTAAAAAGAGTCAGCAAATCTGGGTGTAGGAGAACGTGGACAGTGGCAGGACAGTGCTGGTCAGCGGAGGCAGGCTCCAGGGCAGAGCACTCACCGTGTGGTGGTCTGCATGCAGGTGGGACACGAACACCGCAGCCAGCGTGCCCAGGATCTTGTCTACTTCATCACCATAGTGACGGCACAGCTGGCCAAAAGTGCCTTCTCCACAGTCCAGCAGCACAGACCGGTCAGCGCTGTATAAAGAGCAACAGGGTCACCCACAACAGCAAAGGGTTTCTTATCGTTTGTTGTTGTTGTTGTTGTGTGCTACCGAGTCGGAAATGACCCACAGCTGACCCACCAGTGGGTTTACAGAGGTTTATATCACATGGGAGGAGGTTGCTCATCCTTCTCCCGTGGAGTGGCTGGTGGATTTGAACTGAGTGCCTTTGGAACTGCAGCGCAGATTCTTAGCACTAGGCCACCAAAGCGTTTTTATTCTACGGCAGAAAGCAGTTATGGGAATGTCTTCCACAATCTCTTCTCAAGCTTTCTAAGGAATTTACATAAGCCAGTGATTCAACCATGAGGCCGTTTTCCACGTCCTTCCTGTTTATACGAGAGGATCATCCACAATGGAATCATACATGCCTTTGGGGTACACACAGCTTTACAAATGTGTGACCCTCAGGTCTGTTTGTTTTGTGGTCAAACAATTCTAGGTCATATAGCCCTGGTCTGTCCACTTGCATGGTTGCTGTGAAGCTGAACACTGTGACACTGACGTGTCAAATGTGACAATGGTTACCCATGGTGGACAGTGTTTGGTGGAGCTCCCCAGTTAAAACAAGCTTGGAAGCAGGAGTGGCATCCACTTCTGTAAATAGCTTGTATCCGGAAACCCTATGAACCTGGAGAAAGGATGAAAGTTATACAAGTGTCCAGGTCTTTCATTCATAGGGTCACTATGAGTTGCCTACGACTCGATGGCACTTAACAGCAATAACTGTTGGGTGCTATCGAGTCAGCTTTGGCTCATGGAAACGCCAAGTACAGCCAACCCCCCTCACTGAGGGGCTTCTTCATTCCTGCTGATTCCCTACTTTACCAAGCACGATGTCTTTCTCTAGGGACTAGGTGTAAAAACAAAACCACAGGAAGTTAGGGGTGGGCTGACAGGGCAAGAACATGCCACTGTAATGTGGGCCTGGTATGTGGCTGTGGCAAAGCCCCTGCTGGTAACACAGGAGATGAGCACGGCTCGGGGGCCTGTGTTCCTGTCATCCCAAGGCTGTTCCCAAGCGCACTGGTGGCCGGCTCCACGCCATGTCTGGGTGCTGCTCTGAGCTGCGTCAGCTGGCCCCAGACAGAGGCCAGAGGGCTCCGCTCCTGACCAGTCCCTGCTGATGTTCAGCTCGGCTCAGAACTGCCGACCTGACAGAACCACTGCTGACACAGACAGCTGTCGCCACCCCTACAGGAGTGTCTTTTTCTTGGGGTGTCCTGGAGGCTGGGCGGGGCTCAACCACTTTTCAGAGAAGTCTTACCTGGAACATTCCTGAATAGGGGAAACCAGCTGATGACAGCACCTAAAGATCAACCTCGACGGGCTCCAGTGGCCACACTCAGGATCCACTACCAGAGAAACCTCTGGACCCTGAGGCCTGCCCTCCCACAGCCTGGCTACACCCCTTCGGATGGAAGAGAAACATCAGTTTCTCTGCTGATAATGACACCAGCCAGAGCCCAAAGAGTCGACTAAAAAAACCAGTGAGGGCAATATTGTATAGGGATGGAGTCCAAACAGAATCCAAAGGCCTTTGTAACATAAAACAATGATTAGGTTGAAAGACAAGAGAGTGTGACAATGAAGAGACTCCAGTTCAAACTCTGGAACTGCCACCATCAGCTGTGGGAACTGGAGCAAGCTATCACCTGTGAGGGTCCGTTTACTCACTGGCAAAATGGATGTTCGCTACTCCATGGCCATAAGGTGACAATTTCCAAGCGTGGTGCTGGACATACAGTAGGTGTCCAATGATTATCAGTTCATTTTCATGAAAAGACACCATGGTTGGCACGTTCTGGTAACTTCCAGAAGTGTAAGTCCCTCAAATGCACTAAGAGCTACACTCCCTCTCCCAGGGCACTCCAGCCAAGACGCTGGGCTTACAGGGTCTTACACAGCTCAGTATGTCGGTTAGCCTGGTGGGGGCGGCCGGATAGTGATGAAGAACTGAGCAGCCCACCTGATGAGAGAGCAGTCATACCTGATGTTGACAAGCGTGGCGCTGACGTTCCGGATCTTCATGGGGATGGCAGACCCTGTGCCCAGGAAGACTATTTCTGGATACTGGCTCCTTTTCTCTATGGAAAACCACACACATAAAAGATCTCTTTCTTCTGGTCAAAATGCCCTTCAACCCGAGAGTGCACATTCAAAGAGGCCTGAAGCAGTACCAGGCCAGAACCAGCCACCTAAGAGGGATGCTCAACTTGAGAACTGGAATTAGATGGAGTTGGACCAACCATCTCTAGGTCCTTGCAGGGATTTCCTCCTCCATGCAGGCCACACCTTGTTAGCAGTAAAGGCCTGCAGGGGGTTGGGGTGGGGTTAATGTTAGGTGACATGGACAGTCTGATTCATCATGACCTAATAGATCTGAACCCTGTCCTGTCCTGTGCCATCCTCATTATCTCTGACACACTAGGGTCCACTGATCTAGTCACACAATCCATCTTATTATCCTCTCTTTGGCTCATCTTACACCTTTCCAGGTACAGCGTGTCTTTCCTAGAACAGCCTCTCCTAACAACATGTCCAAAGTATGAGAGGCATCTTCAACCTCCTTGCCTCCAAGGAGCACGCTGGTGGCACTTTCTCTAAGACGTATCTGTCTGTTTTGGCAGTCCATGGGCTATTCTCCATTCTCCAACACCGCAGCTCAGGGAGAACAACTGAATTCCACATTCATTTCTTCAAAACTGTTAGTCAAGTGAATGCTTTTGAATTTTAAAAAAGGAGACTTCTTTACTCCAGGTTGTTATCACCTGTTTAGCTCCAGCTCCACTTTTAGCTGTACTTACGTAACCCCCCCCCCCGCCCCCAGCCACAGCAGACAGGTACTGGCACATTTTACAGGGGAGAAAACAGGTCAGGGGGCCAGAGCTTTCCCGAGCCAGTGTAGCAGGGGGAAGCCAGGATTCCAATTCTGACATAGCTGATGTTAAAAGGCTGTACTCTCCTGGCCTTCTCACACAGCCAGTCACCCCAGGCACACCTCCCTTGATCTCTATGGATCTTCCAGATCCACAAAGGAAGCACCTAGTGAGTTCTTCCAGAAAAGAAGAACAGCTATCCCAGAGGGTGGTGAGCACATAACCATCATGTTGGGGCCTGGCCCCAACACTGCCTTGTGGGGGAGCCAGCAGGCAGGGAAACGGTGTTTGGCGACAGGAAACCTCCAAGCCTGCCTTCTATTCCAGTGTTCTCAATCTACCATGAGTGGAAAACAGCACTAGAAAAACCACCTGCGAAATCAGGGGTCAGTCACTTCTCATGACCTTTCCTGATGGCGAAGCTCAACAAGTTGAGTAACTTGGCCAGTGTCTTCCCTGGATTGTTGCTGTCGTTGAGTTCTGGTGAGTCAGAACAGACCCATACTGACCCTCCGGCAGTTTTCAGAGGCAGTTAGTCACACAGGAGGAGATTGCCCATGCTTCTGCAGAGCAGCCAGCTGGTGGATTTGAACTGCAGGCCTTTGGGACTGCAGTGCAGCTTCTTTCCCAAGAAACTCGTAAATCACTCACTGTAGAATTCTACCTTCTGAAGATTACCTCTCTGGCCTGGCATGCTAAAAGGTCTGGTCTAACTGGACAGGGCAAGCACCAGCATTTTTAAAGACTCTCCACCCTTCTCAGCATGACTGTCATTTACAGCCAAAGCAGAAAAGCACCGCGTTAAATAAATACACAGGCGAGAACACGCCTTGTCAGGACTCAGGATCGCAGGCAGGCAGGGCCCCCGAGGCTGTGTGCGAGCTCTCCCTCACCTGTCGGGACAGGACCATCCTGCACACTCTTCTTACACTCCTGCACATGCTCCTGGAAATTGGGGAGCTCCAGCGCCTCGGCGATGAATTCATCAGGATTGCAAGTAAGGAGAGCATCCCTGCAGGGGAAAGAGTCCCAAGTGACCCAGGTGCCAGTGAGCTTCGAGCAAAAACTAAGCGGGCTCTCTGAAACCACATCATGGCTCCATCTGTCTCAGACAAGAGTCTCATAACAAAACTTTAGAGAATACTCCTGGGCCTCCACAAGAAAAAGACTGATAACCCAATTACAAAATGGGCAAAAGACATGGAAAGAATTTTCAGAGGAAGATATTCAAATGACCAACAGTCACATGAAGAAATGCTCCAAATCACTGACAATAAGAGAGATGCAAATCAAAACCACAATGAGGTACCATCTCACTCCAATAACAGTGGCAAAGTTTAACAAGACAGCAAGTAATAAATGTTGGAGAGGGTGTAGCAAGGTAGGAACTTATATATTGCTGGTGGGATTGTAAAATGGTATAACCACTCTGCAAGGCAGTTTAGAGCTTCCTCAAAAAGCTGAACACAAATTCCATATGACCCAGCTATTCCACTGCTTGGAGGCACAAATGGAGATTTGTTCACCAATGTTCATGGCAGTGTTATTCACCATCACAAGAACATGGAAAGAGCTCAGATGGCCAACCACAATTAAATGGACTGAGAGATTATGATACATTCACACAATGGAATCCTACACAGCACGCAGGAGCAATGATTTTGTAAATCACTACCTAACTTGGGAGGGACTGGAGAGCATTATGCTGAGTGAACTAACTCAGTCCCATAAGGATAAATATTGTGTAAAACCATTATTACAGAATGAGTGTGAAGATCCAAGGTGGGGGGTGGTTAGAGGCAGAGGGATGAGGATGTGTGAAGGAGAGGGGGATTAATCATGGGGTTGTACAATTTGATGGGGGGGGGGTAAGGGAAATTGTAAGAATCTGGTCTGGAAAACAATGTACTAAAATTTTATAAATAAACTAAATTTAAAAAAAAAAAAAAAAGAAAACACAAAGAAAAATAGCCAAAAATTAGGATCCCAAATGAGGAAACATCCCTATCTGAACCACCAAGAAAAACTCTGTCACTAAGAACTACTTAAAGATACAGGAAAAGACTAATGGTATGTCAGGCTACAAACCTGTACACACATTGTTCTAGGACATCCCACCTGTACAAGGTTAAGAACATGTTAAATAATCATCATTATTTCTGGGGATGGGATTGTGGGTGACTCATTCACTCCACCAAGCATTTCCTATTTTCTCTATTGCAAAACAAGGAACATGTACTAAAAGACGGTGACTGGCCCAATCCCCCCGTTAAGCCCAGACTAGCATCCATCTGGTTTGGTAAATAACTCTTGGAACATGGCCACATCCATTTGTTCTCTCTGTTAGCAGTTAGGACGCTCTCACAGAGGCCAAAGGGCCCACAAAGGCTGAAATCTGTTCTACAGACATTTGGACAGCAGGCACACGCCCCACACTGACCTCTGCCACTCCCTTCTGGGGCGCAGCTGGTACTTGAGGAGACACTGGGCGCGCACGGCGGGCACACGGCAGACAGCACCTTCGTCCTGGAAAAGACAGAACATGCCCATGGAGACCGACCCAGCGCGGAGCGCCAGCCTGCCCAGGCTGCACCGTGACTACCTGGCTGGTGACGTCGGCCAGTGGCGGGAAGATGGCAGGGTGGATGAGGTTAAGCTGCGTCTGAATCTTGTGGCTGCGGAGGTTGTGGACGGACGGACAGCTCTCATTCATGATCAAGTGCTGCGTATCAGGTCCAAACCTAAGACCAAAGAAAGACCCGAGGTTCGCAGCGTGTTTTCCAGGACATTTCTCTCATCTAGGGGCCCCCAAATTCCACTTAGTAAAATGGCCAAACATGATTCTTCTTCTTTTTCCAAATTCAGTGTTCTTACCACCTCAGCTACCCTTTGGATGTGTTGAGAAGAGGACTCGGAAAAAGGAGAAAAATTAAGTGTTAAAGTCTACAGATTGCGACGGAAAAGCCAAACAAAATGGAAAACTGGGTGGACCAAGAAAAAGCACTGTAAAAGGAACGTGGATACTGTAAATTAAGGCAAACCCAGAAAGTGTGGAAGAGCTGAGAAACAAGCTCCTGCCGGCACTGACAAGAGAGAGCAAGGGGGCCACATGGGCAAACCCAGGACAGAGGAGGACAAGCACCCCTTCCTGGCTCCGTCCCTGAAGTCTGACGCCAAGAATTCCTGCCACCTGTTGCTAGCGTTGGTTACTGCAGCCGAGAGGGAAAAAGTGGATGCTCTTCCCACTTGGGAGATTTTGGAATACATGTACCTCACAGGGTTAAGAAGATTCAATTAACTGAAATGAACTTTAAAAAATATTTCACCTACTGCCTGACATACAACAAGCACTTAACAAACTGAAGTGATCATCACATACTCTCAAGGCTCTCAACACACATGTAAAATTATTAACGAAGAGGGAGAGTGTGATCAGACGTCAAGACAGGACTGAGAGCGAGTGAGCGAGCTGGTGAGAGATTATGCCCTCACGTGGCCACACCACTCACCTACCCACACTCTGTGACCCAAGAGGGGTATTTTCTCTTGGTGAGTCACACAGGGATGCTCCTAGGGATTCCAGAAGGCAGTTACCCAGAAAGCAGTCACCGGATGATGAGAATGCTGAGGTAGGGGCTGGGGAAGGGAGGTGGCACCTGACTGAACATTGAGAAGGGAGGAGCAGCTGTCCCGTGTGAACCACCGGGTCGGGTTCTTACCTCTCCATCCACTGCTGGTATCTACTGTCAGAAAGCACGGAGTCAGGGGCCAGGTGAACCACCAGGGCGACGGGGGCATCAGCATTCCCTTGGTACCTGGAGAGGAGAAGCAGCTGCAGAATCTGTGTGCACGGGGGCACGGAAGTGAGCTGACAGCCCTCCGGCCTGGGCCACACTTGATCCCCACAATGCCAGGAGCCACCATGCTGGGCCACTGCCATCCACGTACACAGCGTGGTCTCACCCAGGACTGCGTGTCTGAATTCTAGAATTTACTCTGGACTTAGAACTCAAGTGCATAACAGGCTCTTGGACAGGACACTCTGCCTCAGCACAGACCTCCCTCCCCCTGTGCCTGGCCCTCACTTCCTCCCTGCTCAGGTGAGAGAGATTTGCTCTGCTTTGACCGTGTACCTCCTGAAGGCAGCATTTTCACAGATGGACTGTATAAATCCTTCATCCGGACACTCCACCACAACAAAAGCCAGACCAGGATCTGGGGGGGTACAGATCTCTTCAGGCAAAATCTGCAAAATAAGTCACGTGGGTCATGGTGCCCTCCCAGGGCAGGTCCGAAACCATCTGACCTACACGGCAATGGCCTCCATGACCGACCGCACTTCAGCCAGTTTGGTCAAGGTCCACACAGCACAAAGCAGCTCTAAGGAGCACCTTCCACCCTCCTCCTGTGTTTATAATCACACAGGTAGGCAATGAGACTGCACAAGGTAGTCCGGACCCGCAGTGGTTGGAGCCAATCGTGGCATGCAAGACCCTCAGGCCTGTGGCCTCTGGTCCTAACAGCCCTAGACACGAGCTGACCATATTCCTCTGATGTGTGGCAAGTCCACCTCAGGGGGTGCTGCTGTTAGGCACCGCCCTGCACTCAAGCACACTCATCCAGCCACAACAAAGATGCCACTTTATCACTTAGCCAAGGGACTGGCGGCCACACTGCTCCATGGCCCTGAGAAGCAGTGTCTGTGGGATCTGACCCCGACCCTAACACACTGCAAGGTCCCCAGCCTGCCTGAACCTAACATGGAAGGAACCAGCTGTCTCACCTCTCTGCCTTCAAAAGTTACACTTTTCCCATCCTTCACGGCAGCAATGATTGGGGCGATGGCGGCTGTTCCCCTGAAATGAGCCAAGCCCTCTGTAAGAGGAGGAGGTTTGGGGACCAAGGCAAGCCACCCCCCACAGCCCTGGCATCCCTGACACTCACACTGGGAGGCCCAACTCCTTTGCTTTGAGCACCAAGAAGTTCCCTTTCTTCAAGTGAAGCTGCAATGAAAAGATCGTAATGTCATTTCAGTAAAAGACAAGTTTGGTTTTAATCAATTTTCTTAGAAGTTACTAAGTCTAGTTGATTTTTTTAAAATAGTGTAAAATCAAGATTATTGCTTTCAGAAGCTCCATTAGAAAAGTTATTTTGAGATATTTTAGGATGAAAAGCTGAATGATTTAAACTACAGAACTTTATTTCTCAGCATTAGCCGAAGTTGTTAATTTAAAATAACTTAATGCATCTCTAGGGAGCGCGGGTGGCTAAGTGTTAAGAAGTTGCACTGCAACCCCAAAGGCATGGAGTTCAAATCTACCAGCTGCTCCACCAGAGAAAGAAGGGCTATCTCTTCTCGTGCAGTTAACAGCTTCTGAAAGTGCACCACAGGGTCAGTTAGGTAGTTATGGGTCAGTTCTAGCTCTGTGGTACACGACGACGACGACAATGCATTTCCTTATCAAAGGGAATACATATTCCCTCAATTATCCTTGAGAGGAACTGTGTTCCATCGGGTGTTCAGTGGCTGGTTTTTCAGAGGGGAGCTCTGGTGGCATGGTCCATGTGAGCTGAGCTGCTGATCGAAAGGCAGCACCTCGCTGGCAGTTCGAATCCAGCAGGGGCTCCGAGGGAGAAAGATGGACAATCTCCTCCAGTCAATTCGTAGCCTCAGAAAAGCCGCCGGAGGGTCAGCTCTGAGTCAGTCTCGAGTGATTTTTCAGGAAGTGGACTGCTCAGCGTTTCATCTGACGTGCCTCCCTCCGCCTGGACTGAGCTCGCCAACCTTTCCCTGGGTGAGCCGCCAGGCAGTTTCTGTCCACACCACCTGGGGCTTCCCTGGGGTCGCTGTGAGCCAGGATGAACTCAGCAGCAACTGGTTCTGGCAGCCCTGGGGAGAAACGCTACTCCACTGTCTCATTTTGTATCTACCAATTAATAAACAGCTAAAAGCAGATCAGTAAAATGTCTGGTGCAGAAAAATTATAAATAAAAAGCCACTACAGAACATAATAATCCAACTGACAGTGATAGACTAATAAAATGAAAGGTTTCTTTCAAATATTTAGCAATACAATGAATAAGAATCAAGAGTGCAAATATCAATCTCAACATGTTCTTATTGTATTATTGTTATTATGTGCTAGCCAGTTGCCTGCCACCCATAGCAACCCTGTGTATAGCAGCTCTGCTCTATCCTGTCCTGAGCCAGTCTTCACTAATTCCAACACACCAACCCCATTGCCCCAGTTACTGCATCAATCCATCTCATCCGGGGTCTTCCTCTCCTGCACCATCCCTCCACCCTTTCGAGCATGATGTCCTTCTCCACGGACTGGTCTCTCCTGGCCACATGTCCAAAGTCTGTGAGCTGGAGCTTCAAAATCCTAGCCTCCAAGGAGAAACTTGGTTTAACCCTCTCCAAGACTGCCCTATTTTATTTTCTTGTTGGTCTGTGGTTATGTCCAAGACTCTTCTCCAGCACCACGACTCAAAGGCATCAATCCTTCTTCTGTCATCCTTAGTCACTGTCGAGCTCTCTGATGCATGGCAAGTAATTGCGAAGACCATGGCTTGGGTTAGGCACACCTTAGTCTCTAGACTGACTTTGCTGCTTTTCAGCACTTTGAAGAGGTCCCTGACAGCAGATTTTCTCAATGCAATTCACCTTTTTATTTCCTGGCTGCTGCTTTTAGGAGTGTTGATTGAGGGGTCAAGCAAGCTGTAATTGTTAACAACCTCAATCTTTTCTCCATCTATCATGGTGCTGCCAATTGGCCCAGTGGTGAGAATCTCTGGCCTCTTGATGCTGAGCTTCAATTCATATTGAAGACTATAGTCCTTGACCTTCTGCAGCAAACACTTCAGGTCTTCTTCAGTTTCAGCAAGCAAGGTTGTGTCAAATGCATAACATAGGTTTTTGATGAGTCTTCCTCCAATCCTGATGCCACATTCCTCCCTGCTTCCCAAATGATCTGTTCTGCATATATATTGAAAATGTAAGGAGACAGACTGCACCCCTAACGCACTCCTTTCCTGATTTTTTTTCTTCTTTTCTCATTGTATACTGTTGAATCAGATCTGACAGGCACAGGAGAAGACTGTTTCTCCTTCCCCAGCAGAGCATCTGGTTGGATTTTAACTGAGCGCCTTCGGGACTGCAGTGCAGCTTCTTTGCCATTAGGCCACCAGAGCTTCCTTCCTTTCCTGATTTTGAACCACGCAGTGTTTCCCTGCTCTGTTCTGAGGACTGCTTCCTGGTCCAAATATAGGTTTCACATAAACACAATCAAGTATTCTGGGATTCCCATTTTCCTCAAGGTTAGCCACAATTTGTTGTTATCCACCCAGTTAAATGCCTTTGCATAGTCAAGGAACACAGACAGACATTCTTCTGGTCCTCTCTGCTTGTTATGCTCTTATTAGAACAGATCATCCAGGAGGCTGGGCTCTATGAGGAGAAGTGTGGCATCAGGATTGGTGGAAGATTTATCAACAATCTGTATTATGCAGATGACATAACCTTGCTTGCTGAAAATGAGGAGGACCTGAAGCGCTTGCTGCTGAGGGTCAAGAACTGCAGCCTTCAATATCGATTAAGGCTCAATATCAAGAAGACAAAGATTCTCAGCACTGACCAATTGGTAGCATCAGGATCGATGGTGAAGAGATTGAGATTGTTCACAGCCTCAGTTTGCTCGGCTCCACAGTCAAAACTCTTGGCACCAGCAGCCAGGAAATGAAAAGACTTATTGTGATGGCAAAATTTGCTGTTAGGGACCTTTCCAAAGTACTGAATAGCAGTGGTGTCACTCTGGAGACTAGGGTGTGTCTGATACAGGTCATGGTCTTTACAAACACTTGCTATGGATCAGAGAGCTAGACAATGACGTGGGAGGATAGAAGGAGAATTGATACCTTTGAGCTGTGGTGCTGGAGAAGAGGATTGAGGGTACCATGGACTGCTAAGAAAACAAACAGGTTCATCCTGGAGAGGGTTAAACTGGGCTGCTCTTTGGAGCAAGGATTCTGAGGCTCCGTCTGACATACTTTGGACATGTTGTAAGAAGGGACCGGTCCTTGGAGAAGGACATCATGCTTGGGAGGGTGGAGGGACAGCACAGGAGGGAAAGGCCCTCTATGAGGTGGTTTAATTCAGTGGCTAGGGTAATGAGGGTTGGAGTGTCAGACACAGTGAGGTTGGCACAGGATAGAGCAGGGTTTAGGGCTGTTGTACATAGGGTCACTTTGAGTCACAAGCAACTCGACTGCACATTACAACATTAGGAGGGCAGATAACAAACCTGTAAGTTAGCCGTCTTTACTTAAAGGAAATTCTGCCCACTTATTTCTAGCATCTATATATTTCTCATAAAACGAAAAGATTAGAAATGCCATAACATATTAATAAGTCTTTGAGTCTTGAGATCTCATTTTCCCCTTTCAATAAATCTTCATGAAACACTTGGCAGTCTTGCTTAGGTTCCTAAATCTAGGAAATAATATCTGGGAACAAGTCTCTCAAATTTAGATCCCCAAAATCTTATTCTTAGGATTCTAGTTTTCAATTTGAAAAACACTGTCTTCGAGAAATGTTAAGTGTATGCTCTTAACACAAAGATGGCAGAACTTAGCTGCTTTCTTTACATAAGATACTCCAAGGACTGCCAGGACACCAAGCCTTCTCTCCACAGATGTAGATAAGCTTAGGATAGAACTACTGATTTCTAATGGTTGGCAGGAAACTTGCATGTGTAAGTCAGGAGAAGCTCACACTCTGAACAGAAGAATTCTCCCACAAAGGAACACACTCCCATCTGTGGAAGATGATAAGAAGCAGAGCAGACAGTGATTAGAAGCTGTCAGAGGTTCTTAGCCTGTCGATGGGAGCCTCCCAAGTCTTCACAGCTTGAATTTTTTATCTTGACTTCCTACAATCAGTTTGGCTTTACTAGTTTCCAAACCCACAGCAGACACGCAGGAGACTGGGGCTCCAGGCTCACCCAGGGAGGGCAGGCAGATCTCAGAAGTGACAATTAATGGCAAAAAAGCCAGAGTCGGCAGCGCATGCTTCTCTGCACCAGAAGCAGAGGCCTGCTAACAGCCATTTTTAGAGAGGAAGCCCAGATCACACAAACGGCTAAGAGAACTGACGGAAGAGGCAGAGGATCCAGGACTACTGGAGAGGAGCATATAAAGTAGTCTTAAAAAAATTTTGCTACTGTGTAGCAACCAGCATACATGTGAATAATAAGCCTAAGAACAATAAGACTTTATATGAACATTATTCTTATTATTTCGGCTCTACAATCAACACTCTTGGCACCAGGAAATCAAAAGACACATTGCATTAGGTAAATCTGTTGTCAGGGACCTCTCCAGAGTACTGAAAAGCAACGATGTCAGTCTAGAGACTAAGGAGTCTCTAATCTAGGCCACGGTCTTTGTAATTACCTGCTAAGCATCAGAGAGCTGGACAATGATTAAGGATGACAGGAGAATAGATGCCTGCGAGTTGTGGTGATGGAGAAGCAGCCAAGAAAATAAACAGAGGTCTTAGAGAGGGTGAAACCAAATTTCTCCTTGAAGGCTAGGATTTTGAAACTCCAGCTCACATACTTTGGGTATGGGCCAGGAGGGGCCATCTTTGAAGAAGGACATCATGCTCAGAAGGGTGGAGGGACAGTGCAAGAGAGAAAGAATCTGGGTGGATTGATTCAGTAAGTAGGGCAATGGGGATAGGTGTGTCAGAGTCAGTGAGACTAGTTTATTACAGGGCAGGTTTTAGAGCTGTTGAACACAGGGTTGCTGTGAATTGCAGGGGACTTGATGGCACATAATAACAACAGTCTACTATTTGAATAAAGTAAAGCTTAATATTGGCAAAGCCCTGCAACTAACTAATATAATTATTGACCTTTTATAACTGTTTTCACTTGTGGCTGCTAGACCACAGACGAAAATTTAAAATAACATGTCAAAATTAACCTTAGTTCTTCTTTTAAAATAAAATTAAAAAAGACAATGTACTCTTACCACAAATTAGACAAAAATATCTATGACCCGTAAACTGTTTTAATACTTTTAATGCAAAGTATAAAATTTTTATAACGTTTTAATGCAAAGCTCTATTAAAAATACACCATTAGCCAGATATTAAAAATAGCTTTCTATAATAAATTCTTTTACTAGAATTTGGCCAATCCCAGATTTGCCCATCAAGGCCTTTATGGACGCTAGTTCATATTAAAAGCACTTAACTAGGGGAGCTCTGGTGGCCTAGTGGTAAGGAGCTGCAACTACAATCCCAGAGGTGCATGGTTCGAATCCACCAGATGCTCTGCCGGGGAAGGAGAGACAATCTCCTCCTGTACCAGTCAGATCTGATTTGACAGTACACTTACACAAAAATAATAAAATAAAATAAAAATTAAAAAAAAGCACTTAACTATCAGCACCTTAACTATAGTAAAACAACATAAAACAAAATGGAGTTGGAATAGAGGCTTTGCTGATGGGAAGGAGAACAAGGCTGACTTAAACGAGTCCTAAAATCGAGAAAAGACCAATCATGGTAAAAAAAAAAAAATTAAAAAAAAAGCAACTGTGGCCTGACAAAGGATGAATGTGAAAGGATAGCAAAGTGCAGAAGGGTTCTGAGAAATAAGCCTCCATCTGTGTGTCTTAGAAGCAGCTGCTTTCCAATCACTGAATGAACAAGAAGCCATTCATCGAAGGAACGTGCCCTGAAACCCACCAGAAAGGGTCTCTCTCACCTTACAGACGAAAGCGACCACCAAGGAAGGGTCTCTGCCATCTACCTTCTGGCTAATATCTGAAAGAAAACAAACTGAATTAAAAACAGGTGACTATCTGATTGAGTTTGACATTAAGCAAAAATATTACATGGACATAACCGGCTCAATACGAAGGTCAAAGAGTACGCGAGCGCTCTCCACTAGGCTTCTCTCCTCACTCGTGCTCACATGGAGAGTGGAGTAAAAGCAAAACACAAACCTCCAACCACAGAAAGACAGAATGCTAAGTGAAATGAAAAACAAACCAAACACATTTTTCAAAGTCGTAGTAAAGACAGAAAGTCAAAAAGCAATGTGTTTTAAGTAAGCAGAATATGTGAAATGCCAGGGGAATTTAAAAAAACTAAACCAAAAAAAACCCCACAAAAACAAAAAGTCCAACCCAACAAAAAACACACTAAGATCTGCAGAGAAAAAGAACTCTCCTCCCAACCCCATGCTTTGGGAAAAGGCACACCTTACATGCCATCTTCTTGGTCATCTGTCAGCCCCACCACTGGGCAGAAAAAGACCAACTGTGCCTTCTCACCAGAGATAACAGCGTCTCTGAGCAATCTAATCCCACCGAGATACCTACTCTTGGAATTTTAAGTCAGTTTCTCAGAGGGCTGTCATTCTGAACATGGTACTGACCTACTCATTGGTCTAACTCTGCTGTCTGTTACAGCTGTTCATCCAAAGTGAAGATGCATTCATGAAAAATGCAAGATGCCAGGTCCTGCTCTCTGGCAAACTGTGGGCTTAACCAGGGCTGCACCTTGACCTTTAAAGTCCAGTAACAGCCACAATCTTTCTCATTCTCCCTGCAACCAAATACATGCTGAGGACAGACTCTCGATTCTACTTGAAAGCATTAAAGGTAGAAAGAATGTAAGTTCTGTCTCCGAGTCCTACTTCAGTACCTTTACCACTTGGAGAGTGCTGCTCCTTTTCAGGGGATCCCGAGTCTGAAGAGGGCGTGGGGCTGAGCCGACTGAGAGGTCTTTCTGGTCTCTGGGCTGGCTGGTGGTCTCTACAACTCTGCTCACCTGGTCAGAATAGGAAATCATCAAATTCAACTCCACATGCAGTGAGCTCCCAGGCAAAGCCTAGATGTGTGAATGCCAGGAAGCCCGTTGAATTCAGCACACTTTCTAATAAAAACAAGAAATAACCCATACCTCCCAGCTAGCCTGTGGGCATTCGTGATACCTTACTCGTCCTTACACTCCCCTCTCTCAGAGCCTTGGTCACAGCAGGATCTCCACAGGGTTGGTTTGGGGTTTTTTTAACACACAGCACCTCAACGCTAGGAGGCAGCACAAGCTTAATCGGCTGCCTCGTTCATTTTCCCCCACTCCAGATAAACAGACCAAGGCCTGAAGACTATTTGTCACTCTCAGAAGCGTCCATCATTTTGCAGTGAAGTCTCAAAGGTCACACTCAGCCAGACTTAAGGACAAAACTGATGTGACAGGACCTGAAGTGCATGCTGTCTCTGTCTAGATGTCAAAGCCACATTTTAATCAAACTCTGATGCCTGAGAAATTGGCCTAAACTTTCGACTCGAATGGCTGTTGTTGTTTTTTGCCGTCGAGTCCGGTAAGATTCAGAGCCAACCTATGGACAGCAGATCTGAATCCTGCCGTTTCCCGCATCGGTCTCCTCATCTCCAATATACCTGAGCCTATGGCTCTGTAGTTGGGGACCTCTGGGGGGAGCTGTAAGAAGCTGTGCTATAATCCCAAAGACACGTGGTTCAGGTCCACCAGCCCCTCCATGATAGAAAGATGGGCAATCTCCTCCCATGTGATTTACAGCTTCTGAAAACCCGCTGGAGGGTCAGCCATCAGTTGGTTCCAATGTGACAGCACACTGACGTTGACGGTCTTCCTCTCTTCTGCTGACCCCTCCACCTTTCCAAGCATGATGCCCCTCCCTTTTCAAGCCCCTCCTAACAACATGCCCACAGTTTATGAGTGTATCATCTTTGCCTCTAAGGGGTACTCTGGCTGCACCTTTTTTCTTTTTTTCAGTCCATGGGCTATTAATTCTATTCTCCAATACCACAACTCAAAGGCATCGATTCTTCTTCCGAGACTTGGCATCTCTCAACTGCACAGCGGCTGACTGGAAAGACCATGGCTTGAGTCAAGCGCACCTTAGTCTTTAAAGTGAAATAACTGCTATTCAGGACTTTAAAGAGGTCCCTGACAGGAGACTTTTCCAATGCCATATGCCTCCTAATCTTCCAACTGTTGGTACCAAGGATACAGACTGTGGATCTAAGCAAGATAAAATCATCGGCATTTTCAATCTCTTCTCCATCTATTGGCCCATTGGTAAGGATTTTCATTTTCTTGAGGCTGAGATGTAATCCATACTGAAGTCCTTGATCTTCTGCAACAAGTCCTCCTCACTTTCAGTAAGCAAGGTTTCATTATCTGCGTAACACAGCTTGTTTGTGAATACGCTTCCTTCTATTACGATGTCATCTTCTTCCGACTCCAGTTTCTCAAATGATTTGTTCTGCATACAGACTGACTAGGTATGGAAAGAGGATATAGCCCCAACACACACCTCTCTTGATTTTAAACCAAGAGGTGTTCCCTTGCTCTGTTTGGACAACAGCTTCTACTGTTGTTATTCGTATGTAATGTTCACCTTTGCACATCCTGGTAGGTTCTCTGGAAGGTCCTTTGGGTAGTGGTAGATAGGCCCCGTGGACTGAATATGCATATGTAAATGCAGTCTGTTTTCAGACAGCATTACAACATGTATCACTGTCATCCAAACACAAACTTGCTGCTGTCAAATCAGTTCTGATTCAGAGCTGACCCTCCAGTGGCTCTGAAGGCTATAAATCAGGGGAGGAGACGGCCTGTCTTTCTCCAGGGAGGCTGCTGATGGATTGACACCGCCAGAGATGTGCAGCCTCTGGGTTAGTGGTGCCGCATACTACAGCCTCCAGAGCTCTTCAGTCACTGTCACTCCACAAGTTACGCACGCCTGTCCACAAGACTGTAAGGTCCACAAGACTGTAAGGTCCTCCAGGACCCGGGTCCCAACTTCTCTGCTCACTGCCCAAAATGAAGGGCACAGGGAACGTTTCCAAACAGGAACTACCTTCAACTGCACTGTCCTTCTGCCCGACCTAGGACATACACCTTCCTCTGTCCTAGCGCAGAGGCTTTCATACTCACTGTATATGGGGATCTGAAAGACGGTCATGGTTTCGTCTTTGTACTCTGGTGCCGAGTGGGGCCGCACAGCTTTGTAAGAAGATGGAACAGAAAGCAAGACCACATTAGCGAAGACACAGGAAATGAAGTCTCAGGGTCACTAATAAAAAGTAACTCAATTTCTTGCACTTTTTAGTGGGAACCTGTCACTAAAATGAGAATCTGAGTACACAGAATTTTTCAGGAAAGAAACAAAGATGTCGTTTTAACAGCCATTCATGTTTACCACATCAGTAAAACACATTATGATCAGAAACTGTTGTTTAGAAAGAAACTAAGTCACATCAAGATCTAAGTTCATATTCAGCACTGTGAGGCCAGGAAATTCAGCATCTCAGAGCTAAGAGCTGCACAGGCTTTGAGGAGCCATGGTGATGCAAACAGTGATGCACTGACCAACAGGCAGAGTTCATGTCCATCTGACCCAGAGATGGACTTCTGAGATCATCTGCGAAGACTCCCTGGAGCACAGTTTTACTCTGACACACACAGAGGCACCAGGAGGTGGACAAGAGTGAACAGGCAGCTACATTTTTTATATGTTTTGAAGTATCAGTGCACCTGTTAAAGAACTACATTGATCAATGACAGGTCCCAAGACCAGAGCCCTGCCTTTCTCTATGGTTGTGTCCCATCAAAAGGTCACATACTAAAAACACTGCCTGAAGATCAGAGTACAAAGGACGCAAAACCTTTACTTGCCTCTCCACTCATACCTCCACTTTCCAGTGCAAGGAGCTCAAGGCTGATCAACCAGCAAGATCATATGAGCACTAAGTGAAGATCCTGGGTGCTCGAAGGGAGGCCGTGTCATGACAGGAAGTAATTTCTAAGTCATTCTGCCAACTCAGCCATTTTATTGGGAAGGTGAGGCTGAGGCACTAAAAGTGACATTCTGAAAACTCACCTTGTATTCATTTAACATTTGACTGTTTTTATTTGAGTTTCTATGGACTGTCATCTGAGAAGCTGTGCAGTATACAGGAAAAGAAATGGAAAAAATGAATCATTACCAAACATACCCAGATCTATCCCTTTCAATGGGCCAGAAAATATTTTGATAGCTTCAAGATATTTCTCCTAAAACAGAGAAGAAAGAAACAAGCAGTTATGGTTGCACACACAGAACACAGCAATGCACATGAGTCAACAGGTACCAACATAATAATATAATATACACATATAAAATAATTTAATAACAGGGAGCTCAAGTGGCCTAGTGGCAAGCAGCTGTGCTCCAATCCCAAAGGCATGCGGTTCAAGGCCACCAGCTGCTCTGCAGAAAAAGAATGGGCACACTCCTCTCATGGGATTAACTTTCTCTGAAAACCCTCAAGAGGGTCAGCTGTGGATCAGTTCTGACTCTATGGTACACAATAACAGCCGATATAAAGCAAATGTCACTAAGTATTCGGGACACTATTTATACAGTAGTTTGCTTAAACGTGTCCATTGCTGACGGTGTTGTTAGGTGGCGTCAAGTTGACTATGACCCACAGTGACTCTATGGGCAGCAGATCTGAACCCTGTCCCATCCTGTGTCAATTTCATTGTGTCTGACACCCTGGAGTGCACTGCTGCTGTCACCGTGTCAGTCCATTTTGTTAAGGGTTTTCCTCTCTTCCCTGACTTTTCTAAACAAGCCACACCTAGCAAATGCCCAAGGTATGCGAGAGGAAGTTTTGCCATCCTTTCCTTCAGGCATCCCCCCTACAAATGGAGACTCCAGTAAAAGTAGCACAAGTTAAACAGTAACACAGCTTTAATACCATCGTGGTAGATGCTCTGCCAGAAAAAAAATGAAAAAAGTGCAAGGAAATAAGATTCACTAAGTCTGGGGTCAAGGACAGCTCTTTAGCAAATAATCCTTCAGCTGATCTCTAAAGGAGGGCATGAGACAGGCAGAAGATGAGGGATAGGTAAAATGCTCTACAAACCAGACAAATTAAACCACTTACTACTGACTAGGTTCCAACTTATGGTGACACCATCATTCAGAGCAGAACTGCTCTAAAAGGTTTCTTAAAAAAGAAGACCACAAGATCTTTCTTCCATGGGGCCTCTGGGTAAGTCTGAACTGTCAACTTTTGCAGTTGAGCTTAACGGCTTTTAGCTATTTTGCCACCCCAACACTCCATAGGAACACCCCTAAAATAACTTACATATAGAGAAATGAGCTTCAATGGGGGAACAGAACACCTGAAGAGCTCAATTAGCCAATGATGCTACAACTTGGTAACTTGAAGTGGACATAAAGGGAAGCACGAGCAATGGCCAGTGCTGTTAGGCATTAACACTGGATTGTACTGTAATGTGACAGGCTTGGGTTTTAGGCTGAGAAATGGCATGCCTACATTTATATTTTAGAGATCTTGTGGAGCTCCTGTGTGGTAGGCAGACGAAAGAGCCAAGCCCGGATATGGGAGACCACTGCAGTGCACAGGCTGAAAACCAATGAAGGGTTCTAATGTGCTATGTGTTAGGCGCCATCAACAGCAGATCAGAACCTCGCCTGATCCCTGCGCCATGATCACAAGCCATGCCACCGTCATTCAATATTCTGGGCCACAGAATCCAAACACCAAAGGATCTGATGAGACAGTGACAAGGAGATGGCTGTGATGCATTCTGAGGCAGAAGTAGTAAGATTTGGTGACTGGTTGCCCTTCCTGAGAACCAGGAAGTGAACAGCTGCATCCAAAAGCTTTGGCACTAGCAATGTGCACCCAAGCTCTCTTTGTGCACAAGTTCACAGAAGTGGCCACTTTAGGCGAGCCCTGGTGGCCTTGTGGCAAGAAGCTGCACTGCAATTCCAGAGGTGCACGGTTCAAATTCACAAGATGCTCTGCAGGAGAAGGAGGCGCAATCTCCTCTTGCACCAGTCAGATATGATTTGACGGTACACACACAAAAAAATAATAAAATTTAAAAAATAATAATAAAATTAAGAAGTGGCCAGTTTGGAAATCATGTTTAACAATAAGAGCTTCTAAATACTGAATGCCTACTTGATGTGAAACATCTAAAGAAGTGGTTTAGTCCCCTATAAGCATTAACTCATTTAGTCCATTTACTCCATTTATATCCATAAACTCATTTAATCTCATTTACAACTCTGAAGCAGAATCATTCTTTAGGTAAAGATTCTTTTATAGCTCAAAGAAGTAAAGCAACTTAGTCACAGGCACACAATTAATGTTTTGAACTCAGGCCTATGCAACTTGCAAGAGGGAAGTGTTCAACTATCGCACTACCAGTTATCTCTGTAAAAGACGACTTTGCAGAAATGAGGGTTAGATCATTATTGTTACTAATATTAAATTTGGGGAGGGGGATGTGAGCAGGAGAGTTGAATCAAGAGATACTATACTTACTAGCTGTGGAGGTCCGGAGAGCACACACTTTGGAAGCCCAGTTTCCTTCAAAGTGAGAATCATTCCTTAAAAAAAGGATAAATAAAATCAGCACCTCAACTACATTCTAGATCATGTGAACGAGAGCCTTCATTCACATTCACACGATCTAGAGTGGTGGCCATGGTGGCCTAGTGAGTAAGGAGTCGCACTGCCAACCCAAAGGCAGCCAGTTCAAATCTGAGGGATAGAGATGGACAATCTCTTCTCTTGATTTATTGCCTCTGAAGGGTCAGCTCTGAGTCTCTTCCACCTCGATGACAAGAAGTTATGAGGCTTTTGACCTTTTAATAGTCATAGCTAAGAGGAATAGCCCTCATTTATCCAGATGTGTCTATCTGTTCTCACTTCAATGTGGTTACTGGAGAAAATACATAGAGAAGCGACATTCATGTGAGGCACGAGGGCCATCAGACACCTACAAATGCCTCTATAATGGACAGGCCTGGGACAAGAGGGAAGTGAGGCTAAATGCTCACATCTGGGCTGTGTGAGTGTAAGGTGGCCTTCAAGCGTACACTCCAGCCATTGTCTCAGTCTGGAAGGGGCCCCAAGTTCTACTCTCTCCTAGCATATTGAGAAGTTTATAGAACTTGGCTGCAACATGGTCTTGACCTTCCTTTCAAATAAAACCCAAAGTCACTGCTGTTGAATCAAAGCTGATTCCTAGTAGACCCTCCAGCAGGTTTTCAGGAGGCTGTAAATCACACGAGGGGAGACTGTCCGTCTTTCACCCTTACAGGAACCAGTGTATGTGAACCCCAAGAGATGCTGTCTTTGGGTTAGGAGGGCAACTCCCTCCTTTTACCCTCTGAGTAGATAGAAATGAAGGCAGTAATCTGGATAGAGCATGTCTGTATATGCTTGCCAATGGTTTCAAGGATAAAAAGATTGCTGGAATCACCTATAATCTACATATTATCCAGTTTATTACCACAAATCTTTGGCCTAGCAACCCAAGAAGCCAAGGTGATGGCAACTATGTTAACATGTTGCCGCACACTTTTAAATTGGCAACTGTGCTCAGAAACACATTTTGCCGTCATTTGTGGCAACGTGTTAAATCCCCTTGAACATGGAGGGCAGGATGCAGGCTGAAGTATCCACTTGCTTTTCTGAGTCACAGCTTTTAAAGCTACAAGCTACAACTGGTCGGGCTGGCACCAAAAGAATTCCAGCTCCCTAGGCTTGCAGGACTGGCAGTACAAAGGGCAAGGCAAGTTAAAACCCCCGAGACTGCCCTCCAGTCTCCAATGCTTGAAAGATCATACTTACCACATAACCCTCCAACATTAGACCAGTGCATTCGTGTCAGGAAAATGTTGTCCAAGCGAGCAACCTTTAGTCTAAGAAAGAAGACATGAGAGCAGGGAGTCGGGGAGGCATTACCCAGAGACCACTCATGTTAATAAAACAGCCTTGTTTCTCAACTAAGCTTTCAATTCCTTTTAGCACCCCGCACATTGAAACAAAACCCTAGACTCACTTGTGCTCCTGCATGAGGCGCTGGACTCCTTCTCCACAGTTGAAGAGGTACCTACAGAGCAAATATTACCCAAAATATTTAGATAATACTGTGTGCAACATCTTTGAAAGCAATTAAACAAATTATTACAGGCTCTGAAGCTCTGGTAGCCTAGTGGGTAGAGCACTGTACTGCCACGTCAAAGGCTCACAGCTCAAATCCACTAGCTGGTCCATCGCAGAAACATGGACTATCACTTCTCTTGTGATTTACATCTAGGGGACCTACAGGTATGACATGAAAGAGGCAACAGGACTTCAAATGGTATTAATTAAACACAGGTCATAAGGATAGCAGCTGAATGTTCTGTACCAGCTCTGCCCCAAATTTCATTTACTATCCCTAGCCTGGCTTACCAAACCTATAAAGGAAATAAGACAGCTGACCCTGAAGGTTGGGCTTGCTCCTATTTGAAGAAGAGGATTAAGGCCTTTCTGGTGGGCTCTGACTCCATGGCAATGAGTTGAGAGTTTTGAGCTTCACTTAAAAAAACCCAACCAAACATAAAAACCCCAACTACGCTGAAGAACCACCAGGTTTGAATGATCCTCAGTAGAGACACGGACGGTTGGGGGCTGAACAAAATGGGGCTGGAGACAAGAGTGATCATTCACCAGACATGTTGTCAACCTCAAGGGGCCCTCCTCCTTAGGGAACAAGGGAGATAGAGCCGCTCTGGGAGAAGGGACCCAAGGATTGGGAAGAAATGATCGGAGTAACCCAAGTGTGAATTTCTCCACAAACCTCCCTCTCCCAGAAATCACATGTACATACAGAGATAGAGAATCTATGGTTGCACCTCCCCTTCTAGACTCTAAAAAGGCAATAGATGCTGCAGTTGTGAAATGCCAGATGAAGGAGGTAGGGGTCAAAGAAATCTGGAGAAGAGCCGCGATGGTGCGGGCTGCAGAGCTGGGTAAGGGGCGCTGCGAGGACGGGTTGGGTGCTCAGCACCCCATACTAACCGGTTATACTCTGAGAACACATAGAGCGCTGCGCCCGCATCCCTGCCGCCGGCCGCCACCACCTGCAGGTACACGGTGTTCGGACCCCTGGGCTCCCAGGACGGGCCCCGCTTCTCTCGCGTGCGCAGGTGCCGCAGCGGGTCCTTGGGGGGCCGCTGGCGCCGGGCGGGCCCCTGCGACATGCTGCGCCCAGCCGCGACCCGCAGTAGCAAGCGGAGAGCCCACATTCACCAGCCTCCAGAGGAGTTCAGCTCAAAACCGGACCATGCACGCCGCCGTGCCGCAAGCACCACTTCTCAGCTCCGCATGGCGGATCTGGCCAATCGGCTCGCGGGAAGCCCAGAGGCCCGCCTACGCGAGCCAGTGCATCCAATAGTAAGATTCCTTGGAGCCCCAAACTTGTCAACGGGCGACGACCATAGAGAGGGGGAAGCTAGAGCGCCATGAACGGCGCCACATCTGGCTCCTTTACGGCTTTCTCCAAGTGAGTTTTTCCTGATACGTCACTCAACTGAGGCGGGACTTCCGGAGACGCTATCTTATTTTTTAACGTGCCTTTCACAGGGGCCACCAAGTGAACAAATCTGACACCTCTCTTGTCCCATACCATCCTCATCATCTCTTATATCCTCGAGCCCATTCTTTCTCTCTTTGCTGACCTTCCACTTTTCCAAGCATAATGTCCTCCTAACCAGGTTTTGTCATCTTTGCCTCCAGAAGCACCCGGCATCACTTTCTCCAAGGCATATTTGTGTGTTCTTTTGGCAGTCTATGGGTTATTGAGTACTGTTTTGCAAAATATTGTTTTGCAACACCACAATTCAAAGGCATAGGTGATTCTTCTGTCATCCTTATTCATTGTCCAACTTTAAGATGCATAGCAGTGAAATCACAGCTTGCATCAAGAGCACCTTGATCTTTAAAATAGCATCATTGAGCTCCGCAGTACTTTGGAGAGTTCCTTTACTTTCCCAATGTAACATGTCTTCTGATCTCTTGAGGGCTGGTACTAAAGGTATTGATGGTGAATTCAAGCAAGATGAAATCCTTGACAATTTCAATCTTATCTATCATGATATTGCTTGTTGGTTCAATAGTGAGGATTGTTATATCTTCTTGATGTTGAGACATAATCCATATTGAAGGCTGTGTCATCTGCATGAGTCTTCCTCTGAACCTGTTGCCACACTCTTTATAAGTCAAACCTCTAGAATGATTTGTCCTTTATATAGATTGAATAGGTATGGAGAAAGGATGCTTGCTCTGTTCATACTACAGCTTCTCAGTCTATCTACGTACAGATGTTTCATAAGGACACTTACGTTTTTTGGGATTCCCATTCTTCTCAATGTTACCCACAATTTGTTATGCTACACAGAGTTAATTGAATGCCTTTACATCATCAATGAAACACAACTATCCTTTCGGGATTCTCTGCTTTCAGCCAAGATCCAAGTATCATTAGCAATGTCCTCTTCTAAGTCTGAAGGACCCCCAAATCGCTGGTCCTGTTCTGTCCCGAGTGGACGGCGAAGACCCAAGACTCCAAGACCCCGGCTTGATGCAACAGCAAGAGATAAGAGGTTTATTGCGGAGCTCCGGGCCGACCCT
>NW_006400096.1:872311-874212 GCF_000299155.1 Elephantulus edwardii | reverse complement strand
CATTCTATCTCCAGCCTCATTCCTGTCACCAAGCCCATGCTTTCCGACCACTGATTCCTCTTCTCTATTCATGCCAAAAATAAGAGAAACCAGAAATTGCTACTATATACATGGACATCACCTGATAGATTAAACAGGAATCAAATGACTACATATGTGGAACAAGAGTCCATGAAGAAGCAGCTAAAACAAGGCCAAGCAATGAGAGAGATGCAAATAAAACCACAATGAGATACCATCTCACCCCAGTAGCAGTGGCGAAGTTTAACAGGACAGCAAGTAATAAATGTTGGAGAGGATGTGGAAGGATTAGAACTCTCATACACTGTTGGTGGGATTATAAAATGGTATAATCATGCTGGAAGGTAGTTTGATATTTCCTCAAAAAGCTAAACATAGAAATTCCATATGACCCTAGGAATATATCCTAAGGAAATTAGAACTGAGATACAAATGGAGGTTTGTTACTGATGTTCATAACAGCATTACTCACCATCACAAGAACATGGAAAAACCCCAAATGTCCAACAACAAATGGATTAAGACATTTTGGTACATTAACACAATGGATTATGATGCAGTACTCAGGAGCAACGATTTTGTAAAACACTGTATAACATTGGAGAGACTAGAGAGCATAATGCCAAGTGAACTAACTCAATCTCATAAGGACAAATAGTGCATAAGACCATTATTATAAAAATGGAAGGATAATTTCTAAGATGTGAATAAAAGTCTAAAGTGGGGAGGGAAGGGGAACAGGAGACTAAGGGAGAGGAGGGGGAAATCACAAGATTGTAGAGTTTGGTGGTAGAGGGGGGGAGGTGAAGAACTTAGATCTAGTGGAGGCCTGAAAAGGAAGGGTGATAGTAGGCATAGATCAATGGTGATTAATTCTATACAGCACAGTGTATGGACTGTGTGAAACACAATGTGAATAAAGGAACGAATGAAACACAATATATATGAATGAAGCACAATGTACACAAACAAAATTTTTTTTTAAACCTTGGAACACAAAATCCTGTCTTATGCAAATTATACAATGTTGCTTGAAGAAATTGACAAATATTGAAGCATTTACTGCAAAAGGGGGGCGGGAAGCAATTACTGCAGAAGATAAAAACCTTCAGTATAGATTACATTCCAATATATTTTAAAAAACCCCACAAAAGTAGGTAGACCAATAGGCAACATCATAATAGAGAAAAAAAAATTTTAAAAATTTCTTCAGAAAATATAGAAGTGGTCAATGATTTCATTTTACTTGGCTCCACAATCAACTACCATTGTAGTATCAGTCACAAAAATAAAAAGATGTATTGCAGAAGATAAATCTGCCTTCAAGGACCTCAAAGTGCTAAAGGGCAAGTATATCAGTTAATAGGCTGTGTGCCTAATCCAAGACATGACCTTTCAGTTGCTTTGTATGTATTTAACCATTGGGCAATGAATTAGAAGTCAGAGAATCCATCATGCCTTCTAATCATGGTGCAGCCAAAAAATACTTAGCATCCCACGGACTATCAAAAGAACAAACAAAAATCTACAACCAGGAGAGAATGAAATAGATGAATGGACCTTCTAAGAATCAAATCCCTATGCACATCCAAAAACTTCTCCAACAGGGTAAAAATGGAAGCCACAGACTGAGAAAAAGTATTTGGTACTGACATGTCAGCTAAGGGACTGATATCTAGAATTATAAAATAATTGAGCACCACAACAAGATAAAAGTAAACAACCCAATTTAAATATGGACACAGGTTATGAACAGACACTTCACCAAAGAAGACATTCAGATGATGAACAAGCACATGAAGAAATGTTCAAAATCCCTAGCTCTAAGAGAGATGCAAATCAAAACAACTATGAGATATCATCTCACCCCAGTCAGAATA
>NW_006400096.1:868288-869339 GCF_000299155.1 Elephantulus edwardii | reverse complement strand
CATTCATTCATGTTGTGCTATTTGCTTTACCCGCCCCCCCAGTTTGTTTCTCTCTTTGAACGCCCTTGAAAGTCTGTTTTAATTGTCACATTGCCACAGTGCTTGTCAAAACCAGTTCTGATTAATCTCTTTTGTCAGTGTGTCCTTTGCCATTCCCTATCACTCCTCCCTGAGAGACATTTCACCCTGATTCATAAGGAAAAGGGGAAGGCATATTCTCTTAGCTACTTCCTGCTGAAAAGGGATGCTATATGTTTCATGGTGAAGATCTTCTCTCACTACTCTAAAGGGCCCCTTTGGCAATAGGAAACACATAGACTATTGTGAAGATTGATTTTGGAATTTAGGTGCACTGTTATCAGTTGTGCTTAGCCATACATGTTCATATCCTTGAAGATACATCATGGAACTGTTGCAGCCTAGAAGACACAAATTTAAATAACAAGTTAAAAGTACATGAGTCAAAATTAAAAGCAATAATATTCCAAGTGGATGTTCTAGCAGTGGCATAAATCAAGTTACAGAGGAAAGGTAGTTCTTAAAATAAAAGGCTTATTGACTAGCACTTTTTCTATTATAGTATAAAGGTTAGGAACCACAAGATGTAGAGGCTCAACTATGCCATTTATTGTTCTTAAGTCCTGAACCAAATTCCATCTACCATGGGGTTGTTTTACAGCTCAGAAGTCTGCATGCAAGGCAGAGGTGAAGTAAGGAACTGCTTATGAGGTTTTCCATCAATTCTAACAACTAAGAAATAGTGGGAAGAGTTGGGACCCCAGAAGGCTTTTAGTACCAAATAATAGGCTTTTGTGTCAGGGAGAAAATGAATATACTTACCAGTAATGTTAATGCTCACCCACGGCTCTCCTGGGAGGATCTAAATCATTGAAGCGTCCTCCTTTATTTCCAGCTGGGAGCTGGGGCCTGTCAGTCCTGTCAGCCATGAGAACCTGATATGGACCACCCTTGGCCATGTGTCCTTCAGATCCACACTTAAAGCAAGTGAGTGGGAGCTTTCTCTCTACTCCCTTGCTTATCTGTGGCTCTC
>NW_006400096.1:866967-868188 GCF_000299155.1 Elephantulus edwardii | reverse complement strand
CAAGGAGTTGGAAACAACCTAAGTGCCCATCAACAAATGAATGGATAGAGAAGCTGTGGTATATTCACACAATGGAATACTATGCTGCATTGAAAAACAAAGAACTCATACAATATGATTCAAAATGGGTGATCTTGGAGGACATTATGCTGAGTGAAGTATCTCAGTGGAACACTACTCTGCGTTAAAAAACAAGCCACTCATGCAATATTATTCAAAAGGGGTGACCCTGGAGGACATTATGCTGAGTGAAATATCTCAGTCACAAAAGGACAAATACTGCATAGGGCCACTGTTGTGAAGTAGAACTGACATCGGGGTTGAGGGGAGACTGAGAAAGATGGGTTCCATAATGTATACTGCATTGAAACAGATGAGGGAGAAAACTGTTTAAAGGGATGTATGATTAGGTATTATCGTCATTACAGGGGTCCAGAACGAAGGCTGCATAATGGAGTGGACTTGGGGGGAGGGAATATATAATAACAAAAGACGTTTTCTTTTACCTTTCAAAGAGAAGAGTGAATGGGTGAGGAGGGGTGGACAGGGAGAAAAGTGCAACAATGAGTGAATGGAAATCCAAAGTCTCTGTAAATGTTGATTACAATTAATAATGATGATGATGATGATAATAATAATAATAATAATAATAATAATAATAATAATAATAACTTTTTAAATAGAACAAACAAGTCTATTTTGACGAAAGTGTGACTAACTAGGTCGCTTCTTGGATGCAAGAATGGTAAAACTCTGTATCCCACACTCCGCGCTGGTTGTAAGGAAGGGCTAGCCCTTTGAAAAGGACACTATGCTGGGGAAAGTAGTGAGTCAGAGGAAAGAGATTCAGAGCAAAGAGGAAGGCCCTCCACGAGGTGGATTTACACAGTGACTGTAACATTGGTCTGGGGCATATTGGAGATCCTTAGAACGATAAAGGAAAATGCAAATGCAGCATTTTAATATTCCAGCATCCTGTTGTTACAAGGTTGCTATGAAGTGTAGTGAATTTGAAGGTGCTTAACAACAACAATGATTTATACCAGGAGGCATAGTTCTAGTTTTCTAGCAGTGGAAGTTGGAAAGTAGATCTAGTCCTTTCTGCATTACCATTATCTTACAATGCTCTCATATCTCCAGCTCATTCTTTTTTTTTTCTATAATTATATTTTATTAATTTTCATAAACATTTACAGAGATTTTGGGCTTCCACTCATTCAT
>NW_006400096.1:860166-865392 GCF_000299155.1 Elephantulus edwardii | reverse complement strand
GAAGACATTCAGATGGCCAACAAGCACATGAAGAAATGTTTAAAATCCCTAGCTCTAAGAGAGATGCATATCAAGACAACTATGAGATATCCTCTCACCCCAGTAAGGCTAGCAAAATTTAACAGAACAGCAAGCAACAAATACTAGCGAGGTTGTGGAGAGACTGGAACCCTTATTCACTGTTGGTGGGAGTGTAAACTGCATTTTCTTATTGTATTGTATTGTATTGTATTGTATTGTATTGTATTGTATTGTATTTCCCCTTCTTAATATGCTTTCTGCATGGTCTTCATAATGATTTTTCCTGTTTAATACAATTTCTATTTTTAAGGGAAATAGTTTTTTGTGGTTTTTTTGGTGGACATTTACATAGCGTCTTCTGTTCATGTTTAAAAATTCCTCCACCTTCCCCCGTGGTGCCATTAATTACGTTTTTCACTGTTAACAGTAAGGGATCTTTGATGGTCTAGTGTTTAAGAAGCTGTGCTGCAATCTCAAAGGCACGGTGTTTGAATCAACCAGCTGCTTTGTGGGGGGAAGGAAGGACAATCTCCTCCTATGCGATTTACTGTCTGAAAACCCTCTTAGAGAGTCAACTTTGGTTCGGTACCAACTCAACAGTACACAACATCTACAAGTGTTACCAACTTCCCTATCAATTTGATTTAATCTATTTCCACTAATCCAACATCTCTGCCCCCTTGCTTTTAGTCTTTGAGTGTGAGTAAATGTTGAATGTTTCATCTCACATTGAGGATTTATTTTTAAAAGGAATTTTTATTTTATACTGGTTTGTTTACAATAGAGGATTTTTTTTTTAAAAAAGAGACATTGTCTTCTGTGTAATAGAGAGGTATGGGAGGAATTGTAAGTAGAATGAGGGTCTATTGATAACTGTATTTCAGAAAATGGAAGTATGTGTGCAGAGAGTAATGGAATGGAAGAACAAGCAATCGCCAGTCTTTTAATGAGCAAGGTGGTGTTATTGGCCTTTGTCAACATATTTCAGTTGCTGTCACTACTTCAAAGCTTCTGATCCTAGAACTTTAGTATCTGTTACTACAAAAGGGCACCTAACCCAGGCATGGTCTTTGCAATTATTTGCTGTGATGCATCAGAGAGCTGGACAAGGACCTAAGATGATAGAAGAAGAATTGGCGCCTTTGAGTTGTGGTGCTAGAGAAGAGTATGGAACATATCAAGAATTGCCAAGAGAACAAACAGCTCAGTTCTGGAGAGGGTGAAACCAAGCTGCTCGTTGGAGGCTAGGATTTTGAGGCTCTGTCTCACATACTTTGGGCTTGTTGCCAGGGTTTTGGAGAAGAACATCATGTGTGGAAGGGGGGGAGAGACAGCACAGGAGAGGAAGACCCAGACGAGATGGATTGATATAGTGACTCAGTTAATGAGTGTATCAGAGGCAGTGAGATTGGCTCAGGACAGGGCAGGGTTCAGAGCTATTGTGCATAGGGTCACTATGACAAGACTCAGGCAACTCAACAACACATAACAACAAACAACATTATTTTTTTTTTTACTTGTCAGATAGCCCTGTGATATACTTATAAATTTTTATTTTTAAATGTCAAGGGGACAGTGTGAACATTTTAAAGTTAGATTTCTTAGAACCTGTGAATACCAACAACAGAATTGCTTTGTAAACTACACCGACATTTTTGCTCCCATTCCACAGATTGGGAGATATTATTGAGGTGTACTAATGGGGGATTTTTTTCACCCTGGTGAACTTTATACCAAAGTTATGTCCTCTTCATTCCATGAGGGGCGTGTGGCGACCAGTGCCCAGAACACTCCTCTGGTGTCACCTCTGTCCTACTCCTCCACAGCAGCCCTTGCTTCCTAGAAGGGTCTTTGCAAAGTGTGGAGCAGGTCGGAGGGGCAGCTAATATTTTAAAGAGCTCTCTAGTAGCTTGAATCAGCAGGACGAAGAGAAGCAATCTCTCCCTGTGTTATTTACAGCCTTCTGAAAACCAGCGGATGCCGGTCAGGTACGGCTTGAAGGTTCTGACTTGAAGGCTTGAGTTTTATTTGTGTTGTGTTTTTTTTTTTTTCATTTGTGATGATCGGCGGATGCTGGTTGCTCATTGCTCCCCCGCCCCCAAGCTTATGTTTCCATCTCCGCTCTCTGATCTCGTCTCCCTCACCTTCATTCACGGCTCAGAGGATCTCACGATGCACATCAGTGATTTAAGACAGCGCTACAGGCTCCTGGGTTTGGTATTTTTTTTTAAAAAATTCTTCATAGATTTTTCTGCGTCCTTGTATTTCTCTTGCCCCCTGCCCCTCCCTCCACCCTCTTTCCCTCAGAGCTTGACTGGAGGTCAGTGGTGGCCACCACTCGCTCTGCAGCCACCACTGGCCTCTGGCTGAGGGCCCTAGAGAAGCCAAGGGCCTGGGTTCAATCTCCTGATAAGTCATCAATTTTTTTCTCACCCAAAACATCTGGTTTAGGATCCTGAGTTATGAGCTAATATTAAATATAAAAGTTTATAGAATCACATATATAATACTGTTGATTAGAAACATCAAGAAAAGTAATTGACTGGAGGGGACTCCGTGAGACCAGCTGCTTGAACATCTGGATGGGATCCAAGAAGTCTGAGTCCAATTCCCACCTCATCCATTCTTACTTGGCCAGCGATATCTGGTCTGGGAACTTTAAAGATTCTCACTTTACTACTTTTCCAAGTGTTTTATATGCAGTATTGTGAATGTGTGTTTTGCTTAAGTGAAGAAGGCGAAAATACAACGACCAAAGTTTGTATCCTTTCATTCATCCATTCCTTAAGTTTTTAACAGTCCCCCTCCCTCCGCCCCTCTTGTCATTGTGTTAGCAACTCTGGTCACTGGGTGGCAGTGTACACTCATTTTCCCCACCCCGGGTAAAGGTTTACGAAGGTTTGTGGAGGTTGCCAGCTATCTTTTCATCCAGATGGTTTGCAGCTGAGCATCCCAGAAGGGGGACACGTTCTTACCAGTCTGGGGCTTTGTTCTCAAGGGGGTTCACTTGATATGCATTACTTAGATTTCTGCAAAATTCCTCAGTCAACTGCCTCCTTGTGACCAAGAACCTCAGGTTAAAAACAAGCCTTGTGGTGACTCTTCTCCTTTTGAGAAATAGCTTTCTCTTCTTTTGACTTTGTTCTTCAGGTCCGGCTCACTTCAGGATTTCCCCATCTTCTTTGCCTTTAACTAGCTAACAAGTTGTGATTGAGTCAACCCCAACTCGTGGTGACCCTGTGTGTGTCGGAGAAAAACTGTGCTCCACAGAGTTTTCGAAGGTTAATTCTTCGACAGTAGATCACCAGGCATTTCATCTGGGTGAGCTTAAACCTTCGACATTTTGATTAACTATCAAGAGTGCTAACCATGCATACTACCCTGGGGCTCCCTTTTGACACAATAGGGTTCAAGATTTAAGATCTTTCTTATTTGGAGGGTCTTCTCAAGAAATTCTTTGCAGGACATTCCGTTGTCGGAGGGATGCTTAGTTTTGTGTTAAGGATTCTGAAGCCTCAAGGTGGAGGCTCTGAGAACAAGGCAAAGATTGATGGACAGTATCTGCGAGCTATTTGCCACCTTTTCGCTTCAGCACTTAGTGGGGGGAGGTAGGGGGATGCCTGGGATATATCATCACTTGCCTTGACCTATGTAATTGAAGACATTTTTACATTCCATATTCCCTCTTTTTTGCTTTTTTGTACATTTGGCGTCCAGAAAGTTGTTGCTCAAGAAAGGAGGGTGGTTGGCCTTCCTGCATTACACACAAAGAACCCCGCCTTCAATGGGACTGCTTTTCAGCAGGCACCCCTTTAATGGGAGCACCCACTTTCTTCAAGAGGACAGAAGGATGCTTCATGAGGCATAGAAAAGTCATTCACTTATGTGTCATTTGACTGGTTTTTAAATAGAGCATCCATTACACTAAAAAGTAAAAGAACATGAAAGGAGTATTTAAAACCTGTAAACTATTTACAGAAGTTAGTTAGTTGTTGGTTTCTTTTTTTCCCCTAGAGAAATCATAACTGCCACCCAAACAGATGCATGCTCACCTATGTTTATTGCAGCTTTGTTCACAATAGCAAAGAGTTTGAAACAACTCAAGTGCCCATCAACAAACGAATGCATAGAGAAGCTGTGGTATATTCACACAATGGAATGCTACCCTGTATTGAAAAACAAGGAACTCATGAAATATTACACAAAATGGGTGACCCTGGAGGACATTAAGCTGACTGAAATATCTCAGTCACAAAAAGACAAATACGGCATAGTGCTACTGTTATAAAAGAGGACTGACCTAAGGGTTGGGAGAGACTGAGAAAGATGTGATAAATAATGTATACTGCATTGAAACAGATAAGGGAGAGAACTGTTGAAAAGGAATATATGATTAGATATTATTGTTACGACAGGAGTTCAGAACAAAGGTAGCATATTGGAGTGGACTTGGGGGAAGGGATTGAATAACAATGAAAGAATTTTATTTGTTTATTTATTTTTACTTTTCAAAAAGAAAAGCAAATCGGGGGGGGGGTTAGGGAGAAAAGTGCAACAATGAATAAATGGAAATCCAAAGTCTCTGTAAATTTTCATTAAAATAAATTTAAAATTTGTTGTTATGTTCCATCGAGTTGCTTGCCATGCTTAGCAACCCTATGTACAAGAGTCCTAAACTCTGTTCTGTCCTGTGCCAATCTCATTTTCTCTGACACACTCATCCCGATTACCCCAGTTAGCGAATCAATCCACCTGCTAGAGGGCCTTCCATTCCTGCGCTGTCTCTCCACTCTCCCAAGCATGATGTCCTTCTCCAAGGACCGGTCTCTCCTTACAACACGACCAAAGTATGTCAGACGAAGCCTCAGAATCCTTGCCTCCAAGGAGCAGCCCAGTTTAACCCTCTCCAGGATGAATCTGTTTGTTTTGCTAGCAGTCCATGGTACCCTCAACACTCTTCTACAACACCAAAGCTCAAAGGCATCAATTCTTCTATTTTTCCCTAGTCTTTGTCCAACTCTCTGACGCATAACAAGTGATTGCAAGGACGATGGCCTGTATTAGGAGGACCTTAGTCTCCAGAGAGACACTGTTGCTCCTCAACACTTTAGAGAGGTCCCTAACAATAGACTTTCCCATCACAATACATCTTTTAATTTCCTGGCTGCTGGTGCCAAGAGTGTTGATTGTGGAGCCAAGCAGACT
>NW_006400096.1:848510-858366 GCF_000299155.1 Elephantulus edwardii | reverse complement strand
CAAATAATTTTGAACATTATAATCTTTTAAGCTTAAGGCTAGAAATATTAATAATATGATCATTTCCAATCCAGAGATACATGTTCTAATGCAGTTCCTATTTTCCTCAAATGATTTTGGTAAGAAGAATATTGTAAATATGGATACAGTTCCACTATTCCTCCTCCATGCCATGATACAGTGTTATTAGCATGAGCAATTATAAATCTGTTGTCTTCCTTACTCTAACTTAAATATTTTTATTTAAATTTGTTATTAATTTCAGTAAAAATTTATAGAGACTTTGGATTTCAATTCATTGTTGCACATTTCTCCCCTCCCAACCCTCCCCCCTATTTCCTTTTTTCTTAATTTTCCCCAACCCCCATATCTGTCCTGTTTTACAACAGTGGCATTATGCAGTATTTATCCGTTTGTGACTGAGATATTTCACTCAGCATAATGTCCTTAAGGGTCAGTCATTTTGTATAATATTTCATGAGCTCCTTGTTTTTCAGTGCTGCATAATATTCCATTGTACGAATATTCCACAGCTTCTCTAGTCCAGAATAAGAGCTGCATAGTAAAGTGGACTACGGGCAGGGACTGTATAACAATGTATTTTTTTTCCAAAGAGAAAAGCAAACTAGGGGTGGGGAGAGTGAGCAGGGAGGAAAATGTACAACAATGAAAAAAAAAAAGGAGGTGGTGAGGAGCCCTGTGGGGAAGGCTGTTGGGAGTTGCCCTGCTAATCCCAAAGCCACTCCTCTCAGGCAGTTCAAATCCACTTATGGCTCCTCAGGAAAATGATGGACAGTCTCCTTCGGTGTGATTTACAGCCTCAGAAATCCAAAGGAGGGTCAGTAATGGGACAATTCCAACTTGACAGCAATAAGTGAGGGTGTGAGTGGTGAAATCAGCTGTGTGTGTGGAGGCTCTTCTTGAGTTAGAGAACCATGGTGTTGAGAAACTTCCCTCCTTTTCTCCTCCCTGCCCCCCCCCCCCCCAATCTGGCTCCTCTCTCTCTCTCCCCTCCCTTACCAACTAACTTCTTTTCAAGAGCTGGGTATTGAACTCAGAATTTCAAGAGTGAGCAAAATCATCTTTGCATCCATGCAGTTTAAAACTCAGGGGAGGAGACTGTACACTTTCTAGTTAGAATACAATATGATGAGCTGTATTACAGAGAAACTCTATTGTGAGCTGGTGGCACAGGGAATGGGCATCTCACCCTCCTTTGTGGTAAGAAGGGACATAGGAGTGTAAACAGTAAAATCAGAGTCGAAGTTCTAGGTGAGCAAACAAATACATTTAGGAAGTTCTTACTTTTTATTTTGCTCTTTGGAATCAATCATGCCTTTAAATCACTTGGAGCTCTGGTGACATAATTACACATTGTCCTGTCATCTGAAAGGCCCGCAGTTCGAATACACCAGATGCTCTGCAGGAGTATGTACAATGGGAAGGCAGTCTTCTCACATAAAAATTTGCAACTTCAGAAACTTGAGTGACACTGATGATATAATTAGACAGTTTCTGCGTACAGCTGGATTGCTTTTGGGATGGGTACACGTGGCTCTCTTCTGACGGGCTGTGTAGGTAGCTCTCTTCCAAATTTCTTGGCATTGACAAATGAGCACTTCGGTGTTATATTGGTTTGTAGGTGCATCATGACAATTGTTATCTTGTCGTTTCCTGAGCCTTGCTTTTTCCATGCCCTTGGTTCTGCTTGGACTTCTCCACTACCTGCTTATGTGCTTCTCCACTACCTGGTTATCTGCTTGGACTTCTCCACTACCTGGTTATGTACTAACTCCTGAAAGGGTTGACCGTACACCAATTTTTTTTGCTATAGTGACTTTGTATTTCTTCTCTCTTCTTTTCATGCTTCTTGTGTCAGTCAATATTTTGCTCACAGAGTCCTTCAGAATTACAACTTGATGCTGTCTTCAGTTCTTTCATCGTGACAAGTGCCAAACCTGTTTTTATCAGTCAGTTTTCTAACTCTAGGTCTTAGCCCATTTCATTAGAATGCTTTGTCTTTTAAAGCTGCCTATTAAAATGTGTTAAACTTTTTCACCTCCTTGTTTCTTCCATTCATTTTAACTGCTCTCTGTTCAGAGATTGAGATTGTTAACAATTTCAGCTTGCTGAAGTCCATCAACACTATTGACTCCAGCAGTCAAGAAATCAAAAGAGGAATTGCATTGGGGAAGTCTCTTGTCAGGGATCTCTCCAAAGTGATAAAGAGCAATGATGTCAGTCTAGAGACCAAGGTGCACCTGATCCAGGCCATGGGCTTTGTGATTACTTGTTATGTTTCACAGAGCTGAGATGACTAAGGATGACATAAGAAGAATTGATGCCTTTGAGTTGTGGTGCTGGAGAAGAGTATTGAACCATGGACCATCAGGAGAACAGACAGGTCTGTCTTAAAGAGAGTGAAAATCAGGTTTCTTCTTGGGAGCTAGAATGTTGTAGCTGCCATACTTTGGGCACGCGACCAGGAGGGACTAGTCCTTGGAGAAAGACATCATGCTCAGAAGGGTGGAGGGACAATGCAAGAGAGGAAGATCCCAGATGAGATAGATTAAGCAATGGGATTAGGTGCATCAGAGTCAGTGAGACTGGCTCTGGATAAAACAGGATTCAGAGCTATTGTACATAGAGTCATTATGAGTCATGGGTGACTCGATGGCACATAATAACAACAGCAACAATGTTCAGAAGCAACTTTCAGAGACTAGTCTGACATCTGTTTTGAGCTTTTCTGCCTTTTTAATGACTTTTTTTTCACATAATGTCTTTATTCTTAAATTCCTTGTCTGATCTTCAGTCACTAGTTTTCAGTGCATTGCATTTGTTTTTGAGGTTGTCTCTAAATTCAGGTGGAATGTCCTGGATATTATTAGTTGACTTTCCTGATCTTTTTCTTTTTTCCACTTCAGCATGAACTTACATGCAAGCCATTAATGATCTGTTCTGCATACAGCCCCTCGCCACCTTATGATTGATGATAGTGAGCTTTTCTGTTTTCTCTTTCTGCAAATGTTGATCCGATGCCTGTGTTTTCTGTCCAGGGCGGTCCATGCATATAGCCACAACTTACATTAGTGTAAAAGGTGCTTGCAATGAATAGGCCATTGGTCTTGCAAAACTCTACAACCACCAACATAATTTCAAACTACAGATCCTTCTTTACTTCCAACTTTCCCATTGTAATTATTATTTCCCAAGCAGTAATTATTAATGAATCTTGACTATATTCTTGATCATATTCAGACTGTACGAGCTCACGAACATCCAATTTCTTTATCTCCTGTATCAGTGACTGGTGAGTAAATTTGAAAAAAATGTCATATAAAAAGTCAAAAACCTTACTTGTAGGTGTTTAGATGTTATCCTATTACTCACAGCACTGTACTTCAGGATACATCTTCACATGCTCTTTTTGATGGTTAATATGAAGTCATTCCCTTTCAATTTGACATTCCTAGACCATATGTTTATCTGATTCAGTGAGGCCACAATCAACCCACTTGTGCTCACTAATGCCTAGGATATTGATCTTTACGCATTCCATTTCATTTTTGAAGACTTTTAATTTTCTAGATTAATCCTTGGTACATTGAAGGTATTAATGAATGTTTGCAGCTGTTTCTTCAAATTTTGAATCATGTCACAGCAGCCAATGAATGTCTTGAAAGCTTTGCTCCATCCACATCACTGAGGCCGAGTCTACTGTGAGGGGGCAGTTCTTCCTCACTTGTTCTTTCTGAAGGTCTCCCACCTGAGGGGCCCATCTTCCAGCACTGGGTCAGACGGGGTACTACTGCCCTTCATAAGGTCTTCATTGACCAATTTATTTTAGGAGTAAATCAGTAAGAATCTTCTTCCAAATCTGTTTTCCTGTGAAACTTGTCAGATGAAACCTCTCCAACACTGGTAACCCTCCTGGTGTCTGACATATCTGTGGCTTGTCTCCCAGCATCCCAGAAGTACACAAGCTACCACAGGTTGATAGACTGATGGAAAGTCATGGATATTGAATTCTTGTTCTGGACCATCATGTCAGAACTGACCCATAGCTGACTCTCCAGCGGGTTTTCAGAGGCAGTAAATTTCATGGGGGGAAATAGACTATCCTTCTCCCACAGAGCAGTTGGTGTATTTGAGTCACGAGGTGGCAACACAATTTCTTAGCACTAGGTTTAATCAAGTATGACTGCTTCTTATGTTGATGATATTTGAAAAGATCCTATCTCCAAATAAAGTCACGTTCTCAGGTAGAGGGTTAGGACTTCAACAACTCATAGTAGGCTGGTTTTAAAGAGTGAAGTGATTGACTCCAGGGCCTTCAGGGACCAGGAAGGTATGTAGCTGAGGGGAGTATGAGGCCTCGGGGCAAGAAGAGGGCTGGGGAATCTGCAATGTCAGTTCTGCCCAGGATCGTGTGATGCTGCCCTAAGATGCAGGTTCAGATGGTGCTAGACTTTTATTGGCTTTCAACACAGGTAAAAAAAAAACCCCACAAAACACCCAATCTTTTAATGTGGAATGCTACGATTATTGTTAGTTATCATGATTGTTGTTGTTGTTAGGTGCTGTTGCGTCAACTACGACTCATAGCAACTTTATGAACCATGAATCCGAGCCTTTCCCCATCCTGTGCCATCCTTGTCATCTCTGATAGACTCGAGCCCATTGGGGATGGAGCCATTGTGTGAATCCAAGTCACTAAAGGGGCCTCTTTCACTGACCTTCCACCTTTCCGAGCATGATGTACTTTTCTAGGGACGATCCCTTCCTAACAATGTAACTAAAATATGTAAGAGGACCCTCCAAGGAGTACCGTGGCTGCACTTTGTCCTAAATATATTTGTTTGTTTTTGTCAGTCCATGGGATATTTAGTACTCTTCTCCAACACTACGACTCAAAGGTATTGATTCTTCTTCTCTTTTCTTATTCAGTGTCCAAATTTCAGATGCATAACTAGTATCTTGTATCAAGTAGCTTGAATCAGGTGCACCTGTCTTTAAAATGGCATCCTTGCTCCTTAACGTCTTAGTTGCTTGACAGCAGCTTTATCTAATGCAATATGTCTTTTGATTTCTTGACTGCTTGTGTCAAGGATGTTGATTGTGGATCTAAGCAAGATTAAATAATTGACAACTTTAATCTTTTCTCCATCTTATCATGATGTTTATTGGCCCAGTGGTGGGAATTTTTGTCTTCCTGATGTTGAAATGTAATGCATACTGTAGGATGGAGTCTTTGAACTTCTACAGCAAGTGTTTCAAGTTCTCTGCATTTTTAGCAAGCAAGGTTGTGTCATCTGCAAAATGCAACTTGTAGATGAGTCATCCTCCAATCTTGATACCACATGCCTCTTCATAAAGTCCAGCTTCAAAGAATGATTTGTTCTGTATACAGATTGAATAAATATAGAGAAAGGATATAGGGATGCTGGAAAACTTCTTTTTATTTGGAACCATGAAATGCTCCCTTACTCTATTCAGACAACAGCTTCTTAGTCTAGATAGGAGTTTCCCATTAAGTGTCCTGTGATTTTCCATGTTAGCCAACATTTGCTATGATCAATACAGTCAATTGCCTTTGCAAAATTAACAAAACACAAATAGGCATTCTTCTGGTATTCTCTGCTTTCTACCAAGATTCATTTGACATCAGCAATGATATCCCCTGGTGCCATAGTTTCCTAAATCCAACCTTCATTTTTGGCAATTCTCTATTCATGTACTTTCTGTTCTGGCTGTTTTTATGTAACTATTAGCAGCAATATTTTACTTGCATGTAATATTAATGTTATTGTTCAGTAATTAGCACATTCCACTGGATCACCTTTTTGGAGAATGGGAACAAATACACATTTCTTCTAGCCAGTTGGCCAGTCAGCTGTTTTCTGATTTTCTTTTTGCCTTAGACTGGTAAACACATCCAGAGCTACATCTGTTTGTTCAGATGGTATCCATATCCCATCAACTCCTGGGACCTCATTTTTTTGCTAGTTCCTTAAGTGCAGCTTGACCTTCTTCCTTCATTGACATTGGTTCCTGATCATATGCTACTTTCTGAAGTTGTTCTATGTCAGGCAATTTTCTTTTATTTATTTTGTACAGTGTCTCTGTATTCCCTACGTCTTCTTTTGATGTTTTCTGGAACACTAACACTGGAGATTTTGCCTATAGTACCTTTCAGAATTGAAATCTTGAGGCTTGAATCTGTTTTCAGACCTTTCACCTTGAGAAATGCTGTGCCCGTTTTTCCCTTTTCATTTTCTAATGATCACTTTTTGCTCACTTCTTTATAATGCTTTATTTTGTATTCTCATGCTGCCCTTTGAAATCTTCTGCTCAACTCTTTTTTCCCCCTCTAGTGAGTTTTTATTTATTTTTTAATTATATTAGTTATTTACAAAATTCAAATACATTGTTTTTCTGAACAAATTCTTCCATTTTCCCTCAGCCCCCATCATATTGTACAACCCCATGATTAATCCACTCTCCTTCCCCGCACTTCCTCATCCCTCTGCTTCCACTCTTCCCCACCCCCCTTGGATCCTCATACTCGTTCTACAGTAATGGTTTTATACAATATTTGTCCTTATGGGACTGAGTCAGTTCACTCAGCATAATGCTCTCCAATTCCTTCCAAGCTAGGTAATACTTTACAAAATCATTGCTCCTGTGTGCCATGTAGTATTCCATTTTATAGCAGTACCACAACTTCTCAATCCATTTGATAGTGGTTCAACATCTGGGCTGTTTCCATGTTCTTGTGATGGTGAATAACGCTGCTATGAACATTGGAGTCTCTGTGCCTCAGTTCTCATTTTCTCAGGGTATATTCCAAGCAGTGGAATAGCTGGGTTATATGGATCAACTCTTTTTTCTTTGCCATTTTCCCTCCAAAGTTTCAGCCTCTGGGCATTCCAAAGCTTTTTTTTTTTTTTAAAGAGTCTCCTCTGATATCAAATTTGGTCTCTCCTTTCTTTCCTGTCTGTGCAAAGACCTTTTACTTTCTCCTTGAGTGATACCTTTGCTGTTATCCCACAGCTCATCTGATCTTTGATCATTAGTGTTCAATACCTCAAACCTATTCTTTTTTTAAATTCAAATTTCTTTATTTTTCTTTTACTCTAATCTATTTACAAAGTTTGAATACATTATTTTTCATAAAAGATCCTTCCCATTTCCTTCACCCCACCCACCCATTGAATTGTGCAACCCTATGAACAACCCCCTATCTCCCCCATCCTCACCTCTCTATTTCCCCCAGCCTTGGATCCTCATACTCATTTTACAATAACGGTTTTATACAGTATTTGTCCTTCTAGGACTGAGTCAGTTCACTCAGCATAATGCTCTCCAGTCCCTCCCAAGTTAGGTAGTAATTTACAAAATCATTTCTCCTGTGTGCTGCGTAGTATTCTATTTTATAAATGTACCACAACTTTTCAATTAATTCATTTGTGGTTGGACATCTGGGCTGTTTCTATGTTCTTGCAATGGTGAATAATACTGGTGTACAATGTTGGTGTAATAACATTGGTGTACAAGTTTCCATTTGAGCCTCAGTTCTCATTTTCTTGGTATCTATTCCAAGCAATGGAATAGCTGGCTCATATGGAATTTCTATGTTCAGCTTTTTGAGGAAGCATCAAACTGCCTTCCAGAATGCTTGTACCTTGTACAATTCCATCAAAAATAGAAAAAAGTTCCTATCTTACCACATCTTCTCCAACATTTATTACTTGCTGTCCCGTTAAACTTTGTCACTGCTACTGGAGTGAGATGACATTTCATTGTGGTTTTGGTTTGCATCTCTCTTATTGCCAGTGATTCGGAGCATTTTTTTTTCGTATGTCTGTTGGCCATTTGAAGATCTCCCTCTGTGAAAATTCTTTCCACGACTTTTGCCTATTTTGTATTTGGGTTATCAGACTTTTTCTTGTGGAAGCCCAGGAGTATTCAATAAACTTTCATTTTGAGATTCTTTTCTGAGATAATATTCCAAATGTTTTTTCCCAGTCAGTAGGTTTTTTTTCCACCCTGTTGTAAAAAATTTTTGGTGAACATAGGGATTTAATCTTTAGACAGTCCCATTCATCATTTTATCCTCTTTAGATTATACATTTCTGGCTGTATTTGGCAGTCTCTTTATATCGTACACTAGGATTTCTAAGCTTGATCCCAGTTTGTCTCTTATGAACTTTATGATTGTGGGATTTACTCCTAAGCCTCTTATCCATCTTGAAGTGATTTTTGTGTATGGCGTGAGATGCGGATATTGTTTCAGCTTTCTGCAGGTAGCAGTTCAGTTTTATCAGCACTATTTGTTGAAGAGGTTGTAATTTCCCCATTTGATAGGTTTTGTTTCCTTATCAAATATCAGTTGACCATAGATAGCTGAGTCTATTTTTGGGTTCTCAATTCTCTCAAACCTATTCTTGAGGTGGTTTTAAATTCAGGTAACATAGACTCAAGATTGTATTTTGGTCCATGTGGACTTGTTTTGATTTTCTTCATCTTCACTTTGAACTTGCACAAGAGTAAGTGATGGTCTGTGCCACAGTCAGCACCTAGCCTGGTTTTGACTGCTGGCATTGAGCTTTTCCAGTGACTTGAATCTATACATGTGATTTTTCCACCCACAGTCTCATTCCTGTAGAGTCTACCATGTACGGTTCATGTATATTGTTACTGTTGGTAGTTTTTACAGAATGTATTTACAATGAATAAATCATTGATTTTACAAAATTCAATCATTCAATCTCTAGCCTCATTTTTGTCATCAAGTCCATAATTTCCAAATACTAGTCATTCTTTGTTTTCAACTTTTCAGTCTGATTACCAATTATTACTAATGCATCTTGATCGCATATTTTGCCAATTTCAGACTGCAAACATTGGTCAAAGTCTCAGTTTCCTCTTCTTTGGCTTTAGCTCTTGGTGCATATACTTGAATAACAGTTGTATTAACCAGTCTTCCTTGTACACATATGGGTAGTATTCTATCATTCACTGTATTGTACTTCAGAATGGATCTTTAAATGATCGTTTGGAATATGAATACACCACCATTCTCTCTCAATTTATCATTCCTGGAGTAACAGATCAGATGATTGTCTAATTCTAAGTGGCCAATGCCAGTCCATCTCAGCTCAGTAATACCTGGAATATCTCCCATCTTTATGCGTTCCATTTCATTTTTCTGTAACCCCCAATTATCCTAAATTCGTAGTTGTACATTCTGTGTTGTAGTTATGAATGGATGTTTGCATCCACTCCTCTGCATTTTGAACAGCTTCCCGTCTGGCCTCTCTCTCCAGTACTATACCTAACTGTGCTTCTGTCTTGTTCAGAGGGTTTCCTAAGGTCTGTTGTTTCACCAGTGGATGGCCAGCCCTGTTTATTAGTTATCATGGAGTAGATTCCGAATCATAGAAGCCCAAGGTGGCTGTGGTCAGGTCAGATGTCTGGCTCAGTTGCACTTCTCTTTGCATGACCGCCATCTAGTGTTAAGAATGGCTCATAGCACTCTTTGGTTTGGGGATTTTGTCTCCTTGTTCGTTTGCGGAGTTTTGTAGCACAGAGGGAACTTTTGTACTTCCTCCCTTCTGCCCTTCCTCTCTCCTTTTTTTATAAAATTTGGCTTTCGATTTCCAAACTTAAGTTTACCAATTGAGGAAAAGCGCACAGTGCCACTCTGAGGTAGTTGGAGGAACGTTGTTCAACTCTGTACCTATTTGACTGTTATCAGTTAATATGATGTCTTGTCACTGTAGGCTGGGGCCTAATCCAATCTGAGTGGTGTTGAGAAGAGAAGAGGAGAGGAGAGGAGAGGAGAGGAGAG
>NW_006400096.1:845078-848355 GCF_000299155.1 Elephantulus edwardii | reverse complement strand
AGAAGAGAAGAGAAGAGAAGAGAAGAGAAGAGAAGAGAAGAGAAGAGAAGAGAAGAGAAGAGAAGAGAAGAGAAGAGAAGAGAAGAGGATTCCGGGAGTCAGAAGGAAGATAACCTTAGGAAGCAGCATTAAGATCCAAGCAACTCTGGGGCCCTCAGAACTGGAGCAGAGGCAGGCTCTTCCTGTAGAGGTTTCTGGGAGAACAGGGCCTGCTGATAGCCCGCATCTGAACTTGTGGCTCTAGGGTGGGGGACAGGGTATTTCCAGCATCTCACACCAATCTCTTTATGGTATTTTGTGATAGCAGCGCTCACTAACTAATGGACTCTCATTTTCCTTCTGTGAACCTGAAGGGTGAGGACAGGGTTGAGAAGGGGGTAATGACTACTTGCAGGGTGCTGTGAACATTTCAGGGTGACTTCAACCCACTTGATGAAGTGCAGTCCACACCTTTGATCATCTGAGATCTCGCATTCAAGTCCAAGGATTTTCGATGTTCGCTGAAGTTTTAAGGATACCTAATTCTATAAGTGAGTGGCCATTCTGGACAGGTAAGGGTTTTCTTGAATGGACTTCAAGTGGTCATTTACCCCCCTCATAATGGTTTGGCCTTTTTGTTTGGTATTTTGATATGTACATATTTCCTGGCAGTTAGCATCAGTTTCTTAAAGGGGGGGACAGAGGAGGACAGTGCTGGGTGGACATCTGAGTCACCAGGCAGGCTTGCAAAGAGGCACATTTGGGAGCCCTCAGCCCACAGTTTCTGGTCTCGCGAGCACCATGAGAAATGGCATTTTTAATAAGCTTCTGCTGCAAGTCTGCACCACACATTGAGAATCGCTGCCCTGAAGAACAAGGTGCTTAGAGAACAGCACGTAGGCTTTCACCTGCGATGCTGGAAGGCGTGGCTGGCATCTTGCTTTCAGTTAGAAACTAAACAAGAGAAAACAAAGAAAAAGCGATATATTTCACAATGCCACCTTTTTGTGTCTTTGTTCTTTTCTATGCCAGAGAGAGTTGAAAGATTCTGGGCGACAGCTCATATTTCTGACTGCTACACTTACTTATTCACTTTTGGCCACTTTGAAGCCAAAAGATAACAGGGTGGCATTTGGAGAATGGTGAAGTGGGTAGTGTCCCCACAAAGACAAATGGTGTCTGGGGCAAACGTCCTTACTGCCTGCCTCCCTCCACACTGCTGTCTCTCAGCCAAGATTGGTGTGTAAGAGTCTCCTAGTAGTATTTGCATAGACTAGTGCAGGCTTTAGAACTGTTGTTTATGGGGTCACTCTAAGCGTGAGTCAACTCAACAACACTGAACAAAACCAGGGAGCCTTGGTGGTGATATGCATTATGTTTTGAACCACTAACATAAAAGTCAGTGACTTGAAGTCACCGACCTTTCTATAGGAGAACAATGAAGCAGCCTCTCCACTTGTGAAAATCTGTCTCAGAAACCCACTCAAGGGCTGCCTTGAGTTGAGACGGATGCGGGATCATGGGTAAAGCTTGGGTTAGAGAACTGTCTCCTTTCACTCAGGCAGCAGACATATTTCAGTTCTGGTCCAGGGCATCTCATGTGCAGTTACCATCCACTAGAAAGCCTCACGTTGCTATGATGTTGAGCAGATTTCTGCAGAGTTTCCAGACAAAAACAATTAGGAGGAAAGGCCTGGCGGTCTCTTCCTGAAAATGAACCACTAACAAGTCAGGGTCTAACTCCAATGCAGGCAACACTAACAACAGCACGATTTGACTAACTGATGGCTAGGAGCCCTTTCAAGGCTAGGAATTTCTGACATCTGTGATCAGGATGTGCGGGAGCGCTCAAGTTCTCGCTCAGGTAAGCTCTGTCCATCAGCCCTTTCAGACCTCCTGGAGACAGACTTACAGATTTCTGCTGAGCCAATAATCATCTAGGTACAACATAATTTTCCAAAAGTAATTGAACCCTCAGTGCCTATATGAGCCCTGTATGCTTCACTGGGGACTTTTGATAGGTTCCCCGGGACTATATGCTGTGAACTCACACCTGTGCAGGTCCCCTGCTTTACACGGAAGACGGGAGGGCTCTGAACTCCTCACATTACAGTCCAGGATTGCTGGGGGTCTGTGCGCCCCTGAGGAACAGAAGTCATGGTGGTTTTCAGAGCTTGGGCTGGGAAAATCCACAATCCTCTATTCGAGTCTTTTCTATTTTAACCTTCCCCTGTCTGCCTGCAAAATAAAAAGGTGGACCTTGCCACTCTCTGTTCCTTGAGAGTATTGTTTGAAGAATTGGAATAATGAATACTAAAAAAAATAAGGCTTTGACTTGTTGGTCAAGCAGATTCTGTAAATAGGAATCCCTGGGCTGGTTTTTTTCAGGGGCCAGAGGAATGTCTAAGGCTGAGGAAAGGCACTGTGTCAGTGGCTAAATTCTCGAGACTGTGCACAAGGGGTGCAGATGGGATTTCAGGTAAACGCCTGATGCGGGAGAGTAGGCACTTTCCTTGTTTGGGGAAAAGAATCTCTTTTCAAGAGCAGAAAGGAATCTAATCTTCAAAACTGCTTTTGCCCTCAAGTAGGTGCTCTGGTCCTATAGTGCTCTGCTCTAGGTGAGAAAAGAAAGTGCTGGCTTGATCCTCAATAACTGTGGGAATTAGAAAGGGGTGTCCTAGCCCTCCTGGACCAAGAAGGGTCTGGATTTGCAGCAAAGTAGGCAACATGCGATGGCTGGTGCGTCTGCTTGCACTCTCTGGGTATCCCGGCCTTGAACGTGTAGGGAACAACTTGTCCTGGTAGAGCGTGTGAGGAGGAGTCTTAGATGGGAGTGCAAACCTTCCACTCTGCAACCCCAGACATGAGACTTAAGGGCAGTCTCTGTGCCTCTCTGAGTCTCCATTGTCACATGTGGTGTTGAGTCCGATTCTCTGATGTTAATAGGAACACTGAACTCTCAAGAATCTTAAGACAGACAACTAGAGGATGGATAAATCTCTCTAAGTCTATAAGATATTGTTTCCATACATAATTACAACCACTTTAAGTGTAGTTCTATGAGTTTTGACAAAACTGTGCATCTCAGCTCTGGTGGCTTAGTGGTAAGGAATTACACTGCCAACCCAAAGGTACATGTTTGAACTCACTAGCTTTCAATATGGATTGAGGCTCAATGTCAAGAAGACAAAGATTCTCACGACTGGACCAATTGGCAGCATCAGGATGGATGGTGAAGAGATTGAGATTGTTCACAGCTTTAGTCGGCTTGGCTCCACAATCAACACTCTTGGCACCA
>NW_006400096.1:844126-844693 GCF_000299155.1 Elephantulus edwardii | reverse complement strand
GACATCATGCTTGGGAGGGTGGAGGGCAGGCGCAGGAGGGGAAGGCCCTCTATGAGGTGGATTGATTCAGTGACTGGGGTAATCGGGATGGGTGTATTAGAGACAGTGCAATTGGCACAGGACAGAGCAGAGTTTAGGGCTGTTGTATATAGGGTCGCTATGAGTTTCAAGTGACTTGATAGCACATAACAACAACAACCTGCTCAGTGGAAGAAAGACAGGCAATCTTTTTCTGTGTGATTTATTGCCTTTGAAAACTCCATGGAGAGTGGGTTCTAAATCAATGGTACATAACAACAGCACTAACAACATACACTTAGGGATTATTTCTCTGAGGGAAAAAGATGGGATATCTTTTCTCATGTGATTTATAGCTTCCAACTCCCCTACCCCAAAGATCAGCGAAGAGTCAGCTCCAACTTGATGACAATGACAACAATAAACAACGAATGTTATTGTTAAGTACCATCAAGTTGTTTGAATTTGTTCTTCAGTTCCTTGAGCTTAAGATATGCTGAGCGAGTTCGGCCCTTTTGATTTTCCGACTCCAACTCCTTGCACATTTCA
>NW_006400096.1:834276-835134 GCF_000299155.1 Elephantulus edwardii | reverse complement strand
ATTGGCACAGGACAGAGCGGAGTTTAGGGCTGTTGTACATAGGGTCGCTATGAGTCGCAGGCGACTCGACGGCACATAACAATAACAACAACAACCATCAAGTTGTAGAGGACTCGTAGTTATGAATGAAAGACTTAAACACTTGTATAACTTTCATTGTTTCTCTAAGTTCATAGTGTTTCCAGAGACAAGCTATTTCGGAAGTAGATGCCACTCCTGCTTCCAGCGAATGCACCTAAGTAAAACCAAACCAACTCACTCCATAGGATTTTGAACATGTTTTTTTGTAGTAGCTTGCCAGGCCTTGTTGTTGACCGAAGGAAAAGATAAAGACAGGGATACTGAGGAATGGGAGTCAGGTCAGAAAGTGTGAAGGCAGGGGGCTAACAGCTGGGAGAACTGCAGCCCCTATGTTATGCTTTTCTGGGTTTTAATTGACAATCATCAGGAAGGTAAACAAAGGAAAATCACAAGGGAGGAGTAAATAAAAACAAGGATCATGGGGAAGTCTTTTGTAAATAAGGCTGAGTTTTTATCTATTGTTTACCTTATGTTTGTCTCAGGAGGGAGGGATTCAGTAAATACAAACAAAGAATTATGTAGACTCTTAAAGATTGCCTTAGTGCCACAGGGTGAATTCTATCTAGCTTGTATTATGCCTCCCTCATGTCCTGATATTGTTGTTGTTGTTATATGACGTCTAGTCGCTTGCAACTCATAGCAACCCTATGTACAACAGCCCTAAACTCTGCTTTGTCCTGTGCCAATCACACTGTCTCTAAGACTCCCATCCTGATTATCCCAGTCACTGAATCAATCCACCTCATAGAGGGCCTTCCCCTCCTGCGCTGTCCCTCC
>NW_006400096.1:801910-833691 GCF_000299155.1 Elephantulus edwardii | reverse complement strand
TTCAGTTTCAGCAAGCAGGGTTGTGTCATCTGCATAATGCAGATTGTTGATAAATTGTCCACCAATCTTGACCCCACATTTCTCCTCATAGAGCCTAGCCTCCCTGATAATCTGTTCTGCATATAGGTTGAAAAGGTATGAAGATAGGATGCATCCCTGGCATACACCCTTCCCAAATTTGAACCCTGCAGTGTTCCCTTGCTCTGTTCTGACTACTGCCTCCTGGTCCAAGTATAGATTTCACATTAGAATAATCAAGTGTTCTGGGATTCCCATTCTTCTCAGAGTCAGCCATAGTTTGTTATGATCCACACTGTCAAATGTGTTTGTATAGTCAATGAAACACAGATAGACATTCCTTTGGTATTCCCTGCTTTCAGCTAAGATCCATCTAACATCAGCTACAATATCCCTAGTACCACGACCCCTTCAAAACCTAGCCTGGACTTCTGGTAGTTCTCTGTTGACCCACCAGAATGTGGAAACTACAGAACAATCTCACTGATTTCACATGCAAGCAATGTCCTGATATAGAATTTGCTTTATTACTAATATTATATTTGATACTTGGCTTCCCACCAGGCCTTTCTTCTGAGGTTCCTTAGGATAAGACAACTAATCTATTGTTTAGCACCATAGCACTAAAATATATGCTGGCCCAGTCAACCACTTATATTTCTGCCCTTCTCCATTTGTGTGTGCAAACGATCATTGTCCTATCAGAGCACCACAAGCTTAAAGTTGGGTCCTGAGAGGTGGTGACCTTCCATGGGATTTTTGACATTCTAAATCTTAATGTGCTTAGAAAAGCAGAGTCAGTAAAAGAAAAGAGGCCCCTCAGTTATGTGGATCTATACATGGAGGAAACAATGACCTTGATAATGGCAGAGGGTTCAAGGATGGCACAGGACATCACAGGACATCACAGGGTGTGGTCTTCGTCTATAGCTCGTAGTGTCACTTGAGTCAGTATTTACTCAACAGCATATGATAATAACAACAGATCTTAGATGAGGAAAGATGCTGCCCCTTTATCTCACAGAACAATTGGTAGATTTGAATGTCTAGCCTCCCTCCTACAAGTCCAACATGTAATGCACTATACTACTAAGGTTTCTTGCTTTCATGCATTGCAAATTAACTATCTTGAAGTTCTGGGAGTCAAATTCTTACCCTTTCCTGCCTTGAGAGGCTGCCCCAATTCTCAAGTCTTATCACCACCTCTCTCTCACCTCTGATTCCCACATCACATCTGCTCTGACTCTTCACTTTTACTTTTGTGATTACATCTGATAACTCTCCACCCACTCCTCCAATTCTTAACAGAATCTTATTTGCAAGGTGCTGTTTGCTATGTAAGATCTTATAGTCACAGGTTCTGGAGACTTTTGTTATGTGCCATTGAATTGACTACAACTCTTAGAGATCCTTTGAACAATGGCCCTGAACCTTGCCCTGTCCTGAGCTGACCTCACCATGTCTGACACATCTGACTCCCATGCCACAGTCATTGTGTCAAATATCTTATCCAGGGTCTTCCTCTCCTGTGCTGGTTGACACTCCACCCTTTCAAGCAGGATGTCCTTCTCCAAGGACTAGTCTCTCCTGGCAGCATGCTCCAAGTATGTGAGATGGAGCATCAGAATCCTTGCCTCAAGGAGAAGTTTGGTCTCACTCTCTCCAGGACAGAGCTGTTTGTTCTCTTGGTAGTCCATGGTGTGTTCAATACTTTCCTCCAGAACTCAAAGGCATCAATTCTTCCTTAGTTCATCCTTAATTCATCCTTAGTCATTGTCCAGCTCTTAGATGCATAGCAAGTAATTGAGAAGACCATGGACTGGATCAGGCGCACCTTAGTCTTTAGACTGATACATGGATATTATTAGGGGACTGTTCATTTTTCAGCTTGACATGCTCACACAGCGAGGATTTCCTAGCTAGGCATTCTGGGCCAGGCCCGCTAGGGATTCAGGCTGACCATGTTTGATTCTCTGCTTCTACTTTTCAAGGCACAAATCAAAGAATAGTTCTTTCTATTCAAAAGCAAACCAGTACTCATCTCCAATCTATATGCTGAGGAAATAGTCTTAGAAGTTAGACTATAGGAAGAATAATGCTGTGCCAGTTTGGAGGAAAACTTATCAACAACGTGCGTTTGCAGATGACAGATGACACAACCATGCTTACTGAAAGTGAAGAGGACTTGAAATATTGGAGAAAATACAGATGACATCTTCCAAGATGGGTTACACTTCAATATAAATAAAATAAAAATCCTCACACCTGGATCAGTAAATAACGCCATTATAAAGGGAGAAAATATTGACATGGTCAAAAGTTTCATTTTACTTGACTCCACAATCAACACCAACGGGTACAGCAGTCAAGAAATCAAAGGATGTGTATGGCCTGATCCAGGCCATGGTCTTTGCAATCACTTGATATGCATTAGAGAGCTGAACGGTGACTAGGGATGATAGAAGGAGAATTGATGCCTTTGAGCTGTGGTGTTGGAGAAGAGTATTGAATATACCATGCACTCCTAGGAGAACAAAGAGTATTGTCTTAGAGAGGGTGAGACCAGGCTGCTCCTCAGAGACAAGGATTCTGAAGCTTCGTCTGACACGCTTTGGACATGTTGTAAGGCAGGACCAGTCCTTGAAGAGGGACATCATGCTTGGGAAGGTGGAGGGACAAGAAAGATTTTCAGTGAGATGGATTGATTCAGTGACTGGGGTCATGAGTGCAGGTGTTTCAGAGACAGTGAGATTGGCACAGGATAGAGCAGGGTTTAGGGATGTTGTACATAGGGTTGCTATGAGTTGCAGACAACATGACGGCATATAACAACAACAACAACATGTCATTGAGCAAAACCACTAACAAGGTGAAGAGCAAGGTGGCAGTTGTTATTTTGCACTGGAGAGTCAGAACTGAACGATAGCTGACCCTCCACCAAGTTTTCAGAGTCACTTAACCACACAGGAGAAGACTGTCGACCTTCTCCCACAGAGCAGATGGTGGCCTGAAATTGCCTTGGAGATTGCAGTGCACCTTTTTGCCACTAGGCCACGGGAGTACAAGGAAGTCTGTGTGAAAACCATGGTGTGCCTGACTTAATCCATGGCATTTTCAGCTACTACCTATATGTGAAAGTTGGACAATGAATGAGGGTAGCTGAAGAAGAATGGATGCCTTTTAAAGGCAGTGACATTGGCAAAGAATATTTAATATACCCTGGACTGTCAAAAGAACAAACATATCTGTCTTGGAAGAAAGGCAACCAGAGCTAGCCTTCAAAGCAAGGATGGTGAGACTTTGTCTCATGTATTTTGAACATGTTAACAGGAGAGTCAAGCACTAGTCATCGTCAAGCTTGGAAAAACAAAGGGTCAGGGAAAAAGAGAAGACTCTCCATGTGAACGCAATAATGGGCTTACACACAGCAGATGTGGTGAGGGTGCCTCAGAATCAGGCAGGAATTGGTTCTATTCTTAGTAGTATCTTTGTGACTTGGATCAAGCCAATTCAATAGCTTTGCACAACAGGCACTTTCTTAAACACGTCACAAACTCTAGTCACTTCATCCTCACAATGACTGCATGACTTCAGTGCCATTTTTGCTCTTGTTTTACAGGCAAGCAAACTTAAACACAAAAAGGCATAAAGAACTCTCCAAGTCATGTTGCTAATCTGGTAGAGCAATGATTAAACTCAGGCCATGGCTATTATCACTGTTGCTAACCACTGTTCACACTGTCTTCTAGAACATGTCTCTATCTTTTCTCAGTTCTGTTTCCTGCTTTAGGTCACATGTTCAATTTAGCCTACCATTGCTCCTCTCTCTAAACTCCATTTTCAAAATCCTCGTTCAAATCTCCATTCCTCTATCAACTCTTCCAAGGTGACTGGTGGCTTCTCACGAAAGCTGCAGGTGGCTCCTCCACTCGGCCCTGGAGATTGGGAAGGTTGCTTAAATAAAGGGTGAAGAATTTGGATGGACGAGACGGGAAAGAACGGAACTTTGCCATAGGCATTTGCTTCCTTCCAGGGTGTCACGGAAAATCATTGGATGGTAAGGGATAGAAAACAACTCAAGGGGCTTAGTTGTTGTTGTTAAGTGCTGTCGAGTTGTAGGCGACTCATAGCAACCCTATGAACAAAAGTCCTCAACACTTGCGTGTGTGACTTTTCATCCTTTCTCCAGGTTCATAGGGTTTCTGGAGGCAAGCTATTTATGAAAGTGGATGCCATTCCTGCTTCCAAGCTTGTCTCAACCAGGGAGCGCCACCAAACACTGTCCACCATGGGTAACTATTATCGTATTTGACACATCAGTGTCACCGTGTTTAGCTTCACACTGATCACAAGTTACCCCTGTACGGCAAGTGGACACACCAGGGTTATACAACCTAGAAGATTGTTTGAACAAAAACAATGAAAAGGGCTTAAGCAAAAGAATTATTCCCTTACCCAAATACCAGAAATACAGGTTGGGTTTAGAAGAGGTCATGACATTAGGCAAATTATTGATAATGTCAGATGGATCTTGGCAGAAAGGAGAGGGTACCAGAAGAATCTCTATCTGTGTTTCATTGACTATGCAAAGGCATTTGACTGTGTGGCTCACAATAAATTGTGGCTAACCTTGAGGAAAATGGGAATCTCAGAACACTTGATTGTGCTTATATAAAAACTATACTTGGACCATGAAGCAGTCCTCAAAACAGAGCAAGGAAACACTGCACTGCTCAAAATCGGGAAAAGAGTGTGTCAGGGATGCATCCTGTCCTTGTACCTTTTCAGTCTTATGATTTTTATTGGCCTGATAGGATGGAGCACAACTGCCTTAACAGGGTTGCCAATGCTGTAACCTAGCAACCTGGAAATCAAAAGACAAATTGCATTAGGAAAGTCTGCTGTCAGGGACCTTTCCGAAGTACTGAAGAGCAATGATATCAGTCTGGAGACTAAGGTGCACCGGATTCAGGCCATGATCTTCACAATTACTCACTATGCTTCAGAAAGCTGGACAATGACTAGGGATGAGAGAAGAATTGTTGCCTTCAAGCTGTGGTGCTGAAGAAGAGTATTGACTATACCATGGACTATTAGGAGAACAAACTGGTTCTTTCTGGAGAGGGTAATACTAGGCTGCTCCTTGAAGGCAAGTATTCTGAAGCTCTGTCTGACATACTTTGGGCCTATTGCCATGAGGAACCAGTCTTTGGAGAAGGGCATCATGTTTGGAAGTGTGAAGGGACTACGCAGGGCAGAAAGACCCTGGATAAGATGGATTGACTCAGTGACCGGGGTAATGGGCATAGGCATGTCAGAGACAATAAGGTTGGCACAGGCTAGAGCAGGGTTCAGGGCTGTTTGTACATAGGGTCACTGTGAGTCACAAGTGACTCGATGGCACAGAATAACAACAATGCTGTAATCTTTAGAGGTAGAGTTCTGGTGGCCTCGTCAGTATGGAGTAGAGCAGAAAACCCACACTTGGTCTCCTCCCATGCGATTCACAGTCTCTAGACCCACTGCTCTAGTAGTAAGGCATTGCTCAGCCAAAGCAAAGGAATCCACCAGCTTCTCCACAGGAGAAGGATGGGCAATCTCCTCCCATGTGACTCATAAGCCTCTGAAAATCTGCTGGTGCAATGGGTCGGTTCTGACTCAATGACTCTCAATAATGGCCACAAAACCTGGCATGGGTCAGTGATGAGACCAGAGTTCAGACTCCAAGGCAATGACTTGAGCTTCATCGTTTGTGAAGCCAACTGTCACATCTTACTCCAGGGGAGCCCAACTGAGAGCTTCCATCATTGGTCCACCCAGGCTCCTTTAAGTACCTTTGGTTATGGTTTCTGGTCACGATTAACTGCATTCAAACAGAGTGGCTGCAATTGCTGTTAAGGACAAATCAAAGCTCGAACAGGATGCCGTGACAGACACACATGCCTGAATTTCATAATCCTTCACTTGGTCACAACCTTTATCTTAGAAAGTGTCCTCTTTGAAAACACACCAACAATTTTAAAGAGAAGAAGCGTTGAGATTGACCCAATACCTGTCATGTTATACAGTACAGAAATGTCACTACTGAAAGGGAATGGAATTCATTGGTAAATGATTAATGAAGTTGTCTGTATTACAGCACGATTCAGGCTGGCTCAAGATTCAATTTTATGAGTTTACTTAGAGACATTCGGGCGAATACAGATTAATCTAGTTTTTTTCCCCCTTCAGATTCTGAAATATCTCATCATGGGGAGTTCCAGTGGCCTGGTTGCAAGAAGCTGCACTGAAATCCCAAAGACACGGGTTTGAATCCACCAGCTGATCTACAGGAGAAGGATGGGCAATCTTCTCCTATGCGATTATTGTCTATCAAAACTCGCAGCAGGGTCAGGTCTAAGTTGGTCTGAATAGATGGTAAATAACAACAACTGTGATGTTAAATTGTTCATTTTCCACAAAAACTATCTTGTGTGAGGTAACTGGTATCTGTTAGCAGAAAAATGTTGGTTAATGTTTCAGATTGAATCGTTCCCTCCCTTCAAATATATGTTGGGATCCCAATCTTGTGGATGTTATCCCATTTGAGGGTAAGATTTTCTTTTTGTTAATGAGATAATATCAATATAAGGTGGGTTCTAAACCTAATCACTTTTAATACTTTCCAAAATTTTTTTATTGTTTTGTATTGTCGAATCAGATCAAATCCAACTGGCACAGGAGGAGACTGCCCCTCCTTCTCCAGTGAAGCATCTGGTGGATTCGAACCATGTGCTTTCAGGATTGCAGCACAGCTTCTTGCCACTAGGTCACCAGAGCTTCTAAACCTAATCATTTTTAAATAATAAAAAGAACCGCTTAGACAAGGAAGGGAGAACCTGAGAGGGGAAATGGGCTGTAATTGATGGCAAGGGCGGGATTGCTGCCTTAGAAGCTGAAGCAGAAGGGCCTCCTCCAGAACCATGCCCCGGATTTGATTGCCCAGCTTCCTGAACTGTGAGAACATGAATTTCTGTCCTTGGAAGGTCCTCCCCTTGTGATGTGTCTGTTACAGTGGCACTAGGAAAACCAAGACAGTTAGTGAGAACAGGATCAAATAAAAAGGTGTTGGTTAATCCTGGGCAGCCTTTCCTTGAAGTTGGGGTAACTAGAGTAATGACCTTCTCGCTCTCAGACCATTTCTCAGGACGCTTTCTGGAGAGGCCAATGCCAGGGCAAGCTTGTCTCTCCTCTCCCAAAGCATCACAGTAAGCACTGCCCCACACATTCTTTAAGCTTATGCTTTTTGACCTGCTATGGAGATGCCATAGCTTCCAGGCAAAGATTTCAGAAAACATCCTAATTGTATCCCTAAGACATTGTCAAAAAGTGCTTTACGCCTGCAGATGGCTAATTGCTTCAATTGAACACTGCTTCTTGTTAGCTTCAGTTTCGGAAGCTGACATTGGCTGTCCTTATCCTCAAGTTCTCAGACTGAACCTTCTTCGGAGCACACTGACCCTTCTGCATTGAATACACACAGTAAATAATTGTCGAGGGCTCAAACTGATATTAGCAAAGAAAGTGATGATTTGTGGCAGATCCAGCGTGACCCACAACTCCCTGGTGCCAAAGGCTGTTAGAATGGTCAACAGTGTCAGCTTTATCCAAGGCTAGTCATCCACTCTCTCAACTAGGTATGACCTTTGATTCCAATTCCACGAGATAGCCAACACAGATCTCCCCAAATAAATGACTCATGTGTGGCACACCACCTCTTGGTGTTCCATGTGGAGAATATAAAAATGTATTTTCCTCTCTCTCGCAAAGACAATTTTGCTCATCTGGTTTAAATTAGGGGGAATTGTTGCCTGTTGAGAAAAGGGTTAATGGCAACTTGGGAAGCAGAGCTCTGTTCACAGGACTGGCCTTTGCAGGAGTCCTATTCCTCCCAGAAGGCGAGCCCAATCAAAAACAATCCGGAGGGATGAGGAGTGTTTCCTGTTAACCCCACCAGGACTGTGCATTAGCCGGCCTAATGTGCCACTGAGAGGGAGAAATGTCAGCTTTCACAGCAGCCGCGGTGGCGGTGGCAAGCGAGCCGCTGGGAGAAACATCTGCTGGGAGTATGCCCTGCATAATAGCAACTAGCACTTTAATAACATAATGAAAATCACATTTCTGTAATTGTATAGTATATGGGCCCACGGTTGTAACATCACTCCTCTAAATGTGATACAAATTGGATGCAGAGACTTTGGCTAACGCTATGCAAGGATTATTATTTTCACAAAGACATAATTTCTGACTGTACTTCAATCTCATTAGGCAGAACTTCTTTTCAGATTGCCAATTACCAAAACTAACACCTTCAACTTCGCTTTTCTTGTCCCTTTTGAAGGTTCTCAGAATGTGACATCGGTCTCCAGACACAAAGGGGGTCTTTGGATGTGTTGGTCAGGGCACTCTCAGTAATCATTTCCTTACGGGCTGACATTAGGAAAGAATTCACCCAGGGAGACAGTGGGTCCTTTCTCAGAAGGACCATTTTTGGGAGATGTTTCGGTTGGAAGGATGGCGGAGCTTAAAGTAAGCAGACTGACATCTCATTGCTATGATAATATGAAAATGGGCTAGCGTGTTTAATAGTCTTATGTTTTAAGTGGATGTTGTTATTATAACACGAGACTGTTACTTTACTACAAGGGTATTAAAATGGAAAAATAAAAACACCATGTAGTAACATACTAAAACGATGAGGGGGGCTGGTGCTTCAATGGTGAGATTCTCTGCTTCGGTGTGTAAATCTCAGATTAGACTCTTGGCCAGGACACTTCATGTCAAAGAACAAAAGATGAGTATGCTTTAAAGATGCCAAACAGCTTTCAATGGCATTTCCAGACTAAGACTAAGAAGAAAGGTCTGGTGATCTACTTAAAAAAAAAATCAGTGAAATCTCTCTTCATCACAATACTCTGATTCACAGTTTATTACAAGGGTCATTCTAGGGCTGGGGCAGTATCTCATTCATTTGTGCGTGAGGTCCCCATGAATTAGGGTAGGTAACAGCATACTAAAATGCAATTTAGGACATTGGGTTCTATGGCTGGTAGTGAAATTGGGTGTAGCCTTCTTTTTTGAGAAGGTTCTTTTACACCTCATATTTGCCAACAGTCTGAGGGGAAAGAAATAGTCTTAGCTAACTGTTAGGTGCTGTCAAATTGCCTAGCACTCATAGCAACACAATAGACCTGAACCTGGTCCTATCTTGCTTTATCTTCACCGTCTCTGATAAGCTACGGCCCATTGTTACAGACACTGTGTCAGTCTACATTGTGGGGGGTCGTCCTCTCTTTCTCTGATACTCCACTTTCCCAGTTTTTGTTGTTGTTAGGTACTATCGATTCGAGCACAACTCATAGTGACACTATGAACAAAAGATCTGAACCCTGTTCTATCCTGTGCTTCCACACACTTTCTGACCCGCATAAGAGCCCAATCCACCTGGTTGTAGGTCTTCCTCTCTTTCGCTGACCCATCACTCTTCCCACCATCATGCCCTTCTCCAAAGAGTAGCACTGCCTAGCAACATGTTCAAAGTATGTGCCTCATCATTCTTGCCTCCAAAGAGCACTCAGATTGCATCCTCTCCAAGACATATTTGTTCATTCTCTTGGCTGTCCATGGATGTTCAGAGCTCTTCTTCAACACCACAGCTCAAAAGTGTCAATAATTTTTCTGTCATCCTTACTCATTGTCCAGCTCTCAGATGCATAGCAAGTAAATTGAAAGACTATGGCCTGAATCATACTCACCTTCATCTTCAAACTAACATTTCTATGCCTCAATAATTTAGAAAGGTCCCTAACTGCAGATTTTCCCAGTGCATTTCCATCTCCCTATTTCCTGACTGCTGGTTTTCCAAAGACTAGTCCTTCCTGACAATAACAATTAGTTAACCAGTGCTGTTATGACAGAAATACCACAAGTGAATGGTTTTTAACAAACAGAAATACAATTTACCCAAAGTTGGAAGGTTGTTATTAGGTGCTGGCGAGTCAAGTATGACTCAGAGTGACCCTATGGGCAATAGATCTGAACCCTGTCCTAGCCTATGCTCTCCTCACAAACTCCTATGCACTTGAGTTCCGTTACTGCAGTCACTGTATCAACGTCACATGGTTGAGGATCTTACTCTCCTTTGCCATCCATCCACCTTGCCAAACATGAGGTCTCTCTCCAAGGAAGAACTTCTCCTAGCAGGAAAGTATGTGAAATGAAGCTTCATTATCTTGGCCGTGAAGGAACACTCTGGTTGCACTTTCTCCAAGTCTTATCTGGTTTTTCTTTTGCCAGTCCATGAAGATTCAGTTTTCTTCTCCAATACTACAATTCCAAGGCATCAATTCTTCTTCTGTCATCCTTTGTCATTTCCAGCTCTCAGATCCACACACAGCATTTCAGAAGGTTAGAATTCTGAATTCAGGGCACCTGGTAAAAAATAAGGCTCCAGAAATAGATGGTATACCAATTGACATATTTCAGTTAACAGATGCTGCCCTGGACGTGCTCACCAGGTTGTGCCAAGAAATCTGGAGAACAACCACTTGGCCAACTGACTGGAAGATATATTTGTTCCTATCACAAAGAAAGGTGACCCAACAGAGTGTGGAAACTAGAGAACAATCTCACTGATTTCACATGCAAGCAAGATTTTACTGGAGATTATCCAAAAACGACTGGAACAGCACATCAGCAGAGAACTACCAGAAGTCCAGGCTGTGTTTAGAAGGGGTCGTGGTACTAGGGATATTGTAGCTGATGTTAGATGGATCTTAGCTGAAAGCAGGGAATACCAGAGGAATGTCTATCTGTGTTTCATTGATTATGCAAAGGCATTTGACTGCGTGGATCATAACAAACTGTGGCTGACTCTGAGAAGAATGGGAATCCCAGAACACTCGATGGTGCTAATGCGAAACCTATACTTGGATCAGGAGGCAGTCATCAGAAAAGAGCAAGGGAACACTGCATGGTTCAAAACTGGGAAGGGTGTACACCAGGGATTAATCCTATCTCTATACCTTTTCAACCTATATGCAGAACAGATTATCCGGGAGGCTGGGATCTATGAGGAGAAATGTGGGGTCAAGATTGGTGGACGATTTATCAACAATCTGCGTTATGCAGATGACACACCCTGCTTGCTGAAAATGAAGAGGACCTGAAGCACCTGCTGCAGAGGGTCAAATATGGATTGAGGCTCAATGTCAAGAAGACAAAGATTCTCGCCACTGGACCAATTGGCAGCATCAGGATGGATGGTGAAGAGATTTGAGATTGTTCACAGCTTTAGTTTGCTTGGCTCCACAGTCAACACTCTTGGCACCAGTAGCCAGGAAATTAAAAGGTGTAGTGCCATGGGAAAGTCTGCTGTTAGGGACCTCTCCGAAGTACTGAAGAGCAATGGTGTCTCTCTGGAGACTAAGGTGCCTCTGATACAGGCCATGGTCTTCACAATCACTTGTTATGCATCAGAGAGTTGGACAGTGACCAAGGAGGATAGAAGGAGAATTGATGTCTTTGAGCTGTGGTGCTGGAGAAGAGTATTGAGAATACCATGGACTGCTAGGAAAACAAACAGATTTGTCCTGGAAAGGGTTAAACCGGGTGGCTCCTTGGAGGTAAGGATTCTGAGGCTCCGTCTAACATACTTTGGACATGTTGTGAGGAGAGACTGGTCCTTGGAGAAAGACATCATGCTTGGGAGGGTGGAGGGACAGCGCAGGAGGGGAAGGCCCTCTATGAGGTGGATTGATTCAGTGACTGGGATAATTGGGATGGGAGTGTCAGAGACAGTGCAATTGGCACAGGACAGAGCAGAGTTTAGGGCTGTTGTATATAGGGTTGCTATGAGTCACAAGCAACTCGACGGCCCATAACAACAACAACAACAACAACAATTCCAAGAGAAACCTTATTTTTCTTGTGGGCACTGGGGAAAGGTCCTTTTCTTCTTTCAACATCTGTAGTCCTGGAGAATATACTGTGTCTGCTAGTCAGTCTTCCCGTGGGTCAAGGATGTTCACAGCACAAGGACCTCAGGTCCAAAACAGACTCCACTCCTGACTTTTTTTTCTTGGCAGCACTGAAATCTTCTCACTCTCTGCTTGCTTGTTTAATGTCTTTCATGTCCCAACAGATTGACTAAAGATACAAGCTAATTCTGTAAATTGCATCCTGCCTCATTAACATAATTGCCAATAATCCTGCCTTATTAACATCCCACAGAATAATTAGATTAGATTGTAAAATGGAGGATAATTACATAATACTGAGAAATGATAGCTTAGATGAATTGACCTATCTTGCAGGAGGATACAATGAAATCTGTAACAGAAGGTTTTCAGCCCTTGATAATTTGACACTGAATTGAGATTCCCATATTTTACCTTATTCAACTGACCTTCCATGTTAGGTTAGGTAGGGTTAGTGACTCTTTCTTCTCATTTTTTTAAAGTAGGGAAAATGTCATGGTGTTTAGGAGTGTGCACACTGAAATTCACACAATAATAAGAACACCCAGGACTGACACCCATGTTTTTTGGATCCAGCATCAAGGTAAGAGTCCACCACATCATACAGGTGTCACATAACAAAGTTCTACCCAGATGGCACAATGATTAAAGCACTCAGCTTCTAATTGGAAAGGTCAGTGATTCAAACTTATCAGCCACATCTATGGAGCAAGCTGTACCAATCTGTTTCTGTAAAGATTTATAATCTTAGAAATCCTGTGAGCAATTCTACTTTTTACTACAGAGTTTCTGTGAGTTAGAAATGACTCAACTGTGGAGGGTTTATCTACATAATTGAGAAATGCTGCAATGTGGCATCCATACCCCTAACTTTAGCATGATAATGGGCCACTCTTTTGTAAATGAAATCCGTTCACATTAAACCCATCAGGAAGATGGGATCCATACATTTAACTCTCTTGCCCATGTCTGGATGAACCAGAATCCCAGGGACTTTCTGATCTGGTTTTAATAAATTTTCTGTGATCCTCTACAACCGTGCAATTCAAAATGTGGTCTGCAAACCAGCAGCAATCAGCATTGGTGAGAGCTTGTCTGAAATGCAGAAGCACAGGCCACACCCCTGGACCACAGATTCAGAATCTGCATTTTAACAAGAGTCACTGGTTATCCACATGCACCTTAGAGTTTGAGAAATGAGGCATCTTCCGTAGTTGCCACGGGATTAACTCTGGCTGAGAGCGACTCTTTGTCAGAGTAGAATGGTGTTTCAGATGGATTTCAATGGCTGGCTTTTTGGAGCAGATCACCGGGCAACACTGGGTTGATTCTAATCTCCATCCTCTTGGTTGGCAGCTGAGCATTGCCGATTAATTCCCTGATATAGATACAGGGCATGGTTTTTTGCCCAGCTTTACCTAATTTGTGTAGTGCACTCTTTGGTTGACAAGTGAGGGGAAGAAAAGAAAGGAGGTGAAGGGAGGGGTGAGAAGGGAAAAGGGGGAGAGTAGGGGAGAGGGACTTGGAGACAAAGGTGAGGAAGGAAGGGAGAGTAGAGGAGGTATGGGGCGAGAAGAGTCAGACGCCCCTAGGTGCTGACTAGGATGCAGGAGGAGTTAGACTGGAGACCAATAAGTGCAGTGCATGGAAGGGTCTTAGGATGAGCTTGGAGTCATAGAAGAACTTGCAACTAGATGCTTATAGAGATCTGGTTTGTGGTCTCAGGAAATAGACAATGATACTGATTCGTGAAATGAAAGTGTTCCATGTGGCTCTTGGCCTTTGAGTTGTTCATGGGATAGTATTCGAGAAACTCTGTTGTGCTCCTAAAAGTCATGCAAAATTAGGCAGCCATTCTAATAGCAACAGCCTTCCAAACGGGCTGTCAGGCTGGAAGAAAACTGACAGCGTTCATTTCTCCCATGGCATCTGCATGCCTTTGCTGTGATCCTGTCTTTGGCTTCTCCGGTCTCAGCCAGAGGTGTTAGACTTGTGATTCTCATGGTGTCACATTAGGACCTCCTGTCTTGGCTGTGCTAAATTGTGCTCTGTGGCAAGCTCACAATTTGTGCAACCAAAAGCCAGATTCTCTCTCTGGGAGACTTGAGCCCCCTCTCCTTTCCTACCCTGTTCCTTAGAGCCCTTGTCTTTGCAGGCCATGCCAGATGGTAAAATGTGCCTCAGTCTGAGGCTTTGGGAGCCGAGCGAATACTTATGAAGGCAGAGATTGAAACTGTTGAAATGTGGTGCTAGTGTGGGACACTGTTGTGGGCAAATATGTCGAGTGATTTGCAACGACTCTCCCGGGAGCTGGTTGTCAAATTTTTGGTGTGTTCAGGAAATGTCGGCCACAGCTTACAACAACATTTTCAAACTACAAGGGAGTGAAGTGTTGAACGGTAACAATGAGTGAGTGAAATGTATGGATGACAGAGCCAGTGGACAGCTAGTTTAGGGTAACAAGAGTACCTCGTATTTTAATTGGGAGTCCTGGTTAAGTCGTGGTTAGTGTTAACCAAAAGGTTTGAACCACAAGTCACTGTGGGGAGAGAAAGTTGTGGCAGTCTGCTACTGTGCATATTATGGCCTCAGAAACTCCTTAAGGCCGTTCTGTAGGGCTGCTGCTCTAAGTCTGAAATGACTGAACGACAATGGATAGCTTTTTAATTAGAAAGAAAAAAAATGACATTGTAAATTCCAGTACTTTTCTACATAAACATAAATCTTGGCCTGAGGTCTGGGAAACCACACTATTTGAAATTCTTTATAGGTAGATTACAGGTGGAAATAATTGGGTGCCTTTGACGATATGCTTTTTCACTCTTATTTCAAGGTAGAGAAGGGTCAGGGGTCAAAGTCAATCAAAATACAGTGAAATGTGCTTTTAATCACACTCTTGCTCCATATCTGTGGACTTGTTAGTCAGGATATTCGAAGCACTTAGGTTAATATCAAGAAGGACAGGGAATGCTTAGAGGTAGAATTCTCACATCCCACATAGGAGACGTGAGTTCAGTTCCCGACCAAGGCACATCGCCCACAGCTCCTGCTCCTCTTATAGTGGAGAATTGCATGTTGATATGATACAGCACAGGTTTTAGCATAGATTATAGACTAGGAAGAAAGGCCTGGCAATCTTCCAAAAATGAACCACTGAAAACTGTGGAACTCAACAGTCAGCCCTGCAACTAATCTTGTGGCTGAACCAGGAGGGCCAGGCAAAATTTTCTTCTACTGTGCATGGAATGCCTGTGAGTAGGGACTATGTGGCAGTAAGCACATAACGTAGCAACAATGTTATTCCTATTGTTATTCCAGCTGCTTAAAACTCCATTAACATTTCACTTTCTTCCCAGGCCCTCATTTCTACCTCAAATATTATTTGGAGAAACTCAAGTGTGCTCTCAAAGTGGGGCATAATTAGCTTAGGTTTTCCCATACTGGCAGCTTTTCCAAAGGACTGTTGGAATGGAAGAAAGATGAAATTGCTCATTTCTTCTTTATGTCCTGTGCTTCTGGGGGTGTAGTGCATGGCATAACCAGCTGCTAACCCAGAATTCTGTAGCCTGAATCCACCAGATGTTCCATGGGAGGAAGGTGGGCCAGTGCTTCCTATAAAGGTTTCCTGAGCTCTGGTGGCCTAGTGACAAGAAGCTGCACTGTAATCCCAGAGGTGTGCAGTTTAAATCCACCAGATGCGCTGCTGGAGAAGGAGGGGCAATCTCCTCCTGTACCAGTCAGATCCAATTTGACGGTATACACACACACAAAAAATAATAATAATAAAAATGGGAAAAAAAGGTTTCCCTTGGAAACCTGATAGAGTGTTGCTGTGAGTTGGGACTGGCTCAGATGCAGAAGCCCTGGTAGCCTAGGGGTTAAAATGCTTAGCTGCTAATCTCAAAGTTGCTGGCTCCAATCCACCAGCTGCTCTACTCAAAAAAGTTGCTTTCATAAGGATTTATAGACTTGAAAAACTATGGGACAGTTTTAATCTGTCCCATAGGGTCACTATCAGTCAGGTGCAACTCAATGGCAGTAGGATTGCTGGTCCAAGTAATAATGGTGTTACTTAGAATCAATATTTTTATTTGGAAATAGACAAATACCACTCAGATAAGAATAAAAGCTATTTATTCAAAGCTTGCTATAGAAAAGGACATGGAGTACAGTGGGCATAGCCTTCAGGCTTCCTTGCCTACAGGTTGCTGGGGAAGCTGGAGGCATACGAACAGTGGGCATTGGTTACCAAAACCCCATTGTCATCAGATTGATTGCGACTCAGTGTCCCTATAAGGTAGAGTAGAGCTGTCCCAATGGGTTTCCAAGGCTACAAATCTTTATAGAAACAGATTGTCATATCTTCTTCTGGTGGATATACTGGAAGGGTCAAACTGTCAATCATTTGTTTAACAGTGAAGTGGTTAAGCACTGCATCACCAAGATCCTTTGTGATCGGTGGGTGTTGTCATGTGCCATTAAGTCGGAGCTGACTGACTCATCACTGACCCTCCAGTGGGATTTCAGATACTGTAAATCACATGGGATTGTGTCTGGGTGATTGTCCATATTTCTTTCAAGGAGAAACTGGTGGATTTGAACCAAGTGCCTTCAGGTCGGCAGTGCAATTCCTTACCACTGCACTAGTCCAGCAGAGGTCCCTACTTGGTTCCCACTAGTAAAGGGATTATTGTTTGTCTTCCCAGACAGGTAGCTGCAGATATAGGGCTGTTTTGTATTTTGATTTTTTTTAAATTTAACAGTTAGCTCTGGTGGTAAGGGGTTGTGCTGCTAACCCAAAGGCACATGGTTCAAATCCATCAGCCTCCCCATGGGAGCATCTGGACAATTTCCTTCCACACAATTTATTGTCTCTGCAAACCCACTGGAAGATCAATCAGCTATGAGTTAGTTCTGACAAGATGGCACAAAACAAGAAGAGGAGTGTTGTTATTGGAGTGAATGTTTATAGGAAAAAAATGGTTTTCCGTTTGACAAATCTGTTTGGTGTCAATGATTAAAATCTCCCCATTGTAATGACCTTCTTAATTCCTTATTGTGTTTCCCATTTCTTTTCATCCTGTGCCCTTATTCCTTCCTGCCTTCTGAGCTTTCTTTCTGGTAAATCTTGACCTTCTGATTGTGTCTGGGTGATTGTTCTTAGGAGTGTGTTAGTTTCTGGGTTTGTTGATCATGTGACAGGTCTGTCTCTTATTCATCTCAATGTTGAGTCACAAACTTTGATTTATTTCAATTCCAGGTGTGAAGGCTGATTAAAGGCTGTAGTCTTCAGGATTCTGCAGTCTCTATTTCACCAGTAAGAGGTGATCTTTTGAGTTTTACCCATTATTTCCTTCCTACTCTTACCAAGGACCTTATATTGTGATCACTTTCTGAATGATCAGCAGTAGTAGTTGAGCACCATCTCTCGTTCTTCTATTCCCAGGATCATAGAGATGTAAGTTCCCATGGTCCACTAGTCTTTTGAACTAACAACAGTCTCTTCTTTTCTTCACCCTTTGTTTTCAGTAGGAGAGTTCAATAGTTGTATCTTAGACACCCACTTTGGTGTTGTTGTTGTGTACCATAGAGTCAAACATAGCTGACACCCATAGCTGACCCTCCAGTGGGCTTTCACTGGTAGTTAATCACATGGGAGGAGATTGCCCATCCTTCTCCTGCCCCACTTTGGTGAGATGGTGAATACTGTTGTTGCAGATGATGTAATAGCAAGTGACCCCCAAGACTATGGTTAATGTGTCCCTCAAGACTGTGGCTCTCAGAGTTAGTGACGTTTCCCTCCAGATGTTCAGTGATGGTAAAAAATTCTCACACTCCCACCTTTTGTTCTATTTTATGCTGTTGCTGTTGTTAGGTGCTGTTGAGTCCAGTACGACTCATGATGACCCTAGGAGCAACAGATATGAACCTTGCCTATTCTGCACCATCCTCACTGTCTTTGGCACACTGAACAGCCCATATTACTGTCACTGTGGCAGGCCATCTTACTGAAGGTTTTCTTTTCTTTCACTGACCTTCTACCTTTCTCAACGTGATGTCTTTTTCCAAGGACTGGCCCCTTCTAACAATATATCCCAAAGTATATGAGATGAAGTTTCGAAATCCTTGCCTCTAAATGGGTATATTTATAGCACAGGCAGGTTGTTATGTGCCGTCGAGTTACCTGCGACTCATAGCAACCCTATACACAATAGCTCCGAGCTCTGTCCTGCCCTGAGCCACTCTCACTGTCTCCAACATACCCTGTCACTGCGTCAATCCATTTCATCCAGTGTACACATATGTAAAAATATCATCTGTTAAATCTAGATAGTCATGAGTAGAATTCATTTGCTTTGAACGCCTGTTCATACCGACAGCGTTTTGACATCCTGGGCTGGATGTTATGGGTTATGAATCAGAATTCTATGCTTTAATCTAGCTGTTGTCCATTTGTTCATTTAGCCTCTGGGTAGACATAAGCCCCTCACTCTCTCTGGGCCTCAATTTTTTTCAACTGTTAAATGAGGATATTGGTAATGGTCATTTGTTTGCTTAAGGCTCAGATGAGATTATAAGAGCACTATAGTCTATGAAGCTTGGAAGGAGGAGTGGCATCCACTTCTGTAATAGCTTGCCTCCGGAAACCCTATGAACCTGGAGAGAGGAAGAAAGGCACCCAAGCGTCGAGGACTCTCTTTCATAGGGTCGCTATGAGTCACCTGCGACTTGACGGCACTTAACAACAACAACAACAACAACATAGTCTATGAACTTGGAGAAACGATGAAAGTTATACAAGTGTTCAGGTCTTTTGTTCATAGGGTCACTATGAGTCATCTACAACTTGACAGCACTTAACAACAACAACAACAATGAGAAAGCTCTTTTGGCCTAGTGTATAGAAAGTGATGCTACCAAGACAAAGGTGGGTGATTTTAATCTGTGGCTCTCAGACCTGCTTTTAATTGTTTCTGGTCAAATATTCTTCTAAGTGATATAGCACTGGTCTGTCCATTTGCTGTACAGAGGTAACTCGTGGTTGCTGTGATGCTGAACACTGTGACACTGGTGTATCAAATGCAATAATGGTTACCTATTATCCATGTTGTATAGTGTTTGATGGAGCTTTGCAATTAAAACAAGCTTTGAAGCAGGAGTGGCATCCACTTCCGAAGTAGCTTGCCTTATAAACAAAACCAGTTTAATGGTATTTGCGGTTTCCACTAATGAGTTGTATTGCTAGGAGGGTGGCATGGAGGAGGTGCCCCTGGTCTTGATTTCTAACACAAGCTCCTTCGTACTTGGAATTCCTTCCTCAGACATATGTGTGTGATCCTTCTGGGGCAGGCAGCGTGGTTCCTCTGAGACTGGGAGTCTGAATCCTTCTACAAAACCTCATTCAACGAGTGAAACTGACTCATAGCTAACCCTCCATTGGATTCTAGAGGCTATAAATCACACAGAAGGAGACTGCCTTCGCCTGCAGAGTTCCCTGATGGATTTGACCTGGCAGAGAGGCTTGGCCTTCTGGGTTTAGCAACACAACTCCTCATGGACTAAACCACCAGAGTTTCCCTCCTTTTGCAATAAAGGCTCTGTAACTGAAATGAGGAAGGACTTTCAGGCCCTCTGGGACCAGTAGCGAATGCTCTGAGGATCCCACAGCGGCTCAAAGCAATGGCATTTCTCAGCAGGGTTTATAGAATCACATTTGGATGTCTGTGTTTCCCTCTCTGAAAAACCTTCCTTTCCTTCTCACCAATCCCTCTTCAGGCACCAAAGCCCTTTCTAAAATGTCTTCACCTTTCACTTGACACCAGCATGCAAATCCCCTATTGCCAAATAAATGAGCAAAAGCTCGGTCCCACCAGGTTTTGCTGGTGCTCCAGCAACCCAAAGCCAGGGGGTGGGGGGATGGGGGTGGGGAGTGTGGTGGGGGAGGGAGGGATAAAATTTCCAAGCAAAGCGCATGTGTGTGTAATTGCTTCCTGAGAGGAAGACCAGGAGAGCTGGTTCCAAATGAGGTGTTAATGATGAGCGCCTCAGGATTTGTTACTATAGCAAAGTCCCATCTGGATTGACTAGGTTAACTTGCTTTTTATGTGGATGTGGCCCTTTTTATGTGGATGCGGTCCTTTCCCTCTTTCTTTGGAAGCACCCAGGACAGAAAAGACTTCCCACCCAGTTTGCTCAGCTGAGTTTGCTCCCACTGGGGGTCCCACTTGTGTCCCCTGATCTCTGACCTTGTGACTTTGCCCGGGTGGGGTTTCCTGGCAGGAAGAGAACCTTCATGAAGCCTATGCTAGTCCATGCTAGTCAGTTTCTGACTCTTCAACCATTGAGCACTTGGTGAGGAATTAGAACATCTAGATTTTCTGTACAGAGGTAACTCGTGGTTGCTGTGATACTGAAGCCCGTGACAGTGATGTGCCAATCGTGGTAATGGGCACCCATGGTGGACAGTGTTGGCTGGAGCTTCCCGACTAAATCAAGCCTGGAAGCAGGAGCGTCATCCACGTCCAAAATGGCTTGCCTCTGGAAACTCTGTGTACGAACAGTGCTCAGGCTGTTTGTTCATAGGGTCGCTATGAGTCGTTTATGACTCGACGGCATTAAACAATAACAACAACAGATTTTAAGGTGAACTTTGAAGTTCAACCCGGCAGTGCAACAACAAAGCACTCAGTTGCAAAATGAATGGCTTGTTCTTTTGTGTCATCGAGTCACTTGCAACTCATAGCGACCCTATGTCCAGCCTCTCTGAAGCTTGCCCCATCCTGAGCCCATTTCACTGACTGATACACTTACCAGTTACTGTATGATGGTGTTGTTGTTGTTATGTGCTGTCGAGTTGCTTGTGACTCATAGCAACCTTATGTACAACAGCCCTAAACTCTACTCTGTCCTGTGCCAATCGCACTGCCTCTGACACACCCATCCCGATTACCCCAGTCACTGAATCAGTCTACTTCATAGAGGGCCTTCCCCTCCTGCGCCGTCCCTCCACCCTCCCAAGCATGATGTCCTTCTCCAGGGACCGGCCTCTCCTTACAACATGTCCAAAGTATGTCAGACGAAGCCCCAGAATCCTTGATCCTTGAGTCCAAGGCAAGGTGGTTCAAACTCACTCAGCAACTTTGTTGTTGACCCTCCAGCAGGTTTTCAGAGATAGTAAAATTGCACAGGGGAAACTGCTCATCCTTCTCCTGGTGGATTAGAACTGTTTGCCTTTGGGACTGCAGCCCAGCTTCTTACAACTAGGCCACCAGAGTTGCCCCAGCAACTCTGTAGGAGAAAGTAAGCCTGGCGACCTACTCCTATAAAGATTCCAGCCTGAAGCCCCACTGAGGCACTTCTACTCTTTCACACGGGCTCCCAGCCCATACTGAAGTCTTCAGAGCTATGATGCCCCTTAGTTAGAAGTGTGTCCCACCTCTGTTCCAATTGTCCCAGCAAACAGGTAACATTTGTCTCTCTCTGTAAAAAAGTCTTAGCCCAAGTCATTCATGTAGCAGACTGCTGTCCAAGATGCTGGAAGTTCAAGTCCTCGGAGAGATAACTGTTGATCTCCTTCTGAAAACTCAGCCGCTGAAAAAAACCCCTGTGTAGTGAAGCTCTATTTAGACACACACAAGGTTGCATTAGATAGAAAAAGCTTCATGGCACCAGCCTTAAACAAGATACCAAATACGCCATGTCTGAAGTATGAAAACGGAAGTAATTATTGTTGTTCGGTGTATCCAGTTGAGGATGACTCATAATGACCCTGTGAACAACAGATCTGTATCCTGCCCTAGCCTGTGCCATCCTCATCATCTCTCATGTATACACTTGAACCCGTTGATACAGTCACTGTGTCAATCCAGCTTGTTGAAGGTCTTTCTCTCCTTCACTGAGGTAGTTGTATCAAATTGTACCTTTTCTTAAGTAGGACATTTTCATTAATTTTTCCTTTGTGAAGAAAGTTGTTGTTGTTGTGTGACATCGAAGTGGACCTGACTCACAGCTGGCCCTCCAGTACCCTCAAAGGCATTAAATTGCACAGGAGAGCATTACCCATCCTTCTCCCACGGATTCGAACCATGTGCTTTCGAGATTGCAGCACAACTTCTTTACCACTAGGTCACCAGAGCTCCATAATGAAGAAGGTACAACTAGTTCAATAAAAATGGGGCCACTAAAGACAGAACAATAAAAAGAAGAACAATAAAACATACATACAAAAATATGGGCCCAGTACATATTCCAGTGAAGTTGGACCTTCTTGAATGTTTAGGTCTTCTCAGACAACTGATAGTTTTGGGTATGTGGCCTCTGGTGGTGTAGCGTGTTGCACTGTGAATGCAAAGGCCACATATCTCTGGTGATTTGACTCCATCAATGACTCTGTGGAAGAAATATGGATGGTCTTCTGTAAAGCCTTGGAAACCCAGTGCAGGGTTTCTGTGTGCTGAAACTGTTGAAGGCAGGGAGCATGAGTGAGTGAACCTCCCCAAAGCAATATTGTTGTTGTATGGACCCTCTAGCAGGAACCAGCTCACAGCTGACCCGCCAGTGGGCTTTCAGAGGTTGTAAATCACACTAGAGGAGATTGCCTATCTTTTTCTCACAGAGCAGCTGGTGAATTTGAACTTTGAGCCTTCGGGTCAGCTACACAACTCCTTACCACCAGGCTGCCAGAGCTCCCTAAAAGTGATAGTACTGGTCTAAATTTGGAATTTTTTTTTTTTATCTAACTGACTGCACAAATAAGTGAAAGCATTTTCTTTTTATCTCACTGAAAGGCAGAAAGCTTTCTGGAATGTTTGCTGGATGGGTCAAATGGGAGATGTTAATGTTTTGTAAGTACTTTCAAGAAAGGCCTGATGCTCATCAGTGTTCATCTATATTCTGAGAAGGGGTTTGGCTGTGAGAATCATGGTGAACACATTGGACATGTTTCATTAAGGCTGCACCTCAGCCTTTTAATTAACTTCTTGTTCCTGTCTTTGGTGAAATATTAATTATTTTTTAATCATCACTAGGATGCACTTTGAGGAGAAGCAGCTGGAATCATCCAACCTTAGTTTCATTATACAGATAGGTGTTATAATAATTAACTTAATTAGCTTGTCACTGCTTGCATAAAATATGACTGTATTTGGAGAACAGATATTGCTTTGCTGATCCAAGGTTAATTAAAAAATAGAGTGCGCAAGAGGTCAGGTTAAATGGGTTTGGTGGCATCTTGATATCTGGCCAAGGGGCAGAGCGCGTTTCTGCAGTAGGCCAGGGTGGAAACAGGCCATGGCTGAGTTCTAACGTCGTCCTCCTCGGAGGCCATGTGTGAGGAAGATGATGGATCCCTATCATCAGATCTATGGGGCTGCATATCGGACTCCATGAGTTCTTGTTCTTGGGTCCGAGGAATCTCCAGAACATGGCGGGGTACTTTCTTTAAAAGAAAGCTGATCCTTGGCACCATTTGTGACCAAAATATAGTAAAGTTCAAGGTGGTAACACTAGCCAAGAATTCTCTCAGCAATCTGTAGCCAGCATTTACTACAATGTTCTATGTGCCAGGTACCTCGCTAGATGATCTCCATGTGATTACTTAATCCTTACAACCTTCACAGAAGCTCTCTGAGACAAGTGATCTTATCTTATTTACTACATCTTTTCCCCCCTCTGAGTCAAGGAAACCAAGGCACAAGAAGATTAAATAGCTCAGTCTACTAATGAACACTGATAGTAACTGGCTGAACAAGAATAGAAACACAGGTGGTTCCACTCCAGGTAGATTCAGTGGCGGGACTGTCACCTTTCATCACGTCCAAGTCTACCAATCATGCTTTAGCGGAGTCGCATGTGCTGCTATGATGCTAACCCGATTTCAGCCATGTTTCCACAGTGGTGCAGACTAGTATGAAAGACCTGGCAGTCTGTTCCTGAAAACCAGCCAATGAAAACCCTCAGGAGCACAGAAATCTACTCTGCAGCCAATCAAGGAGAGGGCACAGCACCAGCAGTGCTTAGTTCTATTGTGCTGGGGTCGTCACATGTCAGGGGATGACTTGGCATCAGTTAAGGACACACAATTTGTCTCCAGAGATTAATTTTTTTTTTAAAAATAAAAACCCTTTTTAGTATTATTATTTTTTGTGTGTACTGTCAAATCGGATCTTGCCCCTTCTTCTCCAGCAAAGCATCTGGTGGATTCAAACCACGTACCTCTGGGATTATCCAGAGATCAATTCTTAACCTGGTAGTTGCTTTTGAATCGACTTTTATTATACTACGCGTCCTATTGTCATCACAATGGAGATAAAGAACATTTCTCCTAGGAAGAAAAGATTCTAGAAAATGCAGACTCACTCACTCTTTAAGGGTTCTTTGAAATCAGATAACCAGAATATTTAATCCCAATGTAAGTGTGGAAGGCCTGAGGTGACTTTGGAAGAAGCATTTAGATTACGGATGTGCAGAATGTTCACAGCTGAACCTGTTTGGTTTTATGGTTATACTTTTGCTTTTTTTTTTCTTCTTTTTTTTCCAGATTGACTTGACTCCACCATCAGTCAAGCTTTCTAACAACTCCTGTGTAGAACAAATTGTTCTGCCTAAGAAATTTACAGCTTTGGAGACACTGATCTAAAGAGCATACCACAGGCCTTAAGGATGACTCATCTAATAAGGGTTGGAACTTTCCAGAAAATAATAGAAATCTAAAACGAAAGTCATTACAGAATCATGCAAGATGTTGTTGGCATCTCTACTGAAATGGAACTCCACCTGTGGACTGCACTTTGGTGATGAGAAGAGAATTTTCTATTCAGCAGAATTTCTGGGCATCCTAGACTGGGACGGGCTTGGCTTAACCTGGAAAGTTTGTCCGCATTTCTGAGAAAATGCTCACAAAAATAATGTTCTCGATTCCTCACAGTCTCCTGGGTTTGATTTAATATGATGGTTTACTGACTTTCTCTACTGGAATGACTTAAATTTATTTTAAACTAGTTTGCGCAATGCTGCTATTATTTTACTTTAGGCTGTTATTAATTTGCCCTGGAGTGATATGTGGTTTGGATTGCATCATGCCGATGTGGCTTGTCATAGATGATGCTAAATGCAGGACGAAGCTTGGAGAAAAGGAAAATGAGACCATACAAGTTAAAAAAAAGTCGGTTAATGTTACTGTGGCTGTGGGTGATGTGTCAGATGCTGCTGCTACTCCTGAGACATATGCTGGCTTTTTATTTTATTTCATTTTTTTTGGGTCATATTGTTTTTTATACTGTGGTGATTCACAAGCTTAGGAGCTGTGGCGGTGGGGCCCCCAGTGAGTTGTGCTGCTAACCAGAAGGCTGTGTGTCTGTCAGTTCATATCCACCAGTTGCTCTGTGAAAGGAAGTTTGAGAGTCTTCTGGTGAGAGTTCCATTTGGAGAAGCTAGGTAGAGCGTCTCGTCTCTGTGAGTTGGAATCAACTCAATGGCAGTGAGGGAACGACAAGTGATCATGCAGAAAGCGATGCTGCTGGTTTTTTAAATACCAACAAAGCATTGCTCACGATAAACATGGTTCAGTAGAGCTTGCAGACTACGACAGACAAGGAAGAAAGGCCTCGAAATTTACTTCTGAAAACCAACCAATAAAAGCCCTGTGGATCACAGTGTAATACTGTCCTGGAGGAGGAGCTACATGAGGAACACAACAGTGGTTTGGACAATACCCTTGATCATGAAGAGGACGCAGGACCAAGCTATTGCCTTCTATTGTCCATGAAGCCATCATGAGTTGGCATCAACTCTAAAGCACCTGATGACAGCATTCACAAGAGGAAGCCAGGATTTTACCTTAAAGAGATTCACAGATATAAGAACAAATTAAAAAAGAAGAAGGAGGAGGAGGAGAAGGAGGAAAATGCCCTATATTTAATTGGATTTTTGTTAGCTAGTTTTCCAAAGTGAATTGCCAGGCCTTTCTTTCTAGTCTGTTTTCATCTGGAAGCTCCACTGAAACTCTTCCACTACAGGTGACCCTGTTAGTATATTGGAAATAGCAGTGGGGTGGATATCTTCTAGCATCATAGCAACATGCAAATTGCTACAGTATGATAATGGGACAGTCTTCCTAGTGGATCTTTGCTTGTCTATCTTTTGTTGTGGGGGGTAACTGATACTTAGCTGGAGAAATTTTCTAGTCATACAGCTGTAAAGTCATATAACTAGCAGGGGGCGTGGGGGAAGCAAAATTTTGTACCCAGTGCTTGAAGCTGACTCAAGAACCCAGTCTCCACCACTCACTCTGTGTGTGTGTAACTCTTAACTCATTGGAATTGAGTCAGAATTGATTCCGAGCTAACCCTCCTGTGGGTTTTTGAGAGGCTCTAAATCACATGGCAGGACAGTGCCCGTCTTTCTCCCTTAGAGCTGCTGGTGGATTTAAATTAACAAGAAGGTGTGTCACCTTTTGATGAGCAGTGGTGTAGTCCGTAGGGTCTGTGCTGCTAACTCAAGGGCAGCCCCTTTCTGGTGGTTTGATTTTGTCAGTGGTTCCTGAGGGAGACAGACAAGCTTTCTCCTCTGTGTTTTGCAGCTTCAGAAACCCAAAGAAGGGTCAGGTATGAGTTGGTTCTGATGCTACAACAATGAGTTTGCATTTGAATATATATATTCTTTTTTGAGGATATGTATAGCAAAATATCACCAACTCAATAGTTTGTTGGTTTGCTTTTTAAAAAGTGGACTCTATTTTATTTTTCCTGTTGTGTATCATCAAGTCGGATCCAACTGGCACAGGAGGAGATTGCCACTCCTCCAGTGGACCATCTGGTGGATTCGAACTGTGCACCTTTGGGATTTCAGCGCAGCTTCTTGCCACTAGGCTACCAGAGCTCCCTTGAATATTTATTTCTATTTTTAGCCTGCATCACGTTAGGTTCCTTGGGGTTTTCTTGCTGTCAGTTGAGTGGAAAGTAGTGTAGTGTTGGGGAAAGAACAGTGTGTTTTGAATTGGTTGATGCAGGATAAAACTCCCTAATCACAATGCCTCAACTTATATTAAATGCACACTCATGGCTGCAGAGTTGGAACCAGCTCACAGCTTGCCCTCCACCAGTTTCAGAGGCTGCAACTTAATTGCAAGGAGTGTTGCCCATCTTTTGCCCGTGAATCTGAATCACCAGAGAAGTATGGCCTTTGGACAAGCAGTGTGACTCCCTGTGGCCTATGCAACCCGAGTGACTTCAACTTCTATTACTCAGGAACAAGTCCTAGAACTGGAGGACAGGCCAAGAAATCCACACCAGCCCTTTCTATAGAGTCATTAAGAGAGTCAAATGTGCCCCAAAGAGCTTTGCAAATTTGGAAACACTCCTTGAGCAGTTGGAAACCAGAAAGTAGACTCTCTTGTTTTAGTTGAAAGTTGGATGTAAACTTGTTTTTTATTTTTCATTCACAATTATGTGTGAGATGCTGGGATTGACTGGATTTGGCTAACCACCAGCTGTGTGCTGGAAGCCTCTTGTTTAAGTCAATGTGGACCTGGTGGGTAAGCCTTTGTATTTAAAAGTCAGTTGAGTTCTCAGGCCTGGTGTTAATTGTGTTTGGGAAGAACGTTCTCCTAAGTGGTCTGTCAGTTTGCTGTACTGAGGTAACTTGGGGTTACTGTGTTGCTGAACACTGTGCCACTGGTGTTTCAAATGTCATAATGGTCACCCATGTTGAACAGCGTTTGGTGGAGCTCTCAGATTAAGATAAACTTAGAAGCAGGATTGACATCCACTTCCTAAACAACATGCCTTAGGAAACTGTGAACATTAGAAAAATGACGATAGTTATAGAATAGTGTTCAGATCTTTTGTTCACAGGGTCGCTATTGTTAGATAGAAAAAAGAGAGTGTTCCTCCAGTGATGAGTCATATTTAACTCGATAGCACTTCACAACAACCACAATCAGAAAGAATTATTATTTACTATCAAATGTCCAAAAAAGGCAGGCCCCAATTTTAGTAGAGGCTCTGTTATCACTGATCAGTCAGGCAAGAGCCTTTATTTCTGGGCCTCAGTGACTTTTTCTGGTGCACCATTTCAGGTTGATTAATGATGGCTGTCCTGTCTCAAGGAGGATTCTGAGGCCTCAGTGGACTCAGGAGATAAGAGTCCTGTGACTGATTAATGCTACAGTTTAGGCAAGAGGGAAGGGATGAAATTCATGCCTGATTTATACCATGTGGGTCTTAGGGAGACACAGAGACAGATGAGGACAGAAGGAGTGTGGCATGATGGCCTTGAAGAACCATGGTGCAGCCCCAAGCAGGGACGCCCAGCACAACTTCTTCTGTGGTGACTCCGTCTGTATCAGAGCAGCTCTGAATTCCTTGAACTGTGCTGAGATGGGAGGATTAGTTCTCCCCCACAAACCCCCTACCCCAGCAGCTTGGTAATTTTTCATCATGGAGGTATGCCTGGGCCTGGCTCCTGGGCTGGGGGACTGGGCTGGGAGCCATCCTGGGAAGCCAGCCTCCCGAGGTTGGGCACGCAATGTGATGAAAAGCCCCGACAGTGAGTGAGATAAGAGTGCTAAAGGGAAGCAAGCCGCCTGCTTCCCTCGGCACAGCTTCTATTAAAACCAGGCCTCCTGCCACGTCAATCACACAAGTTTTTCTTACTTTTTGCCCATCAGTTAAGAACATTCTTAGGAAAGTAACATTGACCAAAGCCCAGGGCCCTGGCTCTGGGGATGTGCTCCTTGGTGTGCTGAGATATGGGGCAGGAACGTCTGGAATGGTCCTTGGGGAGCGAACTCCTGGACTTCAGTTAAACACTACTCTGTCTGGGTGGTCGGGCAAGCCCACCGGGACCTGTGTTCTGACCCAGGGCTTTTCACCACTCTCCACGCACAGGAGAATTTTCAAAGCAGCTCACTGCGCTCTGTACTCCTTTTTGAAAAAAAAAAAAAAATAATTTCTCCTTCCCATATTTAAACAAAGGAGGTTTTTTGGCAAAGTGGTTAAGCTCTTGGCTGCTAAAAGAAGGACTGGAGGTTCAAACCCACTGGCTGTTCTGCAGGAAAGAGATGTGGCGTCTGCTTCAATAAAAATCACAGAGCTGTTATACACAGCTGTCATGCATCAGCACTGACTCCGTGGCTGTGAGTATGGTTCTATTTAAACAAATTTTAAAAAGAGAACAGGACACGCAAAGACCTTCTCAAGGAAAAGCATTGTTTATGTTTTTCAGTATTATGACTCTCTCTCTCTCTCTCTCTCTCTCTCTCTCTCTCTATATATATATATATATATATATATATATATATATATATAGATAGATAGATAGATAGATATAGATATAGCATCATATTATATCACAGCACGGTCCAATGTGGTGTGGATCATGACAAATTATGACTAACATTGAGAAGAATGAGAATCCCAGAACACTTAATGGTGTGTATGAGAAATCTATACCTAGATCAAGAAGCTGTTGTCCAAGTGGAGCAGGGAAGTACTGAGTGGTTAAAAATCAGGAAGGGTACATGTCAGGAGACGCTGTATCTTTCTCCATACTTATTTAATCTGTATGCTAAGTAAATAATTAGTGAAGCAAGCTGGACTTTAAGAAGAGGAATGGGATATCAGGGTTGAAGGAAGACTCATGGAAACCTCCATAATGCAGATGACACAATCTAGCTTGCGGAAAGTGAGGAGGATATAAAAGGTTAGCTGCAGAAGATCAAGGACTGCAGCCTTCAGTATTGATTGTATCTCAGCATCAAGAAAACAAAGTCCTCTCCACTGGATCAATAGTCAACATTATGATAGATGGAGAAAGGATGGGTAACTGTCAATGATTTCATCATATTTAGATCAACAATCAACATCCTTGGCAACAGCAGTCAGGAAATCAGGAGACATATTGCAGTGGGCAAGACCGCCGTAAAGAACCTTTGGAAAATGCTGGAAAACAATGATGTCAGTTTAAAAGACTAAAGTGCTCCTGAATCAGGCTATGGTCTTCTTGTTTTTTTTTTTTTTAAATGTTATTTAATTTTATTAATTTTAATGGACATTTACAGAGATTTTGGATTTCCATTCATTCATTGTTGCAAGGCTATGGTCTTCTTAATCACCTGCTACTCATCAGAGAGCTCGACAATGGAAAAGGATAACGGAATAAGAACCGATGACTTTGAGTTGTGGGGCTGTAGAAAAGTATTAAATAGCCCAAAAGAACAGACAGACATGTCTTGGGAAAAGTGCAGCCAGAGTGCTCCTTGGAGGCAAGGCTGGCAAAGCTTTCTCCTTCATACTTTGGACATGTAGCGAGGCGAGGCTATTCCTTGCAAAGGGACAACATGCTTGGAAAGATGGAGGATTGGTGAAAGAGAGGACGACCCCCCAATGAGATGGGCTGTCACAGTGACTTCAGCACATGGGCTCTAGTGAGTCAGAGATGATAAGAATGGTACAGGACAGGGCAAGGTTCAGGTCAGCCGTTAATGGGGTTGTTACAGGTCACACTTGACTTGAGGGCACCTAGGAACAACAAAAACAACCACCACCAACACGTGGCTACTTAAATAATAAAGAATTCAAATAAGTAACAACTAATATTCAGCTCCTCAGTCACAATGCTCACATTCCAAGTATTTAAAAGCTGTGTGTGACAAGTGGCTGGCTACCTTAATGGGGTCATGTTGATATCGAGCATTTCTGTCACTATAGAAAGGTCTGTCCTCCTGTGTGATATCTGCCTTTGAAAACAGGCTGGAGAGTCAGTTATGGACCAGTTCCAGCTTGATGGTACACACAACAACAACAACAACAACAACAACAACAACAACAACATTGAATTATGTATGTAGTCGTGCAGTCTTTCTCTAGTCCCCTGTCAGTTTGTCATACCGGGTTGGTTGGTTATGTGTTTCTGTGAGGTTGGGAGCTGTACCAACAGTCTCTCCATTTCTAGCAGGGTCAGTCCTGATGGACAGGTTTCAATGGAATTTCCAGACTAGGACAGACTAGGATGAAAGGCAGGGTGAGCTCCTTCACATTGTATTGTTGTTGTTGTTGTCATTAATGTGCCTTCGGGTTGCCAATAGCCCTGAAACCTGCTCTATCCTGTGCCAACTTTACTGTCTCTGACACACCTATCCTCATTACCCCAGTCTCTGAATCAATCAATCAATCTCATCGAGGCTCTTCTTCTCTTTCTCTGTCCCTCCACCCTTCTAAGCATGATGTCCCTCTCCAAGGACTGGTTACTCCTTGCAACATGACCAGAATCCTTGCCTCCAAGGAGCATCCTGGTTTCACCCTTTCTAGGATGAACCTGTTTGTTCTCCTGGCATTCAACACTCTTCTCGAGTACCACAGCTCAAAGGCCTCAATTTTCTTTCTATCATCCCTAGTCATTGTCCAGTGAAAGCCCTGTGGATCACAAAAGAATACTCTGTGTCTGGCTTTGTTGTAAGGGATCTGTCACTAGAGGAGAACCCTGTGTTTGGTGAAGCAGAGAGCACCAACAACATTAGACTCTTGGTGAAATGACTTGGCACAATGACCACAAAGAGACTCAGGCGAGCTCTAGTGGCCTAGTGGCAAGAAGCTGCACTGCAACCCCAGAGTTGTGCAGTTTGTTTTTTTTTTTTTATTGTTCAAATATTTTAATGATGATTTGACAGACCATAGATTTCTAGATTAGAAATCACTTTTTGAAATTTTGTCTCTCAAATTTTCATCTTTGATATTTTTTTTGTCTTTT
>NW_006400096.1:799692-800234 GCF_000299155.1 Elephantulus edwardii | reverse complement strand
TTTTTGTGTATGGAGTGAGGTGTGGGTCTTGCTTGAGTCTTTTGCAGATATTTTTCCAATTTTGCCAACACCATTTGTTAAAAAGGCTGTCGTGCATTTTGAATTCATCAGATGCTCTGCCAAAGAAGGAGGGACAATCTCCTCCTGTACCAGTCAGATCTGATTTGATGGTACTCATACACACACGAATAATAATAAAATTTAAAAAAGAAAAGATGGACTTAAACATGCCAGTGATCATGCAGTAGGACTGGAAAGCATTTTGCTCTTGGATGTAAGATTACATGAGCCAAAAGGATGACACAATGGCATTTATCTGTGATCATTCCTCATTATTCTAAATGCCTTTGGAGGTCATAAAATAGCAGGGGGGAAATCACATGCTATCATTTTTAATGCATGCCATTCTTTTGGGAATACATAAAAAAGAACTTTTTAAATTATTAATAAATTTTACTAGTTTTAATGAACATTTACAGAGATTTTGGGTTCTCATTCATTCATTGTTGCACTGTTTTCTCTACCCTCCTCCCCAGTTCGTT
>NW_006400096.1:797381-798117 GCF_000299155.1 Elephantulus edwardii | reverse complement strand
GGGACGGCGCAGGAGGGGAAGACCCTCTATGAGGTGGATTGATTCAGTGACTGGGGTAATCGGGATGGGTGTGTCAGAGGCAATGAGACTGGCACGAGATAGAACACGGTTTAGGACTGTTGTACATAGGGTCGCTATGAGTTGCAAATGACTAGACGGCACATAACAGCAATAACAACAAGCATTTTTTTATATTACTAAAATAATGATTGAATAACTTCTTAAAAAAGCTTAATGGTTATTTCATTTCTGGTTATTTTGCTACTACTACTTCTGGAACGGTGATAAATTATCTTTCATATTGTTGTTGTTGTTATGTGCCGTTGAGTCACTTGTGACTCATAGCGACCCTACGTACAACAGCCCTAAACTCTGCTCTGTCCTGTGCCAATCGCACTATCTCCGATACACCCATCCCTATTACCCCAGTCACTGAATCAATCCACCTCATAGAGGGTCTTCCCCTCTTATGCCGTCCCTCCACACTCCCAAGCATGATGTCCCTCTCCAAGGACCAGTCCCTCATAACAACATGTCTGAAGTATGTCAGACAAAGCCCTAGAATCCTTGCCTCCAAGGAGTAGCCTGGTTTAACCCTCTCTAGGATGAATCTCTTTGCTTTCTTGGCAGTCCATGGTACACTCAACACTCTTCTCCAGCACCACAGCTCAAAGGCATCAATTCTCCTTCTATCATCCCTAGTCATTGTCCAACTCTCTGATGCATAACAAGTGAT
>NW_006400096.1:793996-796826 GCF_000299155.1 Elephantulus edwardii | reverse complement strand
CCCATTCTTCTCAGAGTCAGCCACAGTTTGTTATGATCCATACAGTCAAATGCCTTTGCATAGTCAATGAAACACAGATAAACATTCCTCTGGTACTCCCTGCTTTCAGCTAAGATCCATGTAACATCAGCTACAATGTCCCTAGTACCAGGACCCCTTCTAAGCCCCGCCTGGAGCTTTCAAACCTATTACAAAACCAGTCCCTGGAGATAGACATAACACAGGGCAAGGTATAGGGTCAGAGAAAGAGATGAAGGCGTTCAAAGAGACTGATTGACACAGTGACTACAATGGGTTTGAGCAGAGCAGAGATCAAAAAGGATGACCTTTGCAGAATAGGGCAAAGTTCAAGTCTTTGTTCATAGGGTTGCTGTGAGTCATGGGAGACTTGATGGCACCTAACAACAACATTACAAGATTACTGTCTAGAAAAATCAAAGTTGACATTAGTCACAAGTAGAGTATGAAAGTGATTCTTATCCTAGTCTCTAGTCAGTCACTTAGATAATAACAATTTGATCCTTGAAGTATCATTGTCTCAAAGATGTCTTGCTTTGAAATTCTTTGATTTTGGATAAACTAGGCCACTAGAGCTCCTTATTTGTGGCATAGACCCTTTGGTTTTTTTTTCTTTTGTCATTTTTCTTTGCTGAGGTTTCGACAGAAATATTTATCTCTTTCTAATGGAGTCACATAAGACCTTTATATATGGAGAAATTAGCCCTTTGCTATGTAAATCACAAATAAGGTTTTTGTTTAGCTTTGCCATATATTTTTCAATTTTCTTTGGCTTACATAGTTTATTACATTTTACTTAGTAAAAAATGTCAATTTTCTGGTGTGTCTGCCTTCATAAGCTACTTTACCCTCAGTAAGCTAAAATGTATATGGGAATGTTTGCTATGTTTCATGTTGGCTTTTTAAATGTGCTGTGAGTTTGGGCTCTGGTGGCGTAGACCGTAAGGAGCTGCAGGACTAACCCTAAAGTGACACCTCTTTGGCAGTTTGAATCTGCAAAGGGCTCCACAAAGAGGGATAATCTCTTCCCCTGCACCTCTGATAACGCACTGGAGGGGGAGCTATTAGTGGGTTCTAATTCAACAACAAAGAGAGAGAGAGAGAAGGAGAGTGAGAGAGAGAGATGAGTTTGGAATTTGTTTTCTAAAGAGTCAGTTTTTACCAAATAATTTATTGGTTTTAAATTATTTATTGGTTTCTTACTTATTTTTGATTTTTATGAAATATTTCTCTCACCCATACACACACACACACACACACACACACACACACACACACACCCATCCAAAACAGATACATTCCTATATCTCATTGCTGTCAAACTGGAACTGACTCCTAGATGACCCTCTAGCAGGTTTTCAGAGGTTGTAAATTGCACAAGAGGAGATTGCTCATCTTTCTCCGTCAGAGCAACTGGTGGATATGAACCACCGGAGAGGTCTTTGTGTTAGTGGCACAAGTCCGCATGGACCTGGCCACCACGCTCCTCTATGTACATATGTGGGACTACTTTTATACTGCTTATGACATTTCATTTTTTGGTCCGTCTTGTTTGGTATGAACAGCCCATTGCTTTAGTGATAGTGAAATCTGGGGAAGCTGGAACTCGATGAGATTGCTTTGTTTTTCTGGATATCGCAAGTCTTCCACTTTTAGAAGAGTGTAATCTTATTTCTTTTCAACCTCTTCTTTTAGTGGAAAGTATTTAAATTTTCAGCCTCACATAGATTTCTGATGCCACAGGTTTTATTACATTGTACTAAATATTTCACGGTAATAAGTGTGTGGTCAGTGTCTCAAAAAATACTGCATAATTTGGGAGAGACTGGGGAGCGTTATGCTGAGTGAACTAACTCAGGCTCATAAGGACAAATACTACATAAGACCATTATTCTAAAAATAGAAGGATAACTGTTAAAACATGTATGGGAATCCAAGAAGGGAAGGGGAGAGAGTAGCTGGGTGAGGATGACTAAGGTTGCACAGTTTAGCGGGTTGTGGGAGGGTGAAGGAAATGAGTGGGATTCAGGTAAAAAGAGAGAGTAATGATAGGTAAGGTCAAATAGTGATTACTTTTATAAAACCTAATGCCTGTGAATGATGGTAGGAAATACAATGTGAATGAAGAACAAAGACAATATGAACTTTGTAAGCAAACCAATTTTTAAAAAGTGCCTCACAACTATATTTTTTATTGTTCTAGGTCCCCTTTGAGCCAGCAATGCTAAAACTTCATCTTATGTGCTTTGGACTTGTTATCAGGAGGGGCCAGGCCTTGCGAAAGGACATTGTGCTGGAAAAGGTGGGAGGTCAGAGGAAGAGAGGAAGACTCTCGGTGAGATGGATTAACACAGTGACTGTCACGATGGTCTGGAGCAAATTGGGGATCATGAGGAAGATGTCGGATGGGGGAAGGTTCATAGAGTCACTGAGTCCTTGTCAACTTGACAGCACCTACCAATAGCAAGGAGTATATGTATTTTTCTGTGTGACCATTAAAATAAGTTGTTTCAAAATTTAGAAAGGAGCCCAATTTCAGTGTTTAATTGCAGTAGATACATTCTAAAATGGTGAAATAAAAATTCTAGTATTTTAGAATTAAATAATCTCATTCAGGAACATGGAATGTCTTTAATTTGCTCTCATTTTTTGTGTCTCTGCAGTAAATATTTTCATTATATAAGTCATATGCAAATTCAAGCTAAAGCTGAGGAAAATTAAACCAAATCCGAGGCAACCAAAATATGACTTTGAGTCTATCCCACCTGAATTTCAGAACCATCTCAGGAACAGATTTGAGGCTTTGAACACT
>NW_006400096.1:788026-792146 GCF_000299155.1 Elephantulus edwardii | reverse complement strand
GCGATTGGCACAGGACAGAGTGGAGTTTAGGGCTGTTGTACATAGGGTCGCTATGAGTCGCAGGTGACTCGACGGCACATAACAACAACAACAAGTCAAATCAAACCCAACCCGATCAAACTTCACCTGGTGCCATTGAGTCAGTTCCAACTCATCAGGACCACATTGTTACACGGGGCTCATAGTGAATTTTGGCTGTAGGGTGCCAGTCTTTCTTTTCGTTTCTGATTGGGTAGGTTTGAACCACCAACCTTTACATTAGCAGGTGAGCCCTGAATATTTTTTAAGAATTTCCAGGAACTTTTTTGAGAGTTGGTAGAATTTTATGTATCGATTTGTTTTCATTACCAAGACATGGTTCCATGGTTCTTGGCAGCACGTGATTGGACCAGCAGAGCCTTTGGATTGCAGTACATTATGTGACATTGGAAAGAAATTATTGTGCGTTGCCCCTCTAAATGACATCATGTTTTTTCAGTGCATTATTGTCATTAGGTACTGACTCTGAATATTGCCCTAGAGTGAGATAGAGATTGTTAACAGTTTTAGTTTGCTTGGCTCCACAATTAACACTCTTGGAACCATCAGCCAGGAAATAAGGAGACTAATTGTATTGGAGAAGTCAGCTGTCAGGGACTTCTCCAGAGTACTGAAGAGCAACGATGTCAGACCGGAGACTAAGGTGCATCTGATCCTGGCCAGAGTCTTCACAATTATGTGCTATGTATCAGAGAGTTGGACAGTGAATAGGGATGATAGAAAGAGAATTGATGACTTTGAGCTGTGGTGCTGGAGAAGAGTGTTGAATATACCATGTACAGCTAGGAGAACAAACAGGTTTGTCCTGCAGAAGGTGAAACCGGGCTGCTCCTTGGAGGCAAGGATTCTGAAGCTTTGTCTGGCATACTTTGGGCATGTTGCAAGAAGGGACCATTCCTTGGAGAGGGACATCATGTTTGGGAGAGTGGAGGGACAGCACAGAAGAGGAAGACCCTTGATGAGATGGATTGATTCAGTGATTAGGATAATAGGAGTAGGTATGTCAGAGACAATGAGGTTGGTACAGTATAGCAGGGCTTAGGGCTCTTGTACATAGTGTCGCCATGAGTCGCAAGCGACTGGACGGCACACAACTACAACAACTCAACCCTCACTCACGGTGGTATTAAGGATGCAGAACGAAATATTGCCAGATCCTGTGGCATTTGCTGTACTGATTTTTCTATCAATTCTCCTCAAACAGAAAAAACCTTGGAGAAGTTGCAGCCAGAGTGCTTCTTGGAGATTAGGATGGCGTAGCTTTGTGTCACATACTTTGGGCTTGCTGCTAGGAGAGGTTATTCTTTGGAGAACATTATCCTTAGAAAGGCAGAGGGATAGTGAAAAAGAAGACCCTTAACCATGTGGATTGACACAGTGACTATAGCAATGGGATTGAGTGTTTCAGAGATTATGATAGGACGGGGTTCAGTTCCATTGTTCATAGGGTCACTGTGAGTTAAACTCGGACTCGATGGCACAACAACAGCCATTACCTGTAATGATGAATGCACAATGAGGATATGTTGAGAAAACATACATTCCGAATATATGTTTCAAGAGTTTTGCATTTTTATGTTAGCTTTAAGATTTTTTAAGGTGAATATATTAGGATTTGCAGAAAAATCATCAGATCTCTGTCAATATTTTAGAAATGTCAATTTTTATTTTTCAATTTCTTTTTTTAATTGTTTCCCACACAAGCATTTGTATACATTGTAGAATTTGTCATTCTAATAGATGAATGTGCTGTATGGTTAAAAATCATAGAGGTTTGAGATGGACAAACTGGGGGTAAATTCCAAGTATACCACCTACTTACTGACTTTAACCTGTTGCAATTTCTCCAATTCTCTGAGGCTTAGTTTCCTCATCTGTGAAAGAGACATAATGATACCCACTTTAGAAGGCTTTTATGAGGATTAAATAAAATATTGCCTGCAGAGCACATAGCAAAGTACCTGGCGCATACAGCTGCTATTATTGCTTGTCTGATGCCTTGGCTCCAACTCCCAGATGGTACATAATAACAGGGAGGGTGGACGTCCAGACTCTAATAGCAATAGGCTCATTTTAAAACTCAAATACCAGGCACTGATGGTGATGATGATAATGATGATGATGGGCAACATTTATTAAACACGTGTGCCCCATAGAGGCATTTTTTACAGGAAAATGACAGGAAATTAATCCAGCATCCTGCAAACTAGCTCCTATTTGTGTTACTTTTATCCATTTATTGCCTCATTCAAGTTAATCATTCAACAATCGTTTGTTGAGAGTGCATGGAAGCTCTTATTTAATGGACATCACATTTTTTGCTATTGTGGTTTTGGTTATGGTGTGATTTAGTTAGGGAAGAGTGGAAAAGCAGATTAACTCACCATGGAAGATTCTCGCACCCGTACATCATAGATTGAGCCCCTACAGAGCCACGTGGTTGTCTATCTTAAGATGTTGTTCATTGACCATAGTTCTCTCTGTCCATTGCACAATGAAAGCAAAGGATAAAGTTGAAGGTTTAGAACGGGTTCAAGATCATGCATTCACATAGCCAGAATTTGCTTCTGTTAATAAAAGAGGGAACTCTGGTGGTGTAATTCATAGCTACTTGAGCTGCTAACCCAAACGTGGTACCTCTCTCTGGTGGTTCGAATTCCCCTGTATCTTCACTGAGGATAGATAGGCAATTTCCTCCCATGCCATTTACAACCTGTTATGAGTATCTTCCAACTGATGGCAATGTGTGAGTGAGAAAATTGTAAAAAAACTATTAAGGCACTGGCCTTTCCCTTGAATTAGTCATAACTGAGGAGACAGAAAGAAGTGTGAGGAGCATTATAGCGGAATACAGAAACGTTTTGCTTCAAAAGACCGTTTTATGTTATTGTAGAATAAGGATCCAGGAGGGGTGGGAGAGGCTGGAAGCAGAGGGACGTGGATGTGCAGGTGGAGGGGGGATTAATCATTGGGTTGTACAATTTGATGGGGGCGGAGTGAGGGAAATTGAAAGAGAATTTGTTCAAATTTGTATTTGAATTTTGTAAATAAACTAGTAGAAAAATAAATGGAAAAAAAGAGACCACTTTAAAGTGTTACGAAAAAGGATTTTCACCTTGATGATTTGGGTTTGCCTAGTTCAAACCATAGTTATTTCCTAATACTGCATATACATGTGAAAGTTGGACAATGAAAGAGGAAGACAAAATCTCTGTTTCCAACAGTCCTATTGGTAAGGAATAGTGAATGTAGTCATGACCTTAGCAGTCAGGAAGTCAAAAGATATACTGCATTAGGAAAATCTGCTGTCAGGGACCTTTCAAAAATGCTAAAAAATCAATGATATCAGTCTAGAGACTAAGGTACACCTGAGCCAGGACACGGTCTTCACAATTACTTGTTATGCTTCGGAGAGCTGAACAATGATTAAGGGCAACAAATTAAGGATTGATGCCCTTGAGTTGGGGTGCTGAAGAAGAGTATTGAACATACCATGGACTGCCAAGAGAACAAACAGGTCTGAACTGGAGATGGTGAAACCAAGTTGTTCCTTGGAGGCTAGAACTTTGAGGCTCCACCTCGCTTATTTTGGGAATATTGCCAGGAGGAACACATTCTTGGAGAAAGACAGTATGCTTGGAAGAGGAGAGGGACAGCACAGAAGAGGAAGACCCCCAGATGAGATGGATTGACACAGCAACTGGGGTAATGAGAGTAGGGGTGCTGGAGACAGTAAGAACTAGCTCAGGACAAGTCAGGCTTAAGATTTGTTGCACAGAGGGTTACTAAGAGTCGCAGGTGACTTGAGAGCAGTATAGAACAACAACAACAAAAACTGTAGATTACCAGAAGAAGCAAAACCTCAAGCCAAGCTAAATCAAACCAAACCAAACCAAACCAAACCAAAATTTTTGACAAGGAGATGAAATCAGTGAAGTGGGGAAATGACAGCCTTTTTAACAAATGGTGTTGGCAAAATTGGAAAAACATCTGCAAAAGACTCAAGCAAGACCCACACCTCACTCCATACACAAAAACCAACTCAAGGTGGATCATGGACCTAGGACTAAAACCAAGGACT
>NW_006400096.1:783192-786705 GCF_000299155.1 Elephantulus edwardii | reverse complement strand
TGAGAGAAGATCTTCACCCTGAAACCCACAGCGTCCCTTTTCAGAAGGAAGTAGCTAAGAGAATACACCATCCCCTTTTCCTTATGAATCAGGGTGAAGTCTCTCTCAGGGAGGAGTGATAGGGAATGGCAAAGGCCACACTGAGAAAGGAGATTAATCAGAACTGGCTTTGACAAGCACTGTGGCAATTGGACAATTAAAACAGACATTCGGAGGGCGGGGAAAGAAGAACAAACTGGGGAGGAGGGTAGAGAGAATGGTGCAGCAAAGAAGGAATGAAAACCCAAAAACTAATAAAATTTAATAATAATAAAAAAATCACACATAGAAAAAAAAATCCAAGCAGAATGATCCTTAGGTATGAAGATGGTGAGAGTTGAACTTGCTCACTTTGGACATATCATCAGGAAAAAGCCAATTACTACAAAAGGAACATTATGTTTGGGAAATTAGAATGTCAGTGCGAACGAGGAAAACCAGCAATGAGGTGTACTGGCCCAAAAACAGGCTCTAAGACCTCAACAGTAATGACCATGGTGTAGGACAACATTTCATTCTTTTATACTTGAGCTCTTCAGGAGTGGGAGGGGACTCAGTGGCAATGAACATCAATAATGATGAGAAGTTACAGGCAGATGAGCTTGTATGGGAAGGCATGGGTCACGAGGGCTTGTTGGGCAGCAGTAGGTGAGGCTGTCAATGTGGTGGGAGTTAGGTGGAGCTGATATGTGTGCCTATCAGAGTGGTAAGAGACCGAGAAAGTGGGCAAGCAAAGTTCAGTGAAGGTGTACTGATGCCTAAATGCAATTTTAACTCATCTGGGTGGGAATCAAAGTTTATATTATTGAAGCTAGCAGAGTAGGGAAGGGAAACCCCTGTGCCTTGTTTATATTTTCTGTCAGGATATTTATTGATGTAAAGCAAAATCATAGGAAGTAGAGATCACTTTTTTTCCAGAAAAAGATTAATTGGAAATAAAAGAAGGAACTTAAAAAAAAAATAATCTACTGCCTTTACACTAAAAACAAAAGTGGAGGATCAACCTGGGAAGATCAAGTTAAAGAAGCTAGAGCTACTGCAATTAGCAAATAGGAACAAGATATACACAACTGTTTAAAAGAGAAAGGGGACAAGGGGTGTGGAAGAAGGAAGAGGCAATCATTAAACCAGCAGAGATTAGTGAGGGGCCTATGGGGAGTGAAGGGATAGGTTAGGTCCAACCGGGTGACTTGAGACGGGGAGATAAAAGTATCAATAGTAATTATATCAAATACAATGTACAGAAATGATCATATAAGACAAAAGTATTTGTATGAATGAAAGAATATATATGAATGATTATATAAAGTGAAAGATGGTATAAATAAACAATGTTGTTGTTATGTGCCATAGAGTCACCTGCAACTCATAGCAACCCCATGTATATGTTCTTCCCCTTGCCAATCTTACTGTCTGACAAACCTATCTCCATTATCCTAGTGACCGAATCAATCCATCTCATTGAGAGTCTTCCTCTCCACCCTCTCAAGCATGATGTCCCTTTCTAAGGCCTAGAACCTCCTTGCAACATGTCCAAAGTATGTCAGATGAAGCTTCAGAATCCTTGTCTCCAAGGAACAGCCTGACTTCACCCTCTCCAGGATGATTTGTTTGTTCTTTTAGCAGTGCATGGTATATTCAATACTCTTTTCCAGCACCAAAGCTCAAAGGCATCAACTCTTTCTTTTATCATCCCTAGTCGTTGTTCAGCTCTCTGATGCAAAGCAAGTAATTGCAAAGACCATGGCCTGGATCAGGTTCACCTTAGTCTCCTGACAGACATCGTTGCTCTTCAGTACTTTGGAGAGGTCTCTGACAGCAGACTTTCCCAATGCAATTAATCTTTTAATTTCCTGCCTGCTAGTATCAAGAGTGTTGACTGTAGAGCCAAGCAAACTGAATTTGCCAAAAATATCAATCTCTTTATCATCCATCATGATTCTGCCAGTTGGCCCAGTGGTGAGAATCTTTGTTTTCTTGATGTTGAGCGTCAATCCATATTGAAGGCTGCAGTCAGCCCTTGACCTTCTACCTCAAGCTCTTCAGGTTCTCCTGTTTCAGCAAGGAGGGTTGTATCATCTGCATAACGCAGACTGTTGATGAGTCTACCTCCGATCTTGATGCCACACTTCTCCTCATAGAGCCCAGCCTCCCAGATAATCTGTTCCACATATAGATTGAAATGATATGGAGATAGGACACGTCCTTGACACACATCCTTCCCTATTTTGAACCATGCAGTGTTTCCTTCCTCTGTTCTGACAACTGTCTCTTGGTCTAAGTATAGGTTTTGCATAAGTACAATCAAGTATTCTGGGATTCCCATTCTTTTCAGAGTCAGCCACAATTTCTTGTGATTTACACAGTCAAATGTCTTTGCATAGTCAATGAAACATAGATATTCCTCTGTTACTCTCTGCTTTCAGTAAAGATCCATCCATGCATACCACCTTTATTTATATTTACATTTACTAAACATTGTTAATAATCTTTTGCATCACTAATTAGTACTCTACTTCAGCGCTGTAAGAATTCCACATACCTAGACATTACTGCTGAATGATGGTCCCAGAGAGTGGAAGAGCAGAGATGAGCCTGCATGTGGAGTCCGAATCGAGAAGAAAGTTGATTCCTTTTTTTTAGTGTCTTGCTTATTTTTTTAAATAAACAGTATTATTTTTAAAATAAACAATATTATTTTAAAAAGAAACAATATTTTTTTAAAAATAAACAAGACATTAAAAAAATGAATCCATTTTTTTCTCCATTCAGACTCCACACGCAGGCTCATCTCTGCTCTTCCATTCTCTGGGACCATCATTCAGCAGTAATGTCTAGGTGTGTGAATTTCTTACAGCACTGAGGTAGAGTACTAATTAGTGATGCAGAAGATTATTTAACAATGTTTGTGTTGTTGTTGTTATGTGCCGTCGAGTCACCTGCGACTCTGTCTTGGACTCTGCAAACGGCTGATGAATCCAGCGTTTGGAAGGCAGACTCAATTCTGCTCTTACCCCAGAGCTCGCCTCCCTTTCCTCTTCAGCCATAGTTCCTTCTCAGGTATTCGGATTTGGCAGCCTATTAATGGGTGGAACCCACAGACACAAGGAAGTGATTTTATAGGCTTTCTTCTGGGCTCAAGTACAATTTTTTAAAAGTTCCTTTGATCCTCTAAGATCCAGCAGCCAACTCTGGTTAACATCACCAAGAAGTTAGCCACACCCAGCACTGCCCTAGGCGTCTCATATTGCCAAGCTGCAGGCAATTCCCTCTCCTTTTCTAGAACCTGGGAGCATCTTAAGAAGATTCAAGGAAAGGGAAGTGGAAAATGGGATAATTAACATATGAGTTTGATCAGCGTTTACATCTGTGCAAAACATTTTGTACCAAATGAATCCCAAATCCGTTTCTTAAAAATTCCATTGCCGTTTTACCCTGTCTAGATAGAATAGCTTAATCTTCAGTTCATATATA
>NW_006400096.1:752290-783092 GCF_000299155.1 Elephantulus edwardii | reverse complement strand
ATATAATTCCTGATCTGGGCCTAGTAAGAGCTTAAAGATTTACCCTGTTCTGGGACTTTAAAATATTAGCCTATTTTCCTGGAATTCCTAAGCATTTTAGCAAAGAAACACTAGTGGGCACACTGAGCAATTATAAGAAAAAGGGTGGGATGTAGAAACCTGGAAACAGGAATGTGCTCATGTTTTCAAAAGGGAATGCTTTAAATAGTAACCAGACCTAAGAGCCAGGTAGCTTTGTCTAAACATGCCTTGAAAAAGGCTGTTAACCAGAGAGCTGTGTTCATGACCTTAGATCAAGCCTGCTGAACCGGGCATTCTTCTTTGTGCTTTGTGAACATGTGCAGATATAAATGACCATATATTAGTTAGGCGTGTGATTCCACACTGAACTCCTTTCCCTTTTTGATGGGATAAAAAGAAACAGATTCTATCAAGGAAGTATTGGAAGCCTAGTGTATGCCAACTAGTGTCTTGCTAAGATAATTACCTGAATTTCAATAAAGGATTGGGCAAGATGAATTGCACTGAGAAAGTCTGCTGTCAGAGACCTCTCCAAAGTACTGAAGAGCAATGGTGTCAGTCTGGAGACTAAAGTGCACTCAATCCAGGCCATGGTCTTTGCCATTACTTGTTATGCTTCAGAAAGCTGGACAATGACTAAGGATATAGAAGGAGAATTGATGCATTTGAGCTTCAGTGCTGGAGAAGAGTATTGAATATACCATGCACTGTTAGGAGAACAAACAGGTTCATCTGGAGAGGGTGAAACTAGGCTGTTCCTTGGAGCAAGGATTCTGAAACTTCATCTGACATACTTTGGACATGTTGCAAGAAGGGACTAGTCCTTAGAGAGGGACATCATGCTTGGGAGGGTAGAGGGACAGTGCAAGAGAAGAAGGCCCTTGATGAGATGGATTGATTCAGTGATTAGGGTAATGGGGATAGATGTGTCAGAGACAATAAGATTGGCAAAGGGTAGAGCAGGGTTTAGGGCTTTTGTACATAGGGTCACTATGAGTTGCAAGCGGCTCAATGGCACATAACAACAACAACAACAGCAACAATAACAACATTACTGAGCATTACATGTAAAATCTCCCTCATGTAGATAGGATGTACCAGCATGACTGGTGGACAATTATATTTAGGAAGACTTGTAACTTATTGAGCACTTGAGTCTTCAAAGATAAGGGATAATATAAAGACATTAATTTGGGACTTCTTTTTGTGTTGAACCCCAATTTATACGATCCCAATTTATAGGGCATATTTCCATGTGCCACATTTTTAGGTAGCTCTGGTGGCCTTGTTGATAAGAAAGTACAATTCTAAAAGTGTATGGGTTCGAATCCACCAGCTGCTCCATGGCAGAAGGATGGGCAATCTCCCCCTATGCAATTTACTGCCTCTGAAATCCTGCTGGAGGGTCAGGTATGGGTTGGTTCTGACTTGACCATATACAACAGCAACAGTGTTGCCCAGCTCTGTTCTGAGTACTGTTTACTGGTCTTAGCATAGATTTTGCATAAGCACAAAACTGTTTTCTTCAAGGTTAGGCATAACTTGTGGTGATTCACACAAATGTCTTTGCATAGTCAATGAAACACAAAGAGACATTCCTCTGATACTCTCTGCTTTCTGCCAAGATCCATCTGACATTGGCAATCTCCCAGAAGTCCATTGGCTTCCTTAACATCAGGCTTTCAGGAGAGGACATTCAGTTTCAAACCTGCGTTGGAAACCCTGGGGCTCCACATACACAACCATGGTCTGGGTTTTCAACTTTGGCCTCCTAACTCAGCGTTGGGAACCCCACGGATTCACACAAGACAGGATCTGAGACAGCCCTATAATCAGTCTTCTTAATCAGGTAACGTTGGTGGCTCAGTGGTAAGGAATTGCACTGCCAACCCAAAGGTATGCAATTTAAATCCACCAGCTGTTCTGCTGGAGAAAGATGGGCAGTCTCCTCCCAGGCAGTTTACTGCCTCTGAGATCCTGCTGACTGTCAGTTAAGGATTGGTTCTGCCTCAATGGTATATACATCAACAATGCAATTAAATAGAATGTCTGATCAACCTCTATGTTGCCTTTCCCTTCTACCGATTAATTTTTACTCCCCTCTTCCTACCTTCTTAGCCTTGGTAACATTTCATTCTTTGCATTTTATACTGAAAATCTTTAGGTTTGTTTTTTTTTAACAACCATATCTTAACCTTTCTGGATAAAGGCATCCTCTGCAGTTGAGTTGGGAGTCGGGCTGGATGGTTTAGAATTCTGCGCATGCTCTGTGTGTTTTTCTGATTACGCAGGCAGGCCTGGCGCAGTGCTTTTGCCCAGGCAAACACATCAAAAAGACCACCAGAGCTAAAAATAAAGGAGACCAAAACGCATTCAGGCCATCACATTAAAAGCCAGCACTTTAGGTAGACTACCTCATATGCTGGAAATGATGCTTCTTTGCTGAATAAGAAATTTTACAGTTAAAGGAGACAAAAGGAAAAAAAATCACACGGTCAATTATGTTGCCCCCGAACATCCAATTAATTTTTGGTTAGGATAGCCTTCTTAATGTCTGGTTTATTCTACCTCATAGTCCTGATTATAATAGCAACAACACTGACTTGTACATAGATAGCATTTCACAGTTTAAAAATCACTTTTATGTGAAGACTGTGTAGAGAAGGGAAACCGAAAGCTAAGCCCACTTTGCTGCATCAGTTCCAACTCCTGATGACCAGCACAGAATAGGGCTGTCTCCGAGGGGTCCCAGCCTGCAGTCCTTATAGAAGCAGATTTCCACATCTTTCTCCTTCAGAGCAGCTGGTGAGTTGAAGCCACTGGCCTTTCACATTTAACTAAGGCACCACCAGAACTTCTTCAAGGGAAATGTTATTGCTGTTGTTATTTACCATCAAGTTGGAGTCAACCCCTAGTCGTGTCATCGGGAACCACATGCCATTGGGATATCAACACAGCTTCTTTCTACTAGGCCATATTATCCCCTAGTTATATATAAGAGAGCTCAGATGGCTTAGTGGTAAGGAATTGCTTTGGCAACCCAACAGCATGCAGTTCAAATCTATTAGCTGCTCTGTGGGAAAAGATGGACAATCTCCTCCCACGCCATTTACTGCCTATGAAAACCTGCTGGAGGATCAGCTATGGGTTGGTTCTGACTCAGGGATACTTAACAACAGCAACAACAATCATTGTGGAGACAACTGGGACACAAAGTTTAGATGATTTCACAAAGAGCACACAGCTCCTGAGTGATGGAAAATTCAAACGAGTTTCTTGGCTTCCATATTAGTGCTTCTCTCTCTCTCTCTCTCTCTCTCTCCATCCCTCCCTCCCTTCCTTCCTTCCTTTTCCTCTTTCTCTCTTTCTCCTTCTTCCTTCCTTCCTTTCCCTCTTTCTCCTTCTTCCTTCCTTCCTTCCTTCCTTCCTTCCTTCCTTCCTTCCTTCCTTCCTTCCTTCCTTCCTTCCTTCCTTCTTTCTGCTTAAAACAATAAGAGGAATGTCTATCTGTGTATCATTGATTATGCAAAGGCATTTGACTGTGTGCATCATAACAAACTGTGGCTGACTTTGAGAAGAATAGGAATCCCAGAACACTTGATCGTGCTAATGCGAAACCTATACTTGGACCAAGAGGCCATTGTCAGAACAGAGCAAGGAAACAATGCATGGTTCAAAATTGGGACGGGTGTACGCCAGGGAGGTATCCTGTCTCATATCTTTTCAACCTGTATGCAGAACAGATTACCCGGGAGGCTGGGCTCTATGAGGAGAAATGTGGGGTCAGGATTGGTGGAAGATCTATCAACAATCTGTGTTAAGCAGATGACACAACCCTACTTGCCGAAACTGAGGAGGATCTCATGCACTTGCTGCAGAGGGTCAAGGACTGCAGCCTTCAATATGGGTTGAGGCTCAATATCAAGAAGACAAAGATTCTCACCACTGGACCAATTGGCAGCATCAGGATGGATGGTGAAGAGATTGAGATTGTTCACAGCTCTAGTTTGTTTGGCTCCACAGTCAACACTCTTGGCACCAGTAGCCAGGAAATCAAAAAACGTATTGCGATGGGAAAGTCTGCTGTTAGGGACCTCTCCAGGGTACTGAAGAGCAATGGTGTCTCTCTGGAGACTATGGTGTGCCTAATACAGGCCGTGGTCTTTGCAATCACTTGTTATGCATCAGAGAGTTGGACAATGACTAGGGAGGATAGAAGGAGAATTGATGCCTTTGAGCTGTGGTGCTGGAGAAGAATATTGAGTGTACCATGGACTGCTAAGAAAACAAACAGATTCATCCTAGAGAGGGTTAAACCAGGCTACTCCTTGGAGGCAAGGATTCTGGGGCTTCATCTGACATAGTTTGGACATGTTGTAAGGGTCCTTGGAGAGGGACATCATGCTTGGGAGGGTGGAGGGACAGCGCAGGAGGGGAAGACCCTCTATGAGGTGGATTGATTCAGTGACTGGGGTAATCGGGATGGGTGTATCAGAGACAGTGCGATTGGCACAGGACAGAGCAGAGTTTAGGGCTGTGTACATAGGGTCGCTATGAGTCATAAGGGACTCGACGACACATAACAACAACAACAAAACTATAAACATTTATTATCTGTCTGTGCGGCAGAAGTCCAGGAGCAGTTTAGCTGAGTAATTCTTGTTCATAATGTTTCATGAGGTTGGAGTCAAGCTGTCCACTAGAGCTGCTGTCATCTGAAGGCCTGACAGGAGCGAGGAGATCCGCTTCTCAGGATGGATCACCTGGATAACTGCTGGCTGGTAGCTGGAGGCCTCAGTTCCTTGATGGATGTCAGAGAAGCCCTTGGTCCTTTATCTGGATATCCTCCATATTAGTGCTCTTTCTAATAAAACTCTTTTGTTTGTTTTATTTTAAAATTTATTATTAATTTCAGTAAAAATTTACAGAGACTTTGGATTTCCATTCATTCATTGTTGCACTTTTCTCCCCTCCCAACGCTTCCCCCTAGTACACTACCCTCTTGGAAAAGTAAAAGAAAAATTCTTTTATTGTTTTACAAACTCTCCCCCAGATCCACTCCACCATGTAGCCTTCACTCTAGACTCCTGTCATGACAAAAATACCTACTCACATATCCCTTGTAAACAGTTTTCTCCCTCATCTGTTTCACTGCAGTATACATTATTGAACCCATCTTAGTCTTTTCCCAATCCCAAGGTCAGTCCTGTTTTACAACAGTGGCACCATTCAGTATTTGTTCTTTTGTGACTGAGATACTTCACTCAGTGTAATGTCTTCCAGGGTCACCCATTTTGAATATTTCATGAGTTCCTTGTTTTTCAATGCTGCATAATATTCCATTGTGTGAATATACCACAGCTTCTCTATCCATTAATCTGTTGATGGGCACTTAGGTTGTTTCCAACTCCTTGCTATTGTGAACAAAGCCACAATAAACATGGGTGTGCGTTAAGAGTTGTTAATAGAACACTTCTATTAGCTATAACTGAATGACTGTATCCCGAAGGATGCAGTCTCTGGGGGGGTAGTTCTAAAGCTTCCCCACCCCTCCTTCTCAAAAAAACTCATAAGGCAGGGGGTGTACTGCTGAAAGGACATTAATTCGGGTCTCAAATACACAAAAGATATTTTATTCTGAAAAAGAAATTTTCGGCTCCTAAGAACTGAAGAGATTCTACCTCATATGTCTTTCTGTTTTTAAATAAGTGATGTGTAAATGTGTAAATCTGCAGAGAATAAATAGTATCAGAATCTTACAAACAATGTTGACAGGCCAAGAAGCAGATGTGGAACCTTAACTTCTTATCCCCTCATGCTGCTACTCGGCCACTCATTTTGTTAGCTCCGCGTTAGCACCAGGCATGAGGAAAACTATCCGTCACTCTCCAGCACCGTAGTGTTGCTAGTTGTCATCAAGTTGATTCCAACTCATGTGATGGTATGAATAATAAAAGGAAATACTGCCAACTCCTGTATAGTTAACACAATAGTTAACATGTTTGTCTGATGTTGTGCTATTGTGTTAATCTATCTCAATGAGGTTTTCCTTTGTTCTCACTGACTTTCTGGCAATTAGTCAAGAGACCTGTGATAGAACTTTTTAGCAATTGCCCTTCTGGTGATTAATCTTCCCTGCAGATATGCCAAAAGTAAGTAAGTCAAAGTCTCGCTACCCTCCCATATAACTAACATTCTGCTGTGTTTCTACTAAGACTTATTTGCTTTTCTTTTTTTCTGAGAATTTGTGGTATATTCCGTGTTCTGCACCTACAGACACCATAATTTGATCATATCATTATAAAGTTAAAAACAAAGGTATAAATCTTGCACCCAGAGAACTTTATTTGAATCCCTGAACTATCACTTTGTAATTGGCAAAAGTTGGATATTAGAATATCCTATTGTTATTAAATATTAAGATATCAAGTATGCTTATCTGTATAATAATGCACTTTGTGACGGAAGGGTGCTTTTATGTTTGAGATGTGTCGGTCTTTGAACTTGGTAGATCTGGATGCTCTTGAAACCAACAACCCCGACTTAATGCAAACACTAAACAAGAAACTTGCAGGTAAAACTGCACTCTTGTCGCTCTCTGCTGATTCAAATCCACCAACAAATTATGACTGTCACTGGGAAGAATGGAAATCTCAGAACACTTAAAGGTGCTCGAAACCAATACACAGAACAAGAAGCTGTTGTCCAAATAGAGTAAGGAAACACCACACGGTTTAAAATGAAGACAGTTGTATGTCAGGCTGTATCCTTTCTCCATTCAATCTGTATGCTGAGCAAATAATTTAAGAAGCTTGGGTGTATGAAGAAGAACAGGGCATCAAGATTGGAGGAAGACTCATCAATAACGTACTTTATGCAGATGCCACATCCTTGCTTGCTGAAAGTGAGGAGGACTTGAAATGTTTGCTACTGAAGATCAAAGACCACAGCCTTCAATACGGATTGTATCTCAACTTCAAGAAAACAAAAATCCTCACTACTGGGCCAATAGGCAAACATCATTATAGAAGAAGAAAGAATTGACTGTCAATGGTTTCATCTTACTTGAATCCACAATTAACATCCTTGGTACTAGCAGTTAAGAAGTCAAAAGCAATATCGCACTGTGAGAAATCTGCTGTCAAGGACCTCTCTAAGATGCTAAAGAACAGCAATGCCTGTTTAAAGTCTAAGGTGCAACTGATTCAAGCCACTGTCTTTTCAGTCACTTGCTATGCATCTGAAAGTTTGACAATGAAAAAGGAAGACAATTTGATGGGTGGAGGGGGGGAATTGGTAAAGGAAAGGAGAAAGGTTTAGTGTGGAAGAACAATGTATATGAACTTTATGAACTTTGTATATAAATCAGTTTAAAATAAAACAAAATAAAATAATGTACCAAATGTCAAAAAACCTCCAACAAATCATAATGAATGATTGTATGAAACACAATGTGAAATAAGGATAGTGTGGAGGACAATGTATTTGAACTTTGTATGGAAAACAATGTAAAATTAATAAAAATGTTAAAAATAAGTAAAAAAAAATCAAGACCTGTCCAAAAAAAAGTAAGACAAATAAGAATTGAGGTCTTTGAAGAATAAAAATTGATGTCTTTGTGTGTGGTGTTAGAGAAGAGTACTGATTATCATGTGGACTGCCAAAAGACCAATCAAATATGCTCTGGAGAAAGTGCAGCCCGAGTTCTACTTAAAGGCAAGGATAATGATATTTTACCTCACATACTTTGAGCATATTGTTCGAAGGGTCCAGTCCATGGAAAAAGACATCACGCTTGAGGAAGTAAAGGGTTAGCAAAAAAGAAGAGGAAAGTCCTTAATAAGATAGACTGACATAGTGATGGTAACAGTGAGGTCAAGTACATCAGAAATGGGGACGATGACTCAAGACAGCGCAAGATTTAGGTTTGTTATCCATCAGGTTACTGAACTAGAAGGCACATAACAACAACAGTGCTCTGCAGGAAAAGGATGTGCAATCTCCTCTTGTGTGATTTACAGCCTCAGAAAACCTGTGGGAGAGTCAATTATGACTTGGTGCCATCTCAGTGGTGATCAGTTTTGAGGGAGTATCTCCATTTAGCCAACAATCTGCACATCTGTCCATCCTTCTGCCTCTGAAAAGGCAATAGTGGTTGTGAGTCTTGAATGAGTAGTTCATTTAAAAAAAAAAGGAAATGAAAAGTATTCTAAGTGAAGTCAACAGCATGGACAAATATATACAGGCAGTTCATACTATGAGCGAGTGTTTTTGTTGTTATGTGCAGCCGAGTCACTTGCGACTCATAGCGACCCTATGTACAACAGCCCTAAACTCTGCTCTGTCCTGTGCCAATCACACTGTCTCTGACACTCCCATCCCGATTACCCCAGTCACTGAATCAATCCAACTCACAGAGGGTCTTCCCCTCCTATGCCGTCCCTCCACCCTCCCAAGCATAATGTCCTTCTCCAAGGACCTGTCTCTCCTCACAACATGTCCAAAGTATGTTAGATGGAGCCTCAGAATCCTTGCCTCCAAGGAGCCACCAGGTTTAATCCTTTCCAGGACAAATCTGTTTCCCTAGCAGTCCATGGTATTCTCAATACTCTTCTCCAGCACCACAGCTCAAAGGCATCAATTCTCCTTCTATACTCCTTGGTCATTGTCCAACTCTCTGATGGATAATAAGTGACTGTGAAGACCATGGCCTGATCAGAAACACCTTAGTCTCCAGAGAGACACCATTGCTCTTCAGTACTTTGGAGAGGTCCCTAACAGCAAACTTTCCCATGGCAATGCACCTTTTAATTTCCTGGCTGCTGGTGCCAAGAGTGTTGACTGTGGATCAGATTTGTACATATATTAGAACATCTAGGTAATGGTTAGTTATACAATTTTTGTCTTATTTATATGTATATCTAGTGATGTTGTTTGCCATCCAGTAGGAACCAACTCATAGCTGACCCTCCAGCAGGTTTTCAAGAGCAGTAAATCACATGAGAAGAGATTACCCATCCTTCTCACAAGGATATGTATATAGTATATCGTTCTAAGTATTAAAAATAGGAAAGAAAAACTTCCAGATATCCTAAAGCATTTTTATCACTGTAATACAGTAATAATAAAAATATTTTGATGTGCATCACAAAGCAGAGGCCATTTGTTATTTTGAACCATTGTATGTATCACACATTTTTTATTTAGTAGGCTTTCCAGGGGTTGGTTTGTAACAAAGTTGTAAGTTAAGTTAGATTGCTGTGAACCGGGAACTGCCTGTGGAAGCATGAAGTTATATCTATGTGACAGTATATGGGATTACTAGATAAAGGTTGTTCATCCTTTTATCCCCCGTGGGTGGAGTGTGGGGGGAATGAGTTTAAGGGAAGCAGTTTACAAGAGAAAGCTGGAGTAGTGGGAGGGAGAGGATTAAAGATGACCAGCTGCTAGGACATGATTTGATCCAATAAAATATGGTCATTTATTTTTAGCCTGAAGACAGTGACTCATATGCAGCTTAATACAATGTGAAGGCAAAGATGTAAGGTGGATAAAAGAGAATTGTGCAAAATAATTGAAACAATTTCATTTTCAAGAATTATTTCAAGAAATGTTAACCACTACCCTTTTTGGGCATAGACTATGTTTTTGTCTCAATAATTGTCCAAAGAAATGAAGTACAGAATATGTGGGTGAAAGGATTGCATACTGAATGGAGAATGTGATCTGAGGTGCTGGAGGTGGGATGGGATGCACAGATACTCATCATGCCTCAAACAGGACAAGACCAGTCTTCCAGTCCTTCTCTGCTCTCATCCTGGGGGCCCCAGCATCCCTGCTAGCAGCCTCCCTCCCATGAGGGTATCAGTTGGGCAGCCTGGATTTTTGCAAAATAATCCCAGTGTTAATGACTAAAATCTGCTGAAAAGAGACGGAAGTCTTCTCTCTCCCTGCCACCCTCCCTCACCCTACATCAAGCCTCTTCTACCTCCATTTTGTATTTTCTTCTCTAGATGATCTTTCACATATAGAACAAGTTCTTACTTTCAACTTAAAAATAAACATTATGAAAGGCAAAAAAACGCAGGGCCCAATCTTACTTGAAATGCCCAAATATGATTAGTATTAGGCTGTGAAATACCTCGGCCTTATCTCTAGGAGCCAGCTGCTAGCAGCATTTGGAAGGATCAGGCTGGTTGTGGTATAATATTTTTTCTTAAACAAAACATAAGCTCCCAATGATCTGTGCACAGACTCTATGAAGGTTCCTTTGTCAAAACCTTGATCTTTCTAATTTTGATTTCCTCCTTATTTGAAATCACCTCACTTCACGGAAGCAAGTGTAGGAGGAAAGCAGGTTCCAATTTCTACCTGGCCACTTCCCTCTAACTCTCTCGGTGTCTGCCCTGCTATTTTTCAGCTTGCCTGGCTACACCTAAGGATTTCCCAGTTGAGCAAACAAATTGTTTGGGTCATACAGGCCACTGTTGCTATTTATGAGCCAAGAAAGCTGCCTGGCATTTTGAAAACTGATTTATTAATACACACAGGGTCTCACATGTCAACAACTGCAAATTCTGGATAACGGATTTGCGTCTTCTATAATTTCATGGCCTTACTCAACGAGATTTTATGAGCTAAAAAAGACGAAATGGTAATTACAGTGCTATTCCCCCCACTTCAAATCTCTTTTTTGAACTAGCTGCCTACTGTTCCAATTAAAAATGAAGAAGGGGAAAACCTCGTTTTGCTTAATTCACTGTAAAATTTAGCTTTATAACATTAAAAGATCTTAAATCCATAAATTACTCTGGGAATGTTGTCTCAGTCAATTATAGCAAGAACAGGAACTGGCTAACCAGTTCACATCAATATCTAGCTAACCTATTTTCAGGGAAATGGATTGACATTAAATAAAATAAGCGGCTAGCGTTAAGTTCTTTTTAAGCACACCACTCTGGAAGAACATTTGTTATTGTTGTGAGGTGCCATCGAGTCAGTGACCCTATGAACTGAACCTGACCCTCTGATCTGAACCTGGCTCTATCTTGAGCCATATCAGCCGTAACTCTGATATGCGGGAGCTTATTATTTCAGTCATTGTGTCAATCCATCTTGTTGAGGGTCTTCCTCTCTTTCTCTGACCTCTACCTTTCCCTGAATGATGTCTTTTCCCAAGGATGTATCTTCTGACAACATGACAAGTGCATGTGATGTAGTTTCACCATCCTTGCCTTTAAGGACCACTCAGTTGTACTTCCTCCAAGACAGACACGTTTGTACTTTGGGAAGTCCGTGGGATATTCAATATTCTTCCCCAACACCACCATTCAAAGACATTGATTCTACTTTTTCATCCTTATTCATTGTTCAACTTTCCTATGTATAAGAAGAACATTTAAAAGAGATGAAAAATGAAAGGTTACTTACGTTAGTGGTCAGTGGACTTGCACTTTATTTGGGGATTGTTGTTGTCATTAAGTGTCATTGCATCTACTCTGACGCTGAATAACAAACATGAATCTTACCTCATTCTGCATGATCCTTAGGGTCAATGCCATATTCGAGTCCATTCTTATAGTCACTGTCAGTCTATCTCATTGAGGATCTTCTTCTTTTTTTGTTGACTCTCTAGTTTTCCTAATAAGATATTTTTCCCTCCACAGACTGGCCCTTTATGGCAACATGCTCAAAGTATGTAAGAGGACATTTCGCCATCCTTGCGTCTAAGTATTGTTGGACTTCTTTCAAGAGAAATTTGTTCTTTTAACAGTCCATAGTCCATTCAGTATGTTTGTGAACACCACCATCTTCCTTATTCATCACCAACTTTCAAATGCACAACTACTGTTGTGTACCATCAAGTCAGAACTGACACATAACTGACACCAGCCCCACAACCCCAGTGGGATTTCAGAGGTGATAAATCCCATGGAGGAGATTGTACATCTTTTTCCTGTGGTGCATTTGGTGCATTTGAACTGTGTGCCTTTGGGTTGGCAGCACAGCTCCTTAATATTAGTCCACCAGAGCTCCCTAAAAAAGACTGACAATTTCAATCTTTCATCCATCTATCACATTGTTGTTATGTGCCATCAAGTCTCCTGTGACTCATAGCGACCTTATGTACAACAGTTCTGAAGCCTGCCCTGTCCTGAGCCAGTCTCATTGACTCCAACACATCTATTTCCATTGCCCCAGTTACTATGTTAATTCATCTCATGTGGGATCTTTCTTTCTTGTGCTGTCCCTCCACCTTTCCAAACATGATGTCCTTCTCCAGGGACAGGTCCCTCTTGGCCATGTGCCCAAAGTACATGAGACAGAGCTTCAAAATCCTAGCTTCCAAGGAGAAAACTGAGGTTACCTATAATCAGATGCACTCTATGCAACTGAAAATACCTTGGCTTGGATCAGCTGCACCGTAGTCTTTAAAATAGCACCTTGCTCTTTAGCGCTTTAGCACAAGGAATAGTCCTGGTCAGCAGATTTCCCCAGTGAAACATGCTTTTTAATTTCTCAACTGCTGCTAATATGGATGTTGACTTTGGATCCACACAAAAGAAATAGTTGAGGTATAGTTCAAGCAGCGGAAGAGCTGAGTCATATGGGATTTCTGTGTTTAGCTTTCGAGGAAGGAACTGCCTTCAGAGTGGTTGTATCATTTTACAATCCCACAAACAAGATATAATAGTTGCTATCTCATTACATCCTCTCCAGCATTTATTAATTGCTGTCCTGTTAAACTTTGCCACTGCTACTGGAGTGAAATGGTATCTCATTGTGGTTTTCATTTGCACCTTTCTTATTGCCAGTGATTTTGAGCATTTCTTCATATGTCTGTTGGCCATTTTAATAGTTTCCTCTGTGAATTATTTCCATGTATTTTGCCCATTTTGTAATTTGGTTATCAGTCTTTTTCTTCTGGAGGCCCAGGAGTATTCTATAAACTTTTGTCATAAGACTCTTGTCTGAAGCTCAAATGGAAACTTGTACAGCAGTGTTCATAGAAGCATTATTCACCATTGCAGGAATATGAAAACAGCCCAGATGTACAACTACAAATGAATGGATTAAGAAGTTGGGGTACATTCATACAATGGAATACTACACAGCCAGCACAAGGAATAATTTTGTAAATCACCTCCTAACTTGGGAGGTACTGAAGAGCTTTGTGCTGAGTGAACTAACTCAGTCCCACCAGCACAAATGCTGTATAAAACTATTATTGTAGAATGAGTATGAGGGTCCAGGTAGGAGAAGGGTGGAAGTGGAGAGGTGAAGATGGGTAGTGTGTTAATCATAGGGTTGTATAATTCCATGGGTGGAGGTTGTGAAGGAAATGGGAAGGCTCTTTTGTGAAAAACAATGTATTCAAACTTTGTAAATAAATCAGTATAAAGTGAAAAAAAAATTCACACATACAAAAAGAAATAGTTTACAACTTCAGTCTTTTCTCCATCTATAGTGATGCTATTCCACATATACATTGAAAAGATATGGAGTTAGAGCACATCTTTGATGCACACTCTTTCCAATTTTGAACCATGCAGTGTTTTCTTGCTCTGTACTGATGACTGCCTCCTGGTCCAAGTATAGGTTATCCAAGAGGCTGGGCTCTATGAGGAGAAGTGTGGCATCAGGATTGGAGGTAGACTAATCAACAATCTGTGTTAGACAGATGACACAACCTACTGGCTGGAACTGAGGAGGATTTAAATGGCTTGCTGCAGAAGGTCAGGGACTGCAACCTTCAATATGGATTGAAGCTCAACATCAAGAAAACGAAGATTCTTACCACTGGGCTGATTGGCAGCATCATGATAGATGAGACTGAGATTGTTGAGAGCTTCAGTTTGCTTAACTCTACAACCAGCACTCTTGGTACAGCAGCCAGGAAATTAAAAGATGAATTGCATTGGGAAAAGACCTCACCAAAGTACTGAAGAGCAACAATGTCAGTCTGGAGACTAAGGTGCACCTGATCCAGGCCACGGTCTTTGCAATCACTTTGTATGCTTATGAAAGCTGGACAATGACTAGGGATGATCGAAGGAGAGGTAATGCCTTTGAGCTTTGGTGCTGGAGAAGAGTATTGAATGTATCATGCACTGCTAGGAGAACAAACAAGTTCATCTTGGAAAGGGTGAAACCAGGCTACTCCTTGGCGGCAAGGATTCTGAAACTTAGTCTGACATACTTTGGACATGTTGCAAGGCAAGACCAGTCCTCAAAGAGAGATGTCATGCTTGGGAGGGTGGAGGGACAGTACAGGAGAGGAAGACCCTCAATGAGATGGATTGATTCAGTTTTGGATGGATTGGTTTGCTTATTATCACCCTTATACATTGTTATGTTTTATACAAGTCGCTACTTGTTGAAACCAAAGAAGACATGAAGCACGTGGTGCAGAAGGTCAAGAATTATAGCTTTTAATATGGATTGAAAGTTAATATCAAGAAGACGAAGAGTCTCACCACTGGGCCAACTGGCAGCACCATGATGGATGGAGAAGAGATTGAGGTTGTTAACAATTACAACTTAGTCGGTTCTACAATCAACACTCTGAACACCAGCAGTCAGGAACTCAATAGACAAATTGCAATGGGAAAATCTGCTATTAGGGATGTTTCTAGAATACTGAAAAGCAATGATGTCAATCTAGAGACTAAGATGCGCCTGATCCAGGCCATGGTCTTCACAATTACTTGTTAATGCTTCAGAGAGTTGAGCAATGACTAAGGAAGACAGAAGAATTGGTGTCTTCGAATTGTAGTGCTGGAGAAGAGTCTAGAACTTACCATAGACTACTGAAAAAACAAATATGACTGTCTTGGAGAGGGTGAGACCAAATTTCTCCTTAGAGGCTAGGATTTTGAAGCTCCATCTTACATAACTAGGAGTTGATCAGTAACAAGGATCCTGGTCAGTGATGGCACATTTGTCAATCTAGGGACTGGCTGAAAACTAGGTTCCCATCCATCCAAGCACAGCACTCTGCTAGCCCCAAGAAAATATGTCTGCAATGAGAAGCTCCACACTGTCAGTGCCAGATACACAATGGCACAAGGCTGACCTCAGCTGGAAGAGCAGTGGGATCTGAGGAATCACCTTTGACCACCTGGCAAGTGGTGGAGGAGCAAGTCACCCCTCTGCAACCAGGGAGAGGATAGGGATCAACGAGGAGATCTTACGTTGCCTGTCATGAGTTATTAGCTGGTGTGAGTTACAGTCTCACATCATTGTCATTGTTACTGGCCCAATCAGACCACTGTTGGGAAAAGTTCAAAATGTCTTACTGTGTCAAGATCATTTACAGTTCACCACAGCTTCAACTCTTTTTATTTGATGATTTTATTCCATATCATTCTTCATTCTTCTTGCAAGCTTTTGATTTCCTTTGAAATTCAGGCTTTCAAGAATATCATACATACCTGTTACCTCTGTTTTCGGGTGGTGACCTTCCTTTCTGACTGGTTCTTTACATTCCTAATTATTACTTGTATAAAGATAGGACACATTCCTGTCGTACACCCTTTCCAATTTTGAACCATGCAGTGTTTCCTTGCTCTGTTCTGGCAACTGCCTCCTGATCCAAGTATAGGTTTTGCATAAGCATAATCAAGTGTTCTGGGATTTCCACTCTTCTCAGAGTCAGCCACAGTTTGTTGTGATCCACACAGTCAAATGCCTTTGCAGTCAATGAAAGACATAGACATTCTTTTGTTACTCACTGCCTTCAGCCAAGATCCATCTGACAATAGCTATAATATCCATAGTACCAAGGCTTCTTCTAAACCCAGTCTGCCCTCAGGCAGTTCTCTGTTGACATGCTGTTCCAGTAATTTTTGGATAATCTTCAGCTTGTATGTGATATTGTTTGCTAATTTCTGCACTCTGTAGGGTTACTTTTCTTTGGAATGGGAAAAATATGTATCTCTTCCAGTCAGTTGGCCAGGTAGTTGTCTTCCAGATTTCTTGGCACAACTTGGTGAGCACATCCAGGGCAACATTTGTTTGTTGAAATATGTCACTTGGTATCTGGCAATTCGTGGGGCTTTGCTTTTTACCAATTCTATCAGAGCAGCTTGAACTTCTTCCTTCATCACCACAGGCTCTTGCTCATATGTTGTTTCATGAAATTCTTCTGTGTCTGCCAATTCCTTTTGGTACAATGACTCTGTATATCTTTCCATCCTTTTTAAATGCTTCCTAGGTCATTTAATATTCTGCCCAAAACATCTTTGCAATTTGAGTTGAGTACTGCTACTCAAAGCTTGAATTTATTCTTCTATTCTTTGACCTTAAAAAATACTAAGTGAGTTTGGTCCCTTTGATTTTCTGACTCTGGGTCTTTGCACATTTTCAATCTATATGCAGAACAAATGCTGGGCTATATGAGGAGAAATGTGACATCAGGATTGGAGGAAGACTCATCAACAATCCACAGAGCAACTTGTGGATTCAAACCACATGCTTTCAGGATTACAGTACAGCTTCTTACCACTAGGCCACTAGTTTCAACATCATGATAGAGGGGGAAAAAATCAAATTGTCAACAAATTCATTTTGCTTGGATCCATGGTAATAACTTTGGTACCAGCAGTCAGGAGATCAGAAGATGTACAGCATTAGGAAAGTCTGCTGTTATGGGTTTTCCCAAAATTCTGAAGAGCAGTGATGTCAGTCTAAAAGGCTAAGGTGTGTATGATTCAGGTCACAGTCTTTCCAATCACTTTCTACACATCCAAGAATTGAGCAATGAATTAGGATGATAGAAGAATTAATGCTTTTGAGTTGTGGTATTGGAGAAGAATGCTGAATATCCCAGTGACTGACAAAAGAACAAACAGATGTGTGTTGGAGAAAGTGCAACCAGATGTTCCTTGAAGGCAAGGCTGATGAAGATTCATCTCACATATTTTAAACATGTCATTAGGAGGGGCTATTCCTTGGAAAATAACTTCATGCTTTGAAAGGAGGCGTGGGGGGTCAAGGAATGAACGGGAAGTTCCTGAATGAGATGCTTATCTGTGGCAATGGACTCAAATGTGACAGAGATGATAAAGATGGTGCAGGACAGGACCGAGTTCAGAGCTATTATTGATAGGGTTGCTACGAGTCATGCTTGACTGAATGGCACTTAACAATATATCAGCAACTGGGAGATATAATAAGGTTTTATGACTTAGAAAAAAATTAAGTCGATAACTTTTCTCCTTAGATTATAAATAGTCATTATTCTCTCCCATTAGCCAACAATTTTTACTGAGAACTTAAAATATGTGGTATAAAAAGGAAGTGAAGTCTCACGGTAAAGAAATTTTCTTCATTTAAAAAAAATTGTTGTTGTGTACCAAAGAGTTGGAACTGACCCACAGCTGATCCTCCAGCGGGTGTTCAGAGGCAGTTAATGCCACTGGAGGAGATTGCCCATCCTTCTCCCGTGGAGCAGCTGGTGGATTCAAACCACATGCCATTGGGAATGCAGCACATCTTCTTGCCAATAGGCCACCAGAGCTCTTTTTATCAAATTTACCTTTTTTTAAAAAATAATCTTTTCGATGCCTCTCCATTCACATTGTGTTTCTTAAGAACATTCCCATACATGTATCTTATAAAATTAATCAGCATTGATCTATGCTCACTATAACCCTGTCTTTTCAGATTCCCATTGGATCTTTCCTAATTCCGTCGCTCCCTCTCTCCACCCACTAATCTATGCAACTCCACGATTTCCCCTCTTCACACCCTCAACCCCCCTACCTGCTTCCCCCCCCTTTGGACAATCATACACATCTTATTGGCTACCTTTCTGTTTTTATAATAATCGTCTTATGCAGTATTTGTCCTTATGTGCCTGAGTTAGTTCACTCAGGATAATACTCTCTAACCTCTCCTATATTATATTTTTCCAAAATCTTTGTTCCTGAGTGCTGCATAGTATTCCATAGTGTGAGTGTACCATGATTTCTCAGTCCAGTCATTTGTTGATGAACATTTAGGCTATTTCCATGTTTCCACTATTGTTAATGACACTGTCATGACCATCCGTACAGATCTCAGTTTGCATCTCATTTCTGTTATGGTAAATATTTTTAACTTTTTTTTCTTTAAGTTGATACTTCTTTAACATTTTTAATGATGAAATGCCACAAATTCCTCCCTTTCTTACCCCTCTTTTCTTTTTCCCTCCTTCAACAATACATATTGCTATCAGAGAACATCCTTTGAGAAATGCTGAATTGACCGGTTTCCTTTTAGTAAATATTGAGGTTTTCCAATTCTTGACTGTCATAAATTAAAACTGTGGTGAATGTTCTTGTACCTACAGCTTCACACATATGTTGGAATTTCTTTGAAGGATAAATTTGTAAGAGTGGAATTTCTGAGTTAAAGGGTCTGTTCTTTTTATGTGCATAAAAGACCGAACGTAGAGACTCGTAAACTGTCTGTGTTGGGCAGGATCTTCAAGAACAGCAGCTGAGCCTGCATTTCACAGAGGACAGACAGGGCTGGAAGCCAGGACAGAGACAATGGCCTTCTCACAGTTCCCTGCTGGCTCCTGAGACAGCTGTCCTACAGAAGAAAGACGCATTGGGAAGAAGTCACTGAAACAGCCCTGGCATTAGTGTTCACATCTTTTGACAGACTGTACCCTCTTTTGCTTCCATGTGAGCTCTTTGTTTTAAGCTAGTGTGTCATATTTATGAGCCGCAGGGTATTTACATCCAGTTGAGCATCCATTCTTCCCATTGAAAGACAGCCAAGAAACCAAGCAGTTCACGAGGGCACAGGTGTGTAGCATCTGGGCGTGCGCATGCGTGTGTGTGTACGTGTGCGCTCAGATAGTTAATGTTTTAGGGAAGCTCGGCCTTGGACGTGCATACGCCACAATGAGATACTGATTTCTTCACAGCATAGGTCCAACCATGTGATTCATATTGCCTTAAGAAAGGGCCAGGCTGGCGGTTGTAGGAATTATTTTCTAGTCTTACCCACTGTTTCCAGTAGAATTGACTGCCATGTGGTGAACGCATGTCTTTGCAAGATTTCTGGTAGACGGTAGCAAGCAGTGCAAGACACGGATTCCAGTGGCCGCCCAGCCAGTGGAACAGACCAGAGAGGACAGGGGGAAGGGTGCATTCTCTGGTGTCTCCCTGGGGTTTCTTCTTGATTGTACCGTTTATTTGAATAAAATTTAATTTTCCTTTAAGTGAAAAAAGGAGTGGAACTCCTGAGATGCTTCTAGCTTTAATTTGGGGAGAAATAACATCTCCTCCCTTTCTTACAGACACGCCTCACCACATCAGAGCAAAAGCCCCCAAAGCTCAGTTCTTATTACATGGAAAAGTTCTTGCTGTTTCATAGGAAATCTTCCCACATCCTACCACACCCAACTTGTTCTTCCACTCCCCTCTGGCTTCTTCTACCTAATTATTGAACTATTATTAATGGGACAGGAAATGGTTTGGCAAAGAAGTCTGGCCAGAGCTGCCCAAGGGGACCCACCCAGCTTTACGCTGTCCTGGACTCTATGGCTCTAGGGAATCCGTTGAGACTTCAGGAAAGCGTGCCAGGAACGGTATTCAAGGAGCACTTTGGTTCAGAATACAGGAACTCTTTGTTCTTATCTAGGCTAAACCTGAACCTTGTGATCAGCTCCAGGGCCAGGCAGCTTGTAAATGTCACGTTCCTTCCAGTATGCCAGTCAAAAGGGCTTGGCACACAGCAATGATTCAGTAAATCATTGGATAAATGAGTGAGTTGCTCAGGGCTTGATTTGCTTCAATTTTATGAGCTTCCTTGGTTCACTGGTGGTGCGCACACACGCACATGTTTACCTTGACTTCCTGTCTAGTGAACATTGAAGGATTTTACAATAAAGTAGGGCAGGGGCGGGAATATCCTAACTGCAGGTTCTTGTTCATGGATTTCCCCATCTCTTGCTTGGAAAGTGAGGGTCTTCATTGTTATTGTAAATTGCTATTAAGTTGACTTACAATTTTTAGTGGTCCGTGCAGAAGTGGCATCCACTTCCTAAACCACATGTCTCTGGAAACTCCATGAACTTTGAGAAACAACTTTTCTAGAAAAGCTTCGGGTCTTTTGTTCATAGGGTCACTATGAGTCATGCTCAACTCGACAGCAATCAATAACAACAACAACAATGTGCACAATGGGCTGAATGACTGCCCAGTCTTGTATAAGTCCCATGACTTATTGGGGATCAGATCATTGGGGTCCGTATGGGTTTCAGTGGCTGACTTTCAGACTTAGATGGCCAGGCTTTTCTCCCTTGTTTGACATCAAAGGAACAAGCAAACCTCCACTGAGAGATGGGCTGTGGTTAGGAATGATGTGAATTGGCTGAGAGTCAAGCCCAGACCTCCCACATGGAAAGTGAGAACCCTGCCATTGAATCACCAGATGCCCAGAAGTGAGGGCCTAGAGAGCACTAAAAATGTCAGACCATTGCTGAGTGTAGTTGATGCAGAGATATATTTGAGGCAGGAAGACTCAGTTATTGGGTATTACTATAAAAGAAACATCACAAATTGATGCTTTAACAAAGAGCAAAATTTGGGTTTTGGAGGCGGTTTTTTAATTTTATTTTTATTTATTTATTTTTTTACATTTTAAAGTGGCTTAAAAGATGCATTTTGGGTACCAGTTTTAGGGTGAAGGGTCTCTTTCTCCTCCCCCCCCCATGTCTCTTGGTACCAGGAATTTTGGTGCAGGAACCTGGCTCCATTGCTGGCTTTCCTTTCTTGAAAGCACTGAGGTCCCTCACATCTCTTCTTACTTTTTTCTGTGTCTCATCATATAAAAGGTGATGCTGGCAACACTCCAGGGATACTCTCCTCACGTCAAATCAGGGACATGACATAATTAAGGATTTTGTATTCTACCCTAATCCTCTTACAATTGATTGGCTGATCATATCTCAATCCATGGGGAATTATTACATAACTGCTTCTAATCCTGCCTCATTAATATCATGTTGTTGTTGTTAAGTGCCCTCCAGTCAACTACAACTCATAGTTGTGTTCAGACTACCCTATGAACTGTGGAACTGAGATCTGCCCTATGCTGAGCTGGCCCCATCATCCTGACATACTCTAGTCCACACATAGTCACTGTGTCAATTCATCTCATTGAAGATTATCCTCTCTTTTGCTGACTATCCACCTTTCCAAGCACGATGTCCTTTTCCAAGGACTGGCCCATCCTAACAATATGCCCAAAGTATGTAGGATGAACTTTCACCCTCCTTGCCTCCAAGGGGCACCCTGGTTGCATCTTTTCCAAGACTTGCTTGTTTGTCCTTTTAGCAGTCCATGGGATTCTCAGCACTTTTCTCCATCACTGAAACTCAAAAGCATTGCATCTTCTGCTGTGTCCTTAGTTAATATATAACTTTCAAATGTATAATGGAAAAGATTATGGTTTGGATCGGGTGCACCTTAGTTTTCAAACGGACATCATTGCTCTTCAGGCCTTTTAGAGAGGTCCCTGACTGATAACAGACTTTACCAATGCAATATATTTTTTTGTTTCCTGGCTGCTGGTGCCAAGTGTATTGATTATGGATTCAAGCCAGATGAAATCACTGGCAATTTCTGTCTCTTTTCCATGCATTATGATGCTGCCTATTGGCCTGGTGGTGAGAATTTCAAGTGCTCTTCAGTAATGTAGATTGTTGATGAGTCTGTCTCTGATCCTAATGCCATATTTTTCTTCATAATATTCAGCTTCTCAGATGATTTTTCTGCGTACAGATTGAATATGTGTGGAGAAAGGACATAGCCCCGATGCACTCCTTTCCTGATTTTAAGCAATGCAGTATTCCCTTGCTTTGTTCCTTAGACCAACAGCTTCTTGATCTAGGTATAGGTTTCACACAAGGACAATTAAGTGCTCCACGATTCCCATTCTTTTCAATGTCAGCCATAATTTGTTAAGATCCATACCATCAAAAGCCTTTGGTAGTCAATAAAACACAAATAAACATTCTTCTGGTATTCTTTGTTTTTAGCAAAGATCCATCTGACATCAACAATGATATCCCTGGTGCCATGAGTTCTTCTAAATCCAGACTGAATTTTTGATGATTCTCTATTGTACTCTTCTAGCCATTTTGGAATATTCTTCAACCAACTTTTACTTGCATGTGATATCAATAATATTGTTCAGTGTTTTCCAAATTCTGTTGGATTACCTTTTTTTTTGGCAACAAGAACAAATGTGGATCTTTTTCCATTGAGTGGTCAATGGCTGTCCTCTAAATGTCCTAGCATAGCTGCTGAGCACATCTACATTAGCATCTCATGTTGGTACAGGCCGATCAGTATCCCATTGATTCCTGGAGCCTTACATTTTTGCTAATGCCTTCAATGTAGCTTGAACTTTTTCTTGCATCACCATTGGTTCTTGATCATATGCTACTTCTTGAAATGGTTCTGTGCCTGCCAATTCTTTTTCAGTACAATGACTAAGTGTATTTCTTCTATCTTCTTTTGATACTTTCTGGATCATTTAGGATTTTGCCTCTAGCAAGCTTCTGTATTGCAACTCAAGGCTTGAAATAGTTTTTTCAGTTCTTTCAACTTGAAAAACGCTGTGTGATTTCCTCCCTTTTTGTTTTCCAGCTTTAGCTTTTGCACATTCCTTCATAATACTTGGCTTTGTCTTCTAGTGCTGCCCTTTGAAATCTTCGGTTCATCTCTTACTCTTGAAACTCTTCCTTTTGTTTTGGCTTCTTGGCATTCTAGTGCAATTTTCAGAGTCTCTTCTGATGTGCCTTTTTTCTAATTTGTACAAAGTGTTCACACAAGGTGATATGGCTTGTAAACCCAGCCCTATGGTGCTCTTTCATGCTTCCCCATGTTATTTTAATTTTTGGCAGTTTTTTAAAAAAATACTTTTTTAAGGATACGTGGTACATAATGCCACTGTTATAAAACAGGACTGACATGGGGTTTGTAGGAAAACGAAAAAAAGAGGGAATAAATGTACATATTATTGAAACAGATGAGGGAGAGAACTGTATGAAAGGTATATATGATTAGTTATTGCTGGCATGACAAGCGTCTAGAATAAGAGCTGCATTGTAAAGTGGTCTGGGAGGGGGATTGTATAACAATGAAAGAACATTTTTTCCAAAGAAAAATATGAACTGGGGTGGGGGGAGGATGGGCAGGGAGGAAAATGTGCAACAATGAATGAATGGAAATCCAAGATTTTTATAAGCTTCCATGGAAATATCAATTTAAAAAAGGGAAAAAATAAGGTGGCCACAGCATAAAAAAAAAAAAAAAGCTATTTCGATGAGTTTGTTTACAGAAAACTCGCATTTCCATTCATTCATTGTTGCACATTTCCCCCCCTAAAGATGAATTGCATTGGGAAAGTCTGCTGTCAGAGACCACTCCAAAGTACTGAAGAGCAATGATGTCAGTCTGAAGACTAAGGTGTGCCTGATACAGGCCATGCATGGTCTTTGCAATCACTTGCTATGCATCAGAGAACTGGACAATGACTAGGGAGGATAGAAGGAGAATTGATGACTTTGAGCTGTGGTTCTGGAGAAGAGTATTCAGTATACAATGGTCTGTTAAGAGAACAAACAAGTTCGTCCTGGAGAGGGTGAAGCCAGGCTGCTCCTTGAAGGCAAGGATTCTGAAGCTTTGTCTGACAGGATCAGTTCTTGGAGAGGGATGTCATGTTTGGGAGGGTGGAAGGACAGCACAGGAGAGGAAGACCCTCAATGATATGGATTGATTCAGTGACTGGGGTAAGGGGGATAGGTGTGTCAGAGACAATGAGATTTTCAAGGGATAGAGCAGAGTTTAGGACTGTTGTACATAGGGTGGCTATGAGTTGCAGGTGACTCGTTGGCACACAACAACAACAAACCCCAAGTTAGCTTTAAAAAAAGATTGATTCATTGTTACATAATTTCCTCCTTCTCCCCATCCCAGTCCACTTTGCTATGGACCTCTTATTCTGAACTGTTTTCATAAAATAATGCCTAATTATATAATCTTTTTAAACAGTTCTTGCCTTCATCTGTTCCAATGCAGTGTTCATTATTTATTCCCTCTTTTCTTATTTCTGACCCAACCTCCATTTTGGTCTTGTTTTATAACAGTGGTATTATGAAGTATTTGTCCTTTTGTGCCTGAGATATTTCACTCAGCACAATGTCCTCCAAGATCACTAATTTTGCATAATATTTCATGAGTTCTTTATCTTTCAGTGCTGCATGTGAATGTACCACAATTTTTCTATCCATTCATTTGTTGATGGGTACTTGGATTGTTTCCATCCCTTTGCTATTGTGAACAACACAGTAATAAACATGGGTGTGCAAGTATCTGTTTGGGTGGCAGCTCTGTTGTTTTTTTAAAAAATATATTCCCAGTAGTGGAATTGCTGGGTCAAATGGTATTTACCTATGGTCAACTGATTTTTGACAAGGAGATGAAATCAGTTAAGTGGGGAAATGATAGACTCTTTAACAAATGGTGTTGGCAAAATTGGAAAACTATCTGTAGAAAACTCAAGCATGACTCACACCTCACCCCATACACAAAGAACAACTCAAAGTGGATCAAGGACCTAGGAGTAAAACAAAGGACTATAAACTTCATCAGAGAAAAGTTTGGGAGAACTCTAGAAACCCCAATCCACAATATGAACAGTCTTCCAAGCATCCTGAAAAACCTACAATCAGGAAAGGATAAAGTAGATGAATGGGACCTTCTAAGAATTAAATCCCTATGCACATCCAAAAACTTCTCCAACAGGGTTAAAAAAGGAAAGCTACAGATTGGGAAAAACAATATTTGGTAATGACATGTCTGATAAGGATCTCATATCTAAAATTTATAGACTACTCCTGCACCTCAACAAGGTAAAGGTAAACAACCCAATTGCAACGTGAGCACAGGATATGAACAGACACTTCACCAAAGAAGACATTCAGATGGCAAACAAACACACGAAAAAATATTCAAAATCCTTATCTCTGAGATAGATGAAAATCAAAACAACTATGAGATATCATCTCATCCCAGTAATAGTAGCAAAGTTCAACAGAGCAGCAATCAACAAATACTGGCGAGGTTGTGGAGAAATTGGAAACCTTATTCACTGTTGGTGGGAGTGTAAAATGGTGTAACCACTATGGAACACAGTATGGTGCTTTCTCAAAAAATTATTTTAATTTTTGGTGAAGGTATACACAGCAAACAATTTAACCATTAAGTCATCATCAAAATTCCTACACATAATATTTGGTGACAATGGTTTAATTTTTAGAGCGTATCTCTTAATATTCTTTTCCAAATTGGTATGCCATCCGCAACATAAACTCTCTGCCTACTAAGTTGTCAACTTGATCTTATATAAACTATTATTTTTTTATTTTGCTTTGCTATACACTTATTTTTAATTTTTTAGTCTAACAGTAGAACATTGCAATGAACCCCATAAATCCCACACTCTTTAAAAAATGACCTAGCCTTAAATTTTGTGGGAAAAAAAGGAAAGAAAACAAAATCTTTCTTTTCCAGATACCTATATTGAAGTTGTTGTGTACCATCAGGTGGGCTGTAACTGACCCATAACTGATGATGCTCCAGCGGGTTTTTAAAAGGAAGTAAATCAAGGGAGCTCTGGTGGCCTACTGAAAAGAAGCTGCATTGCAATCCAGGAAGTACACAGCTCAAATACAAAATACACCAGATGCTCTGCTGGAGAAGGAGGGACAATCTCCTGTATCAGTCAGATCCGATCTGATGGTATACACACACACACATTTTTTTTAAAGGCAGTAAATCGCATGGGAGTTGATAGCCCATCCTTTTCCCATCTAGCAGTTGGTGGTTTTGAACCATGCACCTTTGCTTTGGCAGTGTGATTGCTTACCATTGCTCTACCTAAATTCACATTTTTGTCAGAGTTTGCACTCCCTAGGAAGTAGACTCTGAGATGGAAATGAAGAATCAGGACATTTTTTTAGAGGATGTTCTCGGATCAAGACCTGTGTGCCAAAGGAAAAAAAAAAGAAGGTTGAGCACAGAGAGAAGTCGGACCATGATGCAGTCACAGCAAAGCCTCAGCCAGCCCTGAAGAGAGTGCTGAAGTGGGCATGGCCCTTCAGATTTGTCTGAAGGGTTGGACCTTCACATCTAGTGTGGACCGGTTATGACGTTCACTGTCAAGGGAAGAGGATCTGGCATTGAATAAGGCATCTCTATTTAACTGAAGCTAATGGAGGAAATGTCTAACAACAAGGGAAATAAATCCTGCAGTGTTGAGGAGAGCGTATAGACAACATGTTACAGAATCCTGGATACCCACCCTCAATCCCAGATAATTTTCATCTCTTCCAGGATCCTTTCTCCTTTGGTCTAAAGCCATTCCTTCCATCTGTGTTTTTGACTTTGTTCTATTCCATTTCCCTTCAATCTTGTCTCATTCTCTTGTTTTTGTTATAGTTTTAGTTTCTACTCTGACACTGGCTCCTTTAACTCAACCTAAACAAACTGTGGCTGACTCTGAGAAGAATGGAAATCCCAGAACACTTGATCGTTCTAATGCGAAACCTATACTTGGACCAAGAGGCAGTCATCAGAACAGAGCAAGGAAACACTTCAAAGGGTGTACTCCAGGGATGTGTCCTATCTCCATGCCTTTTCAACCTGTATGCAGAACAGATTACTTGGGAGGCTTGGCTCTATGAGGAGAAATGTGGGGTCAAGATTGGTGGAAGATCTATCCACAATCTGCGATATGCAGATGATACAGCCCTGCTTGCTGAAACTGAGGAGGACCTGAAGCACCTGCTGCAGAGTGTCAAGGACTGCAGCCTACAATATGGATTGAGGCTCAATGTCAAGAAGACAAAGATTCTCACCACTGGGCCAACTGGCAGCATCAGGATGGATGGTGAAGAGATTGAGATTGTACACAGCTTTAGTTTGCTTGGCTCCATAGTCAACAGTCTTGGCACCAGCAGCCAGGAAATTAAAAGGCGCATTGCCATGGGAAAGTCTGCTGTTAGGGACCTCTCCAAAGTGCTGAAGAGCAGTGGTGTCTCTCTGGAGACTAAGGTGCGTCTGATACAGGCCATAGTCTTCGCAATCACCTGTTATGCATCAGAGAGTTGGACAATGACCAAGGAGGATAGAAGGAGAACTGATGCCTTTGAGCTGTGGTGCTGGAGAAGAGTACAGAGAATACCATGGACTGCTAGGAAAACAAACAGATTTGTCCTGGAGAGGGTTAAACCGGGTGGCTCCTTGGAGGCAAGGATTCTGAGGCTCTGTCTAACATACTTTGGACATGTTGTGAGGAGAGATCGGTCCTTGGAGAAGGACATCATGCTTGGGAGGGTGGAGGGACAGCGCAGGAGGGGAAGGCCCTCTATGGGGTGGATTGATTCAATGACTGGGTAATCGGGATGGGAGTGTCAGAGACACTGCGATTGGCACAGGGCAGAGCAGAGTTTAGGGCTGTTGCACAAGGGGTCGCTATGAGTCTCAAGTGACTCGACGGCACATAACAACAACAACAATCACACAATCAAGGCTTCATAGTAAAGTGGACTGGGGGCAAGGCGGGGTGTTGGGGGGGTCATACACTGTATAACAATGAAATTTTTTTTCTAAAGAGAAAAGCGAACTGGGTGGGGTCAGGGAGGAAAATGTGCAACAATAATGAATGGAAATCCAAGTTCTCGTGAAACTTTCATTAAAATTTGAATTTAAAAAAAGCCAAAGAAAAAAGTAAACCATTCTTTAAAACAATACAATCCCCAAAGTGAACATTCTTTTTAAATTAATCTAAATAATTCTTTGATTTTTTTAAACTTAAATGAAATAATTAAAGTTTAAAGATAATTATAGCTTAATAATTAAAGTTTAAAGATTTCTTAAATTTAACATGTCGCCACACACTTTTAAATTGACTACCGTGCTTAGAAAAACCATTTTTTTTCAATTGTTTATGACTGCCATATGAAATTGAGCATCAGTCGTATATTTGGAAGTGAAAATTAATTAAAATATGCATGACGGCTATAACCGTCATTTTCGGCAACGTGTTAAGAGTTCCAGAGAGTAGTTCAGCCTTAATGGATTCACTGAGAATTTGAAGTTCCATTCCTTATTTTCCCCTTAGATCTCGGTTCCTCTATAGTATCTTTGATTAAATCATTCAGTGATGGCTGCCTACCACCAGCTAGTTCTCTCATGTCTTGTCAAAGGAAGCAGTTTAATGCATATTTAATTTTTTTTTTTTTAGTTTTTAAAAAAATTTTTAGTTTTTCATTTTTGAGGATTTTCTATTACTACATTGTTGTTGTGATGGTCCTTGAGGGCTTGCAAGAGAATGGGTGTTTTTCATTCATTTTCCTTGGTTCCTTCCTTGTAGTTATTTATCATCCCTCTGCCTTTGGGGCAAATTCTTTCACCTCTCAGCCACAGAAAGATTAGGGCCCTAAAAGGTTGCTGGTAGCAGTAAAATTAGCATTATAGTCTGCATTGTATACTCTTTGACCATTACCAACCCTCCAGTGAGAACCGACTCATTCCACTGGCTTTCCATTGAGTTTCTTTGGCCTAGTGGGAAGACGTTGAGGACTCTCCTTCATAGGGTTGCTATGAGTCCCCTGCGACTCAACGGCACTTAACAACAACAACAACTGTTGTTGTACCATCAAGTTAGAACTGACCCATATCTGACCCTCCAGTCATTTTTCAGAGGCTGTTCATTGCATGGGAGGTGATTGCCCATACTTCCCACATAGAAAATAGTAGTATTTCGAATTGTTACTCAAACCTCAAGACCCTGTACACTACACAATGCTCTAGGAGTTTGAAACAATACTGAAACCAAATCTATAGCAGTGATTACAGTTCATGGTGCCCTCCACAGCCTTCAATATGTATTGAAGCAAATATCAAGAAACCAAAGATTCTCACCACTGGGTCGATTGGCAGCATCGTGATGGTTGGTGATGCGACTGAGATTGTTCACAGCTTTAGTTTGCTTGACCCCACAATCAACACTCTTGGCATCAGCAGCCAGGAAATTAAAAGATGTATTGCATTTGGAAAGTCTGCTGTCAGAGACCTCTCCAAAGTACTGAAGAACAATGATGTCAGTCTGGAGAGTAAGGTGCACCTGATACAGACCATGGTTTTTGCAATTATTTGCTATGCATCAGAGAACTGGACAATGACTAGGGATAAAAGAAGAAGAATTGTTGCCTTTGAACTGTGGTGCTGGAGGAGAGTATGGACTGCTAAGAAAACAAACAGGTTCATCTTGGAAAGGGTGAAGCCAGTCTACTCCTTGGAGGCAAGAATTCTGAAGCTGCATTTGGCATATTTGGGACATGTTGCAAGGAGGGACCAGTTCTTGGAGAGGGAAGTCATCCTTGAAAGGATGGAGGGACAGTGTAGGGGAGGAAGACCCTCTATGAGGTGGATTGATTCAGTGACTGGGGTGATGGGGGAGATGTGTCAGAGACAATAAGATTGGCACAGGCTAGAGCAGGATTTAGGGCTTTTGTACATAAGGTCGCTATGAGTTGCAGGCAACTTGACTGCACATAACAACAAACTTAATGAGAGGAAACAAACTCATTGTTCTCTCAGGAATTGACTGAACACCAAACACTTTAGGAACTCTATCATCAGGGCTCCTTAGGAGATAGAACAGAAACACTAAAAACAAGATTATGCCAAATTAAATGTTTCACAAAACCAAGAGCCTAAACCTTTGAACCAAGAAAACAAACAAACAAACATACCCACTAGATGTTTGGTTCTATATAGGCATAACAATTGTCTAGTTACTTCTTTTCAGGCATAATTTAGTGATATCAACTACATTAAACATGCTGTGAAAATATTTCCTTTGACTGATGCTACTAAACATCATACTTCCCCACCCCCATCTTGCCTCAGATAACCTCTAATAAACTTTGGCCTGTATTTTTGTCATTTCGTGTAAGTGAGATCATATCATATTTGTCATTTTGTGATTGACTTAATTTACTCAGTACATTGTCTTTAATTTCATTCCTGCACCCATGTGTACCAAAACTTCATTTCTCATGATGGCTGAGAAGTATTCCAAATGTAACACCACATTTTGTCATTAATATGTGCTGTTGAGTCAAAACTGAGTCATAGATAATCAGTTATCAGAGGCTGTAAATTACACAGGAGATTGCACTTCTCTATGGTGGATTTGAATTGCCTTATTTGGGGTGACAATTACCACATGGCCTGAGCTGAGCTCCCTGAATTTTGGGCATGTTGTCATGAGGGGCTAGTCTTTGGGAAAAGACATGCTGCAAAAAGTGGAAACTCAGAGAAAGAAAGGAAGATGCTCAATAAGATGTATTGACTCAGTGACCATAACAATGGACTGAAGCATACCAAAGATCATGAGAATGGTGCAGGATAGGCAAGGGTTCAGATCTGTTGCGCATTTGGTAGCTGTTGAGTAGGAGAAACCTCCATGACATCTTACAACAGTAACATGTCATTGATCCGTTTATCTCTCTCTTTTTTTTTTTAGGTTTTCCACTGATTTCCTTTTATTTTTTTTTAATTGGGAAAAACATATTGGGGGTCAAAGGAGGTGAGGGTTGGGGGCAGAAGGGTGAGGATGGGCCAGGATGCAGTTGCAGACCTGCACAGTTTGGTCGGTGGGGGGAGCAGGTGAAGGAAATGATGAGGGTCCAGTGGGGACCAGA
>NW_006400096.1:668040-751072 GCF_000299155.1 Elephantulus edwardii | reverse complement strand
AATCATCTTCTTTGGCCTGTCCAAGGAAACCCAAACCTGCAGATGGAGGGCATGCATCCCATCCCCCACCTCCTACGCAGGTGGCCAGCGCAGCGCGGCGCGCTCCCACCCCCTAGCATGGGTGGCCGTTGGGGGTGCGCCTCCCCACCCCGCCGCATGGGCGCTCAGTGGGTGCGCAGCCCCTCTTGTGCGGGTGTCCGGCTTGTGCCTGCTTTCCCCACAGCCGCCATCCTGGCTCCAAGAATTCTCTCCAGACCAAGACCACCTTGTGGCAGTGTGGTGGTGCCCAGCATCCATCCTGGGTGAGGGAATCCATTTGTTCAGGCTGTGGAAGCCTCATGGAGCTGTAGCGGCTGTGTGGCGCAGCGAGGGCTCTGAGGGGGGGGAGCCAGGAGACTCACCCATTTCTCTTTGGGAATCCTTGAATTGTTGTTGAGCCAGTCATCAACTGTTTAAGTGTTCAATTATCAATAAGCTGAAGTCTGTAGAAGGCCATAATGGCCTTGCTTTAAGTGGTTCGCTGCTCCTGCAGCTCACCATGCTGTCTCTGCCTCCACCGCCATCTTGGATCTCAATCCGTTTATCTCTTGATTCTCTTCATGATGTTTTGAGTTGTTCCTACATTTTTGTTTTTGTGAATAATGGGGTTTTTAAATGAATTTTAACGAAAGTTTACAGACTTTGGATTTCCATTCATTCATTGTTGCACTTTTCTCCCTGCTCACCCCTCCCCTCCAGTTCACTCTTCTTTTTGAAAAGAAAAAGAAAAATTCTTTCATCGTTCCACAATACTTGCCCCCAAGTCCATTCCACTATGTAGCTTTCTTTCTGGACTCCTGTCATGACAATAATAACTAATCAGATATCCCTTTTAAATAGTTCTTTCCCTCATCTATTTCAAGGCTGTATACATTATTCATCCCATCTTTTTCAGTCTCCCCCAACCCCGAGACCAGTCTTGTTTTACAACAGTGGCACTATGCAATATTTGTCCTTTTGTGACTAAGATATTTCACTCAGCATAATTTCCTCCAGGGTCACCCATTTTGAATAATATTGCATGAGTTCTTCGTTTTTCAATGCAGCACAGTATTCCATTGTGTGACTATACCACAGCTTCTCTATCCATTCGTTTGTTGATGGGCACTTAGGTTGTTTACAACTCTTTGCTATTCTGAACAAAGCCAAGATAAACATGGGTGGGCATATATCTGCTTGGGTGACAGTTATAGTTTCTTTGTGATATATTCCCAGTAGTAGAATTGCTGGGTCAAATGGCATAATATTTTAATGCACATTTGTGTACAGTTGTCTCTCTGAATGTCTGTTTACAAATCTCTTGAGAAGACATCAATAGTGGAATTGCTGAGTCATATGGTAATTCTGTAAGAATGGAATTTTTAGAAAATAAAGACATTTTCTCTGAAACTGCTAGGGAGCTATGGTGAGATGGTCTGGAGAGAATTTCACTGTTAACACAGACACCTGAGCCTCTGCCAGGTTCTATCCACCAGAGGCTCCTTGGCAGACAGATGGCAATCTCCTCTGGTATGATTTGATGTTTTGGAAACCTGATAGAGGGTCAGATATTGATTGGTTCTGATTCAACAGCAATGAGAGTTTTGTGAGAGAAGGAAGAACCACATTGTTTTTCACAATAGCTGCATCAGTTTGCATTCTCCCCAGGAATGGATATGAGTTCCATTTCCCCCACATCCTTGCCAACGTTTATTAGTTTTTTTCTTTTTAATCTCATTTGTCCTAGCAATAGCTCAAGAGAAGCATCATTGTGATTTTGATATGCCTCTCTCTAGTGGCTGTGTTTAACATTGAGAAGAATGGGAATCCCAGAATACTTAATTGTGCTCATGCTGAAGCTATACTTAGATCAGAAAGCTGTTTGAATGGAGCAAAGGAGCACTGCATAGTTTAAAGTCAGGAAGAGTGTGTGTCAGAGATGTATCCTTTTGCCATATCTGGTCAACCTGTGAAATAAACAAATAATTCGTGCTGTTGGAATCTATGAAGAGGAATGTGGCATCAAGATCAAAGGAAGACTCATCGACAGTGTGCATTAGGCAGATCATACAACCTTGCTTGCTGAAAGTGAACATGACATAAAATACTTGCTGCCGTAGAGCAGAGAGCACAGCCTTCGGCATGGATTACATCTCAACATCAAGAAAGCACAGGTCCTCATCACAAGATCTATAGACAACATCATGATGGATGGAGAAAGGATTGAAGCGGCAATGATTTACTCTTGCTTGGATCAGCAAGCAACACCCTTGTAGTCAGGAGACCAGAAGATATATTACATTGGGCAAGTCTGCTGTCAGGGACATGTCCAAAATTCTTAAGAGCGATGACAGCAGATTGAAGATTTAGGTGCCTCTGATTCAGTAATGGTCTTCTCGGTCACTTCCTATACATCTGAGAGCTGGACAATAAATAAGGATGACAAAAGAAGAGTTGATGCCTTTGCTTTGTGGTGCTGGGGAAGAGTACTGAATATCCCAAGGACTGTCAAAAAACAAAGAGGTCTTGGATAAAATGTAGGCAGAGTGCTTCTTGGAGGTGAAGATGGTAAAGTTTCCTCTTTCATATTTTTGACATGCTGCTAGGAAAGGCTTTTCCTTTGGGAAGAATTACTATGCTCAGAAAGGTGAGGGGTCAGCAAAAGAGAGGAAGGTCCCCCTGAATGATGTAGATTAACACAGTAACTGCAGCAATGGGCTCAGGCGCATCAGAAATTATAAGGATGGCACAGGATAGGATAGGGCTCAGGTTTTTTGTTTATAGAGTTGCTATGAGTCCTACTTGACAACTAACAACAATAACAACAGTGGCTAAAACCACGGAAGATTTTTTCTTTTTTTTTGTTTTATTTAAATTTATTGGTAATTTCAGTAAAAATTTACGGAGACTGGATTTCCATTCATTCATTGTTGCACTTTTCTCCCCTCCCAACCCTCCCCTTTGTACACTACCCTCTTGTAAAAGTAAAAGTAAAAGAAAAATTCTTTCATTGTTTTACAAACCCTCCCTGAGGTCCACTCTACCTTCTCTCTAGACTCCTGTCATGACAGAAATACCTAATCACGTGCAACAATGAATGAATAAAAATCCCAAATCTCTGTAAATGTTCATTAAAATTAATAAAATTTCATTAAAAAAACCCTAATCATATATCCCTTTTAAACCGTTTTCTCCCTCATCTGTTTCAATGCAGTATACATTATTGAACCCATCTTTCTCAGTCTCTCCCCAAACCCAAGGTCAGTCCTGTTTTACATCAGTGGCACCATGCAGTATTTGTCCTTTTGTGACTGAGATACTTCATTCAGCATAATGTCCTCCAGAGTCACTCATTTTGAATAATATTTCATGTTTTCCTTGTTTTTCAATACAGCATAGTATTCCATTGTGTTTCTCTAGCCATTCATTTGTTGATGGGCACTTAGGTTTTTTCCAACTCCTTGCTATTGTGAACAAAGCCTCAATAAACATGGGTGTGCATCTATCTGCTTGGATGTCAGTTATGGTCTCTTTGGGTTATATTCCCAGTAGTGGAATTGCTGGGTAAAATGGTATCACTATTTGTAACTTTTTTAGAAAGTGCCATACCGCCTTCCACTGTGGTTGCACCATTTTATACTCCCACCAACAGTGAATAAGGGTTCCAGTTTCTCCACAACCTTGCCAGCATTTGTTGCTTGCTGTTCTGTTAAATTTTGCTATTCTCTCTGGGGTGAGATGATAGCTCATAGTTGTTTTAATTTGCATCTCTCTTAGAGCTAGGGATTTTGAACATTTCTTCATTTGTTTGTTAGCCATTGAACGTCTTGTTTGATGAATTGTCTGTTCATATCCTGTGCCCATTTTTCTATTTGCTCATTTACCTTTATCTTGTTGTGGTGCATTGAAGATGTTTTTATGCATTTGCTGACCATTTGATGTTCTTTGTGAAATATTTACCTAAGTTGTTTGCCTGTGTTTTTTATTTAATTGTCTTCTTGTGGCTAATTTACAGAAGTCATTTTGGATATTGCGCACTTTGTGGATAGGTGTTTCCCAAAGATTTTTTCCCTAATCTATAGATTGTCTTTTAATCCTTTTTATAATGCATTTTGATGAATACAAAACATTTAACTTTTATGAGGTTTCGATTTTCTATTTGATTTATGCAGCCTGTGCATTTGCTGTTGAATGAAATAATCTGTAGTTTAAAAGTAGGGCCTATAACTTCATCTTTATATTTTATTCCAAGAAATTTATGGTTTCATAGTTAGCCTTTAAGTCACTGATTTTGAACTAGTTTCTGTGCATGATGTATGGTATGGATCCTATCAATAGAATGGATATAGAGTGGGGAAAACAGGAATAGACAGACAGCCAACACTGTAATAAAAGAGGGGAAGGGAAGATTAAAATTAACTTGAAATAAATGAATAAACAATGTGTGTGTTGCAATTAACACTCTGGAGCAAGATATGCATAACTGATTGGATGGGGATAGGAAGAGAGAAGGAGGAAAAAAATAATACAAGGATTTACAGATAGATACAAACAATTGTGGAGGACTAAATGAAAGGGCCAGGACGGGAGGGCCAGGAGTAGAAATTAGCTAATGGTTGGGCAAGGTGAAGGGAAAGGGAGGGTACAGAGAGGATTCAACAGAATGTTGTAAAATAATGTATAATTATCATAAAATGAAATGCATATACGCGAGTGAATAAAAACAAACAAAAAGACTAGAAGTTTGTTCTTTGAAAAGATTAAGAAAATGAGCAAGCCCCTGGTAAAACCTAACAAAGCAAAAGAGGAAGGAGAAATAGAAATAATAAACAAAGGAGAAATAGCGGTGATGTCACAACAGGACCACATGAAAGAAAAACAGTAATAATACAATACTAAGGGAGCTCTGATGGCCTCATGACAAGAAACTTCGCTGCAATCCCAAAGGTGCACAATTTGAATTGAACAGCTATTCTGCAGGAGAAAGATGGGCACTCTCCTTCTATGTGTTTTATTGCCTCTGAAAACCCACTGTAGGGCCAGCTTCAAGAAGGTTCCTACTGAATGGCACACAAAAACTACAATGAAGAACTATAGTAAAATAAATGTAAAAACCTAGATGGCAGTCTAGATACTAATGTGTGCCTCATCCAAATCATTGTCTTTGCAATTGCATCAGAGAGCTGGCAATAACCAAAGGTAACAGAAGAATTGATGCCTTTCAGCTGTGCTACTGTATGCAGTACTGTAGAAGAGTATTGAATATAAGATGCACTTCCAAGAGGACTAACAACTCTATCCTGGAAAGGGCAAAGCCAACCTGTTTGTTAGTGGTAAGGATCTTTTTTTACATTATTATTAAATTTTATTAGTTTTAATGAACATTTACAGAGATTTTGGGTTTTCATTCATTCATTGTTGCACTGTTTTCTCTGCACTGAGGCTCCGGCATACATTGTGCGTGTTGCCAGGAGGGGACCATTCCTTAGAGAAGGACATCATGCTTGGAAATTTGGAGGGACAGCGCAAGAGAGGAAGACCGTAGATGATATGAATTGACAAAGTAACTGGGGTAATGGTGGGAGGTGTGTCAGAGACAGTGAGATCAGTTCAGGATAAAGCAGGGTTTACAGCTACTGTGCATAGGGTTGCTATGAGTCATGGTCAACCCTACAGCACATAACAGCAACAACAAGAACAGAGGACGTTAACAAAATTTTAGAGACTTGCTGCCAACCTGAGATAACATGGTTAGAGGCACAAAATTTGGACAGATAAAACACTGAAAAGAAATTGAAGAGATCATTCTGTTCAAAACTACACCAAACTGATAAAGTCCTGGCCTAGATGGCTTCAGTAGTGAATTCTACAAGACATTTGGAGAAGACCTGATGATACCAATTCTTCTGAAACTGTTTCAGAATATAGAAAAAGATGAAATACTCCCAAATTCATTATATAAATGCAACAAAATCCTGACATCAAATCTAGGCAAAGATACTACTAAAAAAAAAATCATAGATCCTTTTCCGGTTCATATGCATGATAATTGAGTGTTCATGCTCCTGTATGACAATGTGCCATCATTTAAACCTTGTTACGACATGGGCATATTACCTGTCTGATGTGAAAAAAATTTATAGACTAGTATCCCTTAAGAATAAGGGGGAAAACCCAACAAACCAAAACTAGCCAATAAAATCCAACATCACATAAAAAATATTTCATCAAGATTGAGGTTTATATCAAATGTGCAAAGATGGTTCAATATTATAAGACAGTCAGTATTATCTACCACATCAATAAAGCAAAGAAAAATAACCACACAAATATATTCATTAATGCATAAAAAGCTTTTGATGAAATTAAACTCTCTTTCCTGATAAAAATGGTCAGCAAAACAAGAGTAGAGAGAGCATTCCTCATGGAAGTATGAAAAGGACAAAGATGGTCTATCACTCCTGCTCAATATTGTACTGAAAGCCCTAACTAGAGTAGTAAGGCAAGAATAGGAGACAAAAAGTATCCAAATTGGCAGAAAGAAAGTAAAACTATTTTCATTTGCAGATATATATAAAATCTTAAATGCTCAATTAGAAAATGACTGGATCTCATTTACTGAGTAAGCAAAGTGGTAGGTACAGTCAGATTTCTCTATAGTAATAAAGATAATTCAAAAGGAAATAATGAAAAAAAAAAACCCAACCCAACTATATACAATAACCACTCAAAAGATAGAATATTTTGTTTGGAATGGCTCTTATGAGAGATAGACAAAATATCCACAAAGAAAACTACATAACGATATTACAAGAAACTCAAGGAGATTCACATAAATGGAAGAATAAACCATGCTCACTGTCTGACAGATTTAACAGTGTAAAAATGACAATATTGCCAAAAGCAATCTCCAATTACAATGGAGTCTCAATCCAGATCCTATTTTTAATTTTCAAAAAATGGGAAAAGTAGTCACCAATTTATATGTAAAGTAATAAGATTTCAGATAACCAAAACACTACTGAAGAAGAAAAATACAGTAAGGAAACGTTAACTTCCTGACTTCAAAACCTACTACCTAGCCACAACAATCATAGAAGTGTGGTGCTGTTACTGCAATAGGTACATAGACCACTGGAATAGACCCTCTGAATTGAGGGTTCAGAGTTATTATGCATAAGGTCTCTGTGAGTCATAGCCTACTTGATGGCACATACTATAACTAATTATCTTGAGCATGTCTTCATCTGAATGTTGGCCATCTCAATGTCTTTAGTAAAGTTGTGTGTTTTTGTTTTTCATTTTGGGGTTTTTGTTCCGTTTTATTTTTTAATGTCATCTGCCCTGAGGAGCTTCTGGTGAATTCCAGCTGCTTGCCTTTGGTATTACAGTGCAGTTTCTTACCACGACGCCACCAGAACCCCCAAGTGGTTGTTGAGACATTGGTATTAATTAAGTATATTACTTAATTTTAATTCATATGAAAACAAAGAGAGGGTGACCTCCTACCCATAGTGTGCACAATCTTATTGAGTCGGAGATATCATCTTCACAGATCAAGAGACCTGGGAGAGCATGCTTGATCTCAGGAGCTTCTAGGCTATCAAGTGTTCGATATAAAAAAGAACATGAGGAAATGGCACTGTGGCAGTCTGAGGGGGTTCCTTATTATAGGCATCCTGGGGAGGATGAAGATGGTATTTCTAAGAATTTGGGTTGTTAATTAAGTTAGCTTTGGGCTATTTTGATCTGGGCTCAAACTCTTATTGTCTGGTCAAACGCCATTGTCTGATCTGGTCTTTGATATGACCAACTTAGATGTTATCAGGTTTCTCAGGAAGTGATCAAGCTTGGGGTGGTGGGGGTGGGGCAACTGCCATATTCTTCCTTCACAAGGACCTGACTGAAAGGAATTGTAAAAAGAGGACCTTTTGAAGCCTTCCCCACACCACTCCTATTTTATAATCTGTTAACAAAAATTCAGCAATTTTCCCTCATATATCAAGGCTCACCTCTCATACTTCCATTCATATCCTATCTTTGTTCCTTAACAATTCCTCAATGCACAGACTTCTCTGTACAGAAGGTCATAAATAAACTGATATTTTTGAACTGTGGTACAGTCTTTAAATCACACTGTAGGTTAGTTGCAGTATCATATGAATAAAGGACCATTTTCTCCTCCCAACATAGATTTTAAAAGAGATTTAGCTTGTAGTGAAGTTTGATACTTACTTTTCCTCTTCCGTTTCCCCAAATCTTTTAAAATCAACATAATTTTCTCTGTGCTTGAAAAAAATGTTTTTTTGTATCTGAACTTTTGACTTAATCATCTTTAATTAAGTATGGAATTGAAGAATGGATGGCAATAAAAAGGCTGATGAGATCATGTGTTCATATTTCTTGATATAAAATATATATTGACATTCAAGACAAGTGTATGTGTGTGTGTTGTATTCACAAAATAGTATATTTGAAACATGGTTCCTTCTTTATTTTCTCTACTAATGAGAGTGCTGGTGGCCTGGTGCTAAGGTGTTGAACTGCAAACCCAAAGGCAGATAGTTTGAATCCACTAGCTGCTCTTAGGGAGAAAGTTGACAGTCTCCTCCCATGTGATTTATAACCTCTGAAAATCTACTGCAGGGTCAACTCTAAGTCAATTTAACTCAGCAGATAACGACAACAAAAACAACAACACTGTCCAGTGAATGATAAAAAAAATAATAAAGAAACCGAGAACTCTTTATAGTAAAAAGAAACATTTTCGAGGTAAGATGTCAAAGAAAACTCTATTTCAAGAGACAGTACTAGGAAATGTGTCATATATTTTGAAAACTTTGGAAAGATAAAATTAAGTCCATGATACACAACAACAACAACAACAATAACAAATAAAGATATCATCTAATTATGTATTTGAGCTATATAAAGAGAGAGGATGTTGAGTTGGATACGAGGAGGAAGGAAATAGAAGGAATTATACAGAAGGTGTGGGAGAAGTGAGGAAAGAACGAGACAGAAAAATAGTTATCAAGACAGAAGGCACTCAGATGGCCTTGTTTTATTCCCCAGCCATCTACAGAAAGACCTTCACATTGTTCTGTGGTACTCTTCTCCATGAAATCTTCCCACATGAAGACATTGGAATGATTGAAGGGACTTGACCTGCAGAATGGGCTAAGGTGGGAGCTGGAGTCTATGAAGGTTAAAAGCGGAACAATAAAAGGACGTGCCAAATCTGAAGGAAGTTTTCTAGCATCATAAACTTTCAGGCACAGGGTACTTTATACCATCCAGGAGAAGAACCACCCAAAGACATCATCCTGGCTAGGTTTAAGCCAAGACTTCTGGACAGACAACATCTTTTACTACTGTGATGAAATTTAAATGATTGCTGAGATTCTGGGACATTAAGGAAAGCTTGCATTGTGCATTGTAAAGAAACTTTTATTAGAGGCACTTGAGGTCTTTTTTTTTTTTACAAATATGTAAGTCATAGCAACCTCCCTTCCCCCAGAAGGAGGGGGTTGCTGTTTTCTAAATAACGAAGGACTAAGGATTTTTTAAAAATGCATTTTTAACAGACAACCTCCAGGTAATTCTGATGCAGGAGACTATAGACTGGATTCCGGGACACTAACTCTTCTTTTGATATTTCAAAACTTAGTTTTCACTTCCAGGTTCTATGCTGCATAGAATCATTGCTGTTGTTGTTAAGTGCCTTCGAGTCGTAGATGACTCATAGCGAGCCTATGAACAAAAGACCTGAACATTTGTATAACTTTCATCATTTCTCCAGGTTCATAGAGTTTCCTGAGGCAAGCTATTTTGGAAGTGGATGCCACTCCTGCCTCCAAGCTTGTTTTAATTGGCATAGAATCATTAGGCAACTCTAAAGGAATTCACAAGTGGGGTTGGTTGTAGTTAGGAGGTTGTCAATTTCATTTATAATTTAATTTTAAGACTATTCTTTGTCTAGATTTGTTTTATTTGTGTGGAACACTCTGTTGATGTCCTCCCGTGGGTGCATCTTCAGTGGACAGTGAAAATCCAACTTTTTGGCAAGCTTTCATTAAAATGACAATGTATTTATTTTTTTTAAAGGAGAGAACAAGAGGAGATTGTCCATCTTTCTCCAGCGGAGAAGCTGGTGGATTTGAAGCATGCTTCTTTGAGTTGGCAACATGACTCCTTACTACTAGCCACGGGGACTCCCTCTCTATGGGTATAGACATTAGGTTCTAACATGAGTTCAGTTTCTAACATACTTTAGAGCTCCCTCTCACTGCTTGAAGGGTATGTCTGAAGTGTAGTCTGCACTGTGTGTAAAAGGTGTCCTCAAAGGGCTTGTCCCAGCTGCCTTTAGCAGTCGCACATTCAGTGATGGACACATGATTAATTTTTCTCCCTTCCTGCTCAAACTTGCCCTATATTCTCACTATGCCTTTCAAGGTTACCTCCCAAACAGACAACATACACCCAAATTCTTGTTGCAGGGTTTACTTTTTTAGGAACTCCAACTGACATATTTGTAAAAACCTGCTTCATATGTTGCTGTTGTTAGGTGCCGTCAAATATGACCCATAGGAACCCTATGAACAACAGATCTGAACGTTGCTGCATCCTGTGTCATCCTCACACTTCCTGATACATTAGAGCCTGCTGCAGCAGTCACTGTGTCAGTCAACCTGGTTGAGGGTCTTCCTCTCCTTTGCTGATGCTCTGCCTTTCCGAGCACCATGCCTCTCTCCAAGGAATAGCCCCTCTTAGCAACATGCCAGAAGCCTCATTATCCTTGCCTCCACAGAGCACTCTGGTTGCATCCTCTCCAAGACAAATTTATTTGTTCTTTTGGCCATCCATGGGATGGTCAGCAGTCTCTTCCAGTACCACAGCTCAAAGACATCACTTATTCTTCTGTCATCTTTATTCATTGTTCAGTTCTCAGGTGCACAGTAAGTGATTGCAAAGTCCATGGCCTGAATTAGACGCACCTCAGTCCTCAAACTGACATCATACTAGTCAATAATTTGGGGTGGTCCCTAACTGCAGACTTTCAAAGTACACTATGTCTCCTGATTTCCTGACTGCTGGTACCAAGGATGTTAATGCATCACATAAATGCAGTCAAAATCTCTGCCAAAATTTTAAAGGAAGTTGAAGTATAATAGAGTGTATTATTTTCTTTATTTTTGTGAGTCAGAAAACAACAAGGTCAAAGACTAAAAAAGGAAATTAAGTAATAGCCCCATAAACTTGACCACAGATATTCATATTATCTTGTCCCTAACGTTTCATGAAAACTTAGTCAACTATCTGCTGTTCTTTTGAACTTAACATAGCTTTTTAAAAAATTAACCTGTGTGGTGGTGATCATGCATCAGTCACCTTTGGGAGGGAGATAGTGGTTTCCTCTCATAACAATTTTCAGCCTCAAGAAGCCAGTGGAGGGGCACTGGGAGCCAGGCCGCCAGAATGGTGTGGGTTTTTCCTCTCCAGAAGCAGTTGCCACAGAACTTCACACAATCACTGGATCTGTGCTTACATCCTATCTAACACAATTCCTTTATAGATAAAATGTACTTCTCTATATGGCTTTAGTGTTTTTTGTTGTTTTGTTTTTTTCCAAAGCTGAAAAATAAGAGAAAACATAAAGAAAGTTGCTCAATTTTAAGATTAAGAAAATTGAGGTTTAAAGAAGGTAATCATTTGGCAAAAGTCCCAAGACTCCAAAGTGTCTCACTGTCAGTCATGCAATCTGTATATGCACACTCCTGGTTTGATATACTTTCCATTGACATTATAGGGCCCTTGATGGTGCAAACAATGTACTTGGGAGCTGACCGAATAAATGCAATTTCCATTCCACCCAAGGACCCCTGGAGGAAAGATTGGGTCATCTGCTTTACAAAAAATGCCAGTCTGTGGTATATTCACAATGGAATACTACGCTGCATTGAAAAACAAGGAACTCATGCAACATTATTCAAAATGGGTCAGCCTGGAGGACATTATGCTAAGTGAAATATCCCAGTCGCAAAAGGACAAATATTGCATGGTGCCACTGTTGCAAAATGGGATTGATATCAGGGTTGGGGTAAGACTGAGAAAAACTGGATAAATTGTTTATACTGCACTGAAACAGATGAGGGAGTGAATAATTTAAAAGCGATGTGTGATAGGGTATTATGGTTATCACAAGAGTACACAATTAAGGTTGCATAGTGGAATGTACTTGGGGCAATGGGAGGGGTGCAGGGGGCTTGTGTACCAGGGAGGGAGTCTTTCTTTTACTTTTGAAAGAGAGGTGCGAACTGGGGGGCTGGGGGAGGGCTGGGCGGGGAGAGAAGTGCAGCAATGAATGAATGGAAATCCAAAATCTCTGTAAATGCTCATTAAAATTATTAAAAAAAAATGCCAGTCAATGAAAAGTCTGTGGGGCACAGTTTTAGGACAGATACGGGTCATGACAGCTGGTAATTCCCTGCAAAGACTGACTTGCTCAAATTAATTCATTTATTCATGCATCCACTCAGTCTTTCACCCTACATTTGTTGGTGTTGTTGTGTACTGTTGAGTTGGAACCGACCTATAGCTGACTTTCCAGGAGGTTTCCGGAGACGGTTAATCGCACAGGAGGAGATTGCCCATCCTTCTCTCACACAGTTAGTTAGAAGTTATCAAAACTCAAATTTTTCCCAGTGGTACAAATTTTTCTTGGACCAAAGAAGGCTCTCTCCTAAATTGCCTCCAAAACCTGCTTTCTTCTTCTGTTCAGTAGTTGGCACTTTTTCTTAAATTCCAGAAAGGCCTAGTTTTCATATCTATCTGTATTATAAATTGGAGAAGAATAAATGACCTCTGTCTTTTGCCTATTCATATTAGTAGCAGAATCCCAGAGAGAGAGTCAGTTGGAGAAAGCCAGTTCTAAGACCTCCTTTGCTCCAAACAGGAAGCCTCTGTTGCCCTCTTTCTATTATGCCTCTGGTCTATGGCAATCCACAGTGCCTGGCTCACTCTGAAAACACCTTGAGTCCTGAAAAGACACTCTTAATACTCCACTAGCTTTCAACAACAAATGTTTCTAGATACAGTTCTGCAGCTGGGAGCCATAAGGTATGAATGAACATGTGTCCATATTTTGGAGTGGATTTTTGTCAGGAATGTACTAAACACTTCATAAATTAAGTCTTGGGCTGTCAAGGTACCTGCAATATCAGATTAGTCACAGTTAGGAATTCCTTGCGCAAAACCCCAGGGACTGATACACTGAACGATACCAACAGTTTTCTTTTTTACTTTAAAAAATGTTTAATGAAAAATGGGGAGAGGCGGGAGTAAGTCACCTTGTCTTCTCCTGCAGAATCACAGATGTGCACAATGGGCATTCTCTCTGGTCTTCCTAATTCTGAGATCTTACTGTACTTCTTCCCAAATATTCTGAGGCAGAAATGGAGAAGAAGGATCATTGGTTTTGATGGACAAAGTCTTGGAAAGATGCTTTGTAACTTGGGTTTTCCCCAGATCCAGTGTGTGTGAGGCAATGTTGTAAATGCATTATATGTTTAATGAAGTTTAGTTTTTACAACAATTTACCAGTTACTATTTATTGTTTGTTCTGGTGGCCTAGGGGTAAAAAGTTGTGCTACAAATTCAAAGGTAGGCTTTCTAATCCATCAGCTACTCTGCAAGAGAAAGATGGGCTATCTCTTCCCATGCAGCCTCTGAAAGCTCTCCAGTGGGTTGGCTGTAAGTTGGTTTCGACTCAACAACATATAACAGCAACAGCTTTTATCATGGAGTCAGGTACAACTCATGGTGAAGTGTATGTGTCAGGGTAGGTGTTTGCTCCACAGCGTTTTCAGTGTGAATGGATTGCCAGATCTCTTTCCCAAGGCACTTCTGAGTGGACTTGAAGCTCAAGATTTTTGATTAGCAGTTGGGAGAACAAAGCGTTTTACCCAAAGATACTTCTCTTCTGAGGGAGATACAACTACTATTCTCACTTGATCATTAGGGAAGCTATAGTGGTTAAATAATTTTTCTATGGTTGATTTAATGAAATAGCATATGATCAAGAACTAATAATAATAATAATAATAATAATAGAGGAAGTTAAAACTGCTGTGAAAAAATTGGAAAAAAAAAGGCCTCTAGAATTGATGTGAAAAAAATTGACATATTTCAACAAACATTTTCAAAGGACTAGCTTTTATATTTGTTGATTCTCTTATATTGTTTTCTATTTAATTTATTTATACTTTATTTTTATTGTTCCTTTTCTTCTAATAGCTTTAGTTTGATTTGTTAAACCTAAAATTAATAGCTTTAGGCTTAATTTGCTAAATCTCTTTTAGTTACTCAAGAGTTACTTAACTGTAGAGTTAATACTATTTCAATCCCTCCTCTTTTTAAATATAGACATTTATTGCTATAAATTTTCCTCTGAGGAGGACTACATTTACTGCATTCTATAAGTTTTGATGTGATGTGTTTCCTTTTTTGCTTATGTCCAGAAATCACAAGAACAAGAAACATTTTTCTCCTTTGCATATGAAATGAACTAGATGTTAATTCTCAAGAAAATGTAAAATACTTAAATAATATAAATTGTCTTCTCTGCCCACAAGTAAGAATAGAAATTAACAACAAAAGTAAAGCTAGAAAACACACACGCTGATGGAAATGAAACAATACATTTTAATAGTGTGTTAACTATTGGGTCTATAAAGTATCAAGGTTCAAATTTTAAAATGTGGAGCAAAATGGGGAAAAAATTCCTCATGTCTGGACAAACAACATTGTAATGATTAGAGAAAAGATGGCCATTCTCAAGAATTTAGTTGTTGTTTTTTTTAAAATTTAATTTTGTATATTTCTACAATCGACATCCATGGAAGCAGTAGCAAAGAAATCAAATGATGTTGGCCAAATTGGCTACCCAAACAAACTCACCATCATGGAGCTTCTGACTCCTAGTGACCAGCCATTTGATGTAGCAGATTGTAGATTTTCACAAGAGAAATCTGCTCATCTCTTGGTTAAGCTCAATATGCATTAAACACTATGGCACTAATGCATTCATTACCTTAGATTTGGAATCAGCTGACAGCTAACCAGCCACTGGGTTTTTAGAGGCTCTAATGCATCCTGTCTCTTATAATCTATATGAGGAATAGAGAGTATTAGAGAGTCTAGACATTAGGAGGAGGAGTGTGGCATCAAGATTGGAAGAAGACTCATCAACAACCTGTGCTATGCAGATGATACAACCTTGCTTGCTGAAACAGAGGAAAAAAACCCTTGAAGCATTGGCTATAGAAGATCAAGGACTATATTCTTCAATGTGGATTGAAGCTCAACATCAGGAAGACAAAGATTCTCACCACTGGGCCAATTGGCAGCACCATAAAAGATGGAGAAGAGATTGTGGTTGTTAACAATTTCAGCTTGCTCAGCTCCACAATCAACACTTTTGGTACCAGCAGCCAGGAAATCAAAAGATGAATTGCACTGGAGAAGTCTACTGTCAGGAAGCTCACCAGAGAGCTGAGAAACAATGACATCAGTCTAGAGACTAAGGTGAGCCTGATACAGCCCATTGTCTTTGCAATTACTTGCTATGCATCAGAGATCTGAACAGTGACTACGGATGACAGAAGAATTAATGCCTTTCAGTTGTGGAGGTGGAGAAGAGTATTGAACATATCATGGATAGCAAGGTGAACAAATACATCTGTCTTGGAAAGGGTGAAACCAAGTTTCTCCTTGGAGGCAAGGATTTTGAAGCTCCCTCTCACATATTTTGGGCATGTGATTGAGAGGAACTAGAACTTGAAGAAGGACATCATGCTCAGAAGGATGGAGGGACAGTGCAGGAGAGGAAGACCCTGGATGTGATGAATTAACATGATAATTGGGGTGATGGGATTAGGTTGTAACGGAGTCATTGAGACTGGCTCAGGATAGGGCAAGCTTCAGAGCTGTTGTACCATAGGGTCACTGTGAGTCACAGGTGACTCAACAGCACATAACAACAACAAAGATCATGAGATATTGTCCATATTTTTCTCTCAGAACAGAGTTGAGTTGCCACAGAGGCATAACGTTTGGGTTAGTAGCGCAACTTCATAGGTTCTGTGCCATCAAAGCACCTTACTTGCAACAGTCATATGCCTTTGACTTGGAACCTACCCAGAGCTGACCTTCCAGGACTTCTCAGAGTTCCCATCCTTCTTCCATAGAACAGCTGGTGGATTTGAACTAAGTGCCTTTGGGATTGCAGCACAGCTTCTTACCACTAGACCTCCAGAGCTTCTCTGAAAAGTGTTGAAGAGTAAGGATGTCACTTTAAAGACGAAGTTGTTCTTGACCCAAGCAATGGTATTTTTAGTGGCTTTGTATATGCATGTGCAACTTGGACAACAAACAAAAAAGATTGAAGAAGTCATTCCTTTGAATTATGGTGCTGGAGAAGAATATTGAATGTATTATTCTGGCTGTTTGGGACATCCAGCAGAACAAACAAATATGTCTAAGAGGAGGTACAGCCAGTTGTTGTTGTTGTTTTTGCTGTTACAACTCCGACTCATAACTAACAACAGTTCCAAACCCTGCTCTGTCCTGAGCCAGTCTTACTGTCTAAAACACACCTGTTCCCAATACCCCAGTCCCTGAATCAATCCATCTCATTGAGGGTCTTCTTCTTCTGCTGTCCCTTTACCCTTCCAAGCATGATAACATGCCCAAAGTATGCTAGACAGACCTTAAAAATCCTTGCCTCCAAGGAGAAACTTGGTTTCACCCTCTCCAAGATAAACCTGTTTATTCTCTTGGTAATCCATGAGTACACTCAATAGTCTTCTCCAGCTCCACAACTCAAAGGCATCAATTCTTCTTTTGCCATTCTTAGTCATTGTCCAACTCTCTGATGCATAGCACATAATTGCTAAGACCATGGTCTGTATCAGGTGCACCTTAATCTCTGAACTGATATCATTGCTCCTCAGCACTCTGGAGAGTTCCCTGACAGTGGATTTCCCCAATGCATTTTATCTTTTGATTTCCTGACTGTTGGTACCATGGGTTTTGATTGTAGAGCCAAGTAAGTTGAAATTGTTAGTAACCTCAATCTCTTCTCTATCTATTATGGTGCTGCCAATTGACCCAGTGGTGAATATCTTTGTTTTCTTGATGTTGAGCTTTAATTTACACTGAAGAATACAGTTCTTGACCATCTGCAGCAAATGCTTCAGGTCCTTCTTAGTTTCAGCAAGCAAAGTTTTGCCATTTCTATAGGGCAGAATGTTGATGAGTCTTCCTCCAATCCTAATACCACATTCCTCCTCAAAAAGCCCAGCCTCCTGAATGATCTGTTCTGCATAAATATTTAAAAGGTTGCTTGCATCTCTTTGCTGTTGTGAATAACAGCAATAAACATAGGTGTGCATATATCTGTTTGGGTGACAATTATAGTTTCCCTAGGGTATATAACCAGTAGTGGAATTGTTGAGTCAAATGATATTTCTATTTCCAACTTTTTGAGAAAGCAATCCCTTCTTATAACATGCCCAAAGTATATGTGATTAAATTTTACCATTCTTGTGTCTAAGAAGAACCTTGCTTTTACTTCCTCCAACCTTCTTTAATTGTTCCTTAAACTTGATGGCTTTAATTGCCCTGTCTTCTAGTTCATTTATTCTATCTTCTGTCTATTCAAATCTGTTGTTAAAGGATTTTACATTTAGTATATTCTTATACTCTAGTTAAATAATTTTATTTTTCAATTCCTGTATTTTTCTTTCTCTCCCTTTTAAAATCTCTTCAGTCTCTTTATTAAGTTTCTAATTTTATTTTACAACATTCACTCATTTGCTTTTTCTTTGTTTTTTGTTTTGTTTTTTTTTTAATTGGAACAATCTTAATGTCTACACGTCTTTTATTTTCCCCCAATAATCCAATCTCCACCGAATATATTTGTTTCTTCATATTATTTTTCTTTATACTATCCTTTCATAATAATGCACTTAAAAATTTTTTTTGTTGAATGTCAGAAATGTTAATATTTTACTGTAATTGTTTCAAACAGAATTTTCATTTCCACGTTATTCTTGAAGTCAACTTTCTTCCCTTACATTCCACTAGGGGGCACTCTGACCCTTTGGGTCTTCCAGTGTTGACTCCAGTGTCAACTCAGTCTGGGAGTTGGGTGTGTCCTCCCAGGGATAATTGCAACTGAAGCAGGAATCCTTCACATCTTTCTGTGGAGGTGGGGCATGGCTTTTCTCTGTGGCAAACAGCATATACAGGAGACATTTTCCAATCCTTGGATAATGACAGGGGTCAGGAAGGCTTTCTTGGGGCAGATTGGAGGTAGAACCTTGTGCCCCTACCTCAACAACCTGGAGCCGTCTATGTATGTGTTGCCAGGTTGTTAAATAGGGAACGAATTGTTGCCTTAAAGGCTTCCCATTTAATGTGCTTCTTTCATCCTGGTCTGAGTCCTGAGGCTCTTCTGTTGGTTGGTTTTGGTATCCTTCTGAGGCATGCATGAGACATAAGGACTCATCTGCAGTGTGAATGCTTCTCTTTTGCCCTCTGCAAGGGTGTCTTTGGGATTTCTTGCTCTGTCCTTGCGAATTCCCACAGGGAATCTGCATTACTGTACTCAGACTGTCTTCAAATATTTCCTTACTTTCTCAAATTTCAAATCCACACTGCCATTATGTCTCTTTCTCAATTTTTTCTTGAAGGAGAAGACACTTGACTGTTATTGTCAGCCTTTTTTGAAGGTTTTTTTACCCAAACTGTCTGAATATGTGTGTTTCTCCCATGCAGATGACATTCTGAGTTTTCCATTAGAAGGCGTTCTCTCTCTCTCTCTCTCTCATTTATCTATCATCTCTCTATCTTTTTAGCAGAAGTGACACCCACTTCCTAAATAACTTGTCTTTGGAAACTATGAACTTTGATAAATGTTGATAGTTGTAGCATAGTTTCAGGCCTTTTGTTCATAGAGTCACTATGAGTCGTGCTCCACTCAAAGGCAATCAACAACAACAATATCTGTCTTTTAATGTGTATGTATACCTCTTTACAAGGACTGCAGTCTTTAGTATGAATTGAAGCTTAACATCAAGAAAATAAAGATTCTCACCACTGGGTAAATTAGCAACATCATGATGGACAGTGAAGAGATTGAGATTGTTAACAGCTTTAGTTTACTTGACTCCACAATTAGCACACTTGGTACTAGCAGCCAGGAAATCAAAAGACACATTGTATTGGGAAAGTCTGCTGTAAGGGACATCTCCAGAGAACTGAAGAGCAATGGTGTTAGTGTAGAGACTAAGGTGCACTTGATACAGGCCATGGTCTTCACAATTACATGCTATGCATCAGAAAGCTGGACAATGATTAGGATGAGAGAAGGAGAATTGATGCATTTGAGCTGTGGTACTGGAAAAGAGTATTGAACATACCATAGACTGCTAAGAGAATAAACAAATACGTCTTAGAGTGGGTGAAACCAAGTTGTTCCTTGGAGATAAGGATTCTGACATACTTTGGACATGTTGAAAAGAGGGACCAGTAACATTATGCTTGGGAGGGTGGAGGCACAGTGGAGGAGGGCAAGACCCTCAATGAGATGGATTGATTCAGTGACTGGAGTAATGGAGGTAGGTGTGTCGGACACAGTATGGTTGGCTCAGGATAGAGCAGGTTTAAGAGCTGTTGTACATAGGGTCGTTATGAATCGCAAGCAACTCAATGGCACATAACAACAATAACAACAACAACATACCTCTTTATCTATCTATGTGTGTGTACACACACACACACAAACACCCCCACCCCCACCCCTATTGTTGTTGTGTACTGTTGAATAGGAACTGACCCATAGATAACCCTTCAGCGGGTTTTCAGAGGCAGTAATCACATGGGAAGAGATTGCCCATCCTTCTCCCCCAGAGCAGCTGGTGGATTCGAACTGCCTGCCTTTAGGATTGCAGCACAGCTTCTTACCTCTAGCCCACTAGAATCCCTTATATGTGTATGTGTGTGTCACACACACACACTCCTCATGTGCAATTATCTGCCTATAAGGCAGCTATGGGTCAGTTCTGACTCAACCGTACACAATAACAATATGTATATATGTATATATATGTATATATATTTGTTGTTGTTGTTGTTAAGTGTGGTCGAATCTTGATGAACTCATAGCGACCCTATAAACAAAAGTCCTGAACACTAGTATTACTTTCATCATTTCTCCAAGTTCAGAGGGTTTCTGGAGGCAAGCCATTTCAGAAATGGATGCCACTCCTGCTTCCAAGCTTGTTTTAATCTGAGAGCTCCACTGTCCACCATGGATAGCCATTATTGCATTTGACACATCAGTGTCAGTTTTCATCATCTGAGCAACCACGAGTTGCCTCTGTACAGCAAATGAACAGACCAGTGCTATGCCACTTAGAAGAATATTTGACCAAAAACAATTAAAACGAGGCCTGAGGGCCACAGACTAAAATCACCCACCTTTGGCTTGGTAGCATCACTTTCTGTCCACTAAGCCAACTGGGTTCTCTCTATGTTGTTGTTGTTGTTAAGTGCCATTGAGTCGTAGATGACTCATATTGTTGTGTTGTTGTTATGTGCTTTTGAGTTGCCTGCAACTCATAGAGACACTACGTACAACAGCCCTAAACCCTGCTATGTCCTGTGATAATCTCAAAGTCTCCGACCCGAATCACTGAATAAATCCACCTCATAGAGGGTCTTCCTCTCGTGTGCTGTCCCTCCGCCCTCCCAAGGATGATGTCCTTCTCGAAGGACTGACCCCTCCTTGCAACATGCCCAAAGTATGTCCGATGAAGCTTCAGAATCTTTGCCTCCAAGGAACAATCTGGTTTAATCCGCTTCAGGAGAAACCTCTTTGTTTTCTTAGCAGTCCATAGTATATTCAACACTCTTCTCCAGCACCACAGCTCAAAAACGTATAAATTCTCCTTCTATGCTCCTTAGTCATTGTTCAGCTTTCTGATGCATAGCAAGTGATTGCAAAGACTGTGGCCTGTATCAAGCACACCTTAGGCTCTGACTGACACCATTGCTCTTCAGTAATTTGGAGAGGTCACTCCCTAACAGCAGACTTTCCCATCGCAATACGTCTTTTAATTTCTTGGCTGCTGGTGCCAAAAGTGTTGACTGTGGAGCCAAGCTAAACTAAAGCTGTGAACAATCTCAATCTCTTCACCATCCAATTGGCCCAGTGGGGAGAATTTTTTCTTCCTCATATTGAGCCTCAATCTATAATGAAGGCTGCAGTCTTTGACCTTCTGCATCAAGTGCTTAAGGTCCTCCTCAGTTTCAGCAAGCAGGTTTGTGTCATCTGCATAACATGGATTGTTATGAATCTTCCACCAATCTTGATGCCACACTTCTCATACAGCCCAAGCTCCATAATAATCTGTTGTCCATATAGATTGAAAAGGTAAGAAGATAGGACACATCCCTGGTGTACACCTTTCCCAATTTTGAACCATGCAGTGTTTCCTTGCTCTGTTCTGACAACTTCCTCCTGGTCCAAGTATAGGTTTCACATTAGCACGATCAAGTGTTAGCGACACATATATATGCCACCAGAAAGAGAGAGAGGTAGACACACATACACATATATATCAGCCTTTCTGCAATTCCAGTTCCATCTCTCCTGAGGTCTCATTCCAACTATCCACAGTTAAACTTTTGTCTGGAGACCTGAATCTGTCTCTGCTGATTTTTATTTATTGTTCAGACTTAGTTGTAGAGGAAATAGGAATATGAGTGCTTATGCCCTTCCCAGGTTGTCATGCACTGTTTTCAAGTGCTGGTACAGGCCATGGTCTTTTCAATCACTTGCTATGCATCTGAGAGGTAGACAAAGAAGAAAGATGGCAGAAGAATTAATGCCTTTAAGCTTTGGTGTTAGAGTACGGAATATCCGATGGACCGGCAAAAAAACAAATAAATATGTCTTGTAGAAAGTGCAGCCAGAATACTTCTTGGATGTAGGGATGACAAAGCTTTGTCTCACATACTTTGAGCATGTTGCAAGGAGAGGTTATTTTTGAAGAAGGACATCGTGCTTGGGAAGATGAAGGGTCAGCAAAAGAGAGGAAGATCCTCACTGAGATGGGCTGACACAGTGATGGTACAGTGACAGTGACTGTTCAAGTGTGTCAGAGGATGAGGACGGCACAGGATAGGGCATGGTTCAGATCTGCTGTTCACAGCATTGCTATGAATTGTACTCTGCTGGATGGCAACTAACAGCCATCACAACTTGTATTAACACATTTACTCCTTTCTGTATCGTGTTTGTAAAGAGAACAATTTAATCTCCATGTTGCACGTGAGGAAACAGGGCAAAGAGTCAGAAATGTGTAAATTCATTTTCAAGATCCCTGGTAGCACAGTGATTAAGCACTCGGTTGCTATGTGAAAAGCAAGTGTTTCAAGCCCAGTGGCCTCGTGTGCATGAGAAAGATGTGGTAGTCTGTGTCCATGAAGATTTACCGCCTTGGGAACCTGATGGGACAGTTTTATTCTGTTGTGCGTGGTCACCAGGAGTCAAAATCAACTCGATGGCAACGGATTTGGTTTTGTTTTGGAAGCTCTCTTTGCATAAATGAGATTCTCGCGCTTGGAATCACCTAGTTCTGGAGCCTTGTTCTTAACCATAAATTGATGGCTACTCTCTGGGTTACTTCAACTTCCGTAAATACTGCATAGAGTCACTACTGTAGAATGCGACTGACATCGGGCTTGGGGTAAGACGGAGAAAAGTTGGTTAAATTATGTATACTGCATTGAAACAGATGGGGGATAGAACAGTTTAAAAGCGATATATGATTGGGAATTATGGTTATGACAAGAGTCCAGAATGAATATTGCATAGTGGAGTGTACTCGGGGTGGGGGTGGGGGTTTATACCAATGAAGGAATTTTTCTTGTACTTTTCAAAGAGAGGAGCGAACTCGGGAGGGAGAGGTTGGCAGGGAAAAAATGCAACAATGAATGAATGGAAATCCAAAATCTCTGTAAATATTCATTAAAATTGATAAAATGAAATAAATAAAAAAAAACCAACCAAAAAAGTCCAGGACTCGGATTCCTGGGCATTTTAAATAGTTTCTTAAAGATGTTTTGCAATTCTAGCACCTACTGTCCTTTCCTTTTGCTCATCAGCAATGAGACAAACTTGCAGTGCTTAACATTTTTTTAGAAAACCATTTCTTTCCTAAGATGCTATCTCTGGGTTGTATGCGTCCTTAGTGTGTGTGGCTGCTAGTCAGCAGGTTGCAAGTTTGAGCCCATTCAGGGGTGCCTCAGAAGAGAAATCTGACAATCTACTTCTGAAAAATCAATCACTTACAAATCCTATGGAGCAAATCTCTGTACTGATACACGTGTATGGGTCACCACGGGTCAAAAGTGACTTGATAGCAACTGACACTCTCTTTAAATCCTATTGACTGCATTTAAACTTTTTTAGAAAGGACTTTTGATTGTTTTTGAAAAGACATTTTGTTTTTACAGCTTGGGGATAAGTATTAACTGTCTGAGTTCTGTCTATAGAGTGGGGAGATTCGTCCCAACAGATCTAAGAAATGCAGATTTTCAACAAGCACTTCTGCTCTTGGAGTTACATTTTGCACCCACTCCTGAAATTCACCTTCTGAAAGTCTATTACCAATCCCATTGTAGAGATTGCTTCATCTTCTCTCTGAGCCCCTGCCAGTGGTCCAGACGCAACTTTCATCTGCCTGTTTCATCTGTCAACGCTCATCCTTTCTGTACCTTCTTGGAATTTGTAGACATGGTCACTTCCCTCTCCTATTCTTTTAAGTGCTTGAGGGAGGCTTTAACTCTGGTTTTTTTTAGAGGTGTCTCAGAAAGGCACCCTAGGTGTTGAACTGGATGTGTACCTGTCAGATTTGGAAGAATGGAGAGCTTTAGTTAGGGAGGTAGAGAGAATGGGTTTTGCATGAAGATGTGCTCCAAGAATCCAAGATGAGTGTGGGGAGAGGCCCCCTACAAGGATGTTAATGACTTTCAGACATCTCAGGTCTGAATTAGTCTAAGCGAAAAAGACAATTCAAACTGACTTGGGAATTTTTACATATCTCCTGGCTACTAAGCAGAGTGGGAGGCTTTAGTCCACCAACTTGGAAGACAGATCTGCTGGGGATCTCTGTGTAAAATCCCCCACTGAAAATCCGGTGGAACACAGTTCTACTTTGGCACATGGGAAGTTGTCATGAGTTAGAATTGACTCAAAGGTAAATGATTGAGTAATGGTAATATCTGCCATTTTTGTTTTTGTAAATTATGCAACTTAATGAGCTCTGGCTTCCCAATTAAAACAAGCTTGGAAGAAGGCGTGGCATCCACTTCCATAATAGCTTGCCTCCAGAAACCCTATGACCCTGGAGAGAGGATGAGAGACACCCAAGCGTCGAGGACTCTCCTTCATAGGGTCGCTATGGGTCGCCTGCGACTCGATGGCACTTAACAACAACAACAACAATGAGCTCTGGTGGCCTAGCGGCAAGAAGTTGAACTGAAATCCTAAAGACACATGGTTGGAGGCTGCTTCACAGGAGAAGAATGGGCAATTGTTTCCTGTGCAATTTACTGCTTCTGAAAACCTGCCCGAGGGTCAGCTGTGAGTTGATTCTGACTCTACAGTATACAACAACAACAGCAACAATATACTTTCTCGTAGTGTGGAGCTTGTATCCCTTTCAAATCTATCTTCTTTAAAGAACACATCTTTCAATGGGATCTTCAGCATAGACACGTTAGAATCATAAAATATAGACGGATGGTCCATATTTCTAAATTCCTTGTGCCATATTCATCTAATTATCACATCACTTCCTCACTCAGTCATATTTATCCTATTTTTTGGGTAAGGAAAATGAAGCAAAAAGAATGTGAGTAATTTGCTGAAGGTCAAATACCTCAGAAATACGAGAGTGAAGATTTGAATCCAAGTCTTGTTTTGGCAAAGCTCATACCTCATTCCACCTGCACTATTTAACTTCTAGAGCAAATATTGGTTGCTGTAACAAATAAGTTTGTCCAGTTACTCAGGAGAGCAGGCAATAGAAGTCCCTGTAACTCAGTGTCTTTTGTCAACAAGACACAGAGTGCTTTCTAGCTCCTCCACAGTCAGTTCTAGTTTCCCCAGTTCTGCTTTAGGCCCTCGGAGCTCACTGTGTTGTGCTCCACTGACTTGAAACTTCAACATAGTTCAGTCACTCCTGGGTCCAGTGGGCAGGCTGTGTAGAGCTGTAGGACAGCTGTGGAAAAGCCATACTCTAAGCGATCTCTTTGAATCTTCCTAGAGACCAGAAATAGTCGCTCATAAACGATGTGAAGACAGATATTTATGCTTACACATGAAATGTTTTCTTAGACTGAATATTTTTTCCTTAAACATAGTTCAAAAGTCACTTCTCTGATTTAAGTTCTGGACAAGGAGTGCAACAATGAATGAATGGAAATCCAAAATCTCTGTAAATGTTCATTAAAATGAGTAAAATAAAATTAAAAAAATTATTTTCCCCCTTCTACTAGTTTATTTACAAAATTTGAATACAAATTTGAACAAGTTCTTTCAATTTCCCTCACCTCCACACCCATCATCAAATTGTACAACCCAATGATTAATCCCCCCTCCCTCAACACATCCACATCCCTCTGCTTCCAGCCTCTCCCACCCCTCCTGGATCCTGATACTCATTCTACAATAATGGTATTAAATAATATTTATCCTGGTGTGACTGACTAAGTCTCTTTTATTTAAAAGAAACATGGGAATTCATGGCTTCTGGAGGACTACAGTTGAGATAAGCTGTGTTAAAGGTAATGCAAGCATGGAGCTGAACTCTGGCAACATCGTGGCTTCCACCATCCCGATCTCACTTTCTCCCTCTCCCTCTTCTTTTATTTTTCCTCTCTCCTTCATTGTCTTCTTCAGTTATACTTACACCGGGACCCTGGCTAACCTCTGTTTGACACTTTACTAGATCCCAGTCCTTCAGCTTGAGTTTACTGCATTCTCATTGCATTTCTTTCTACCTCTTTGATCAAAGACACACAAGTATTTCTGGTTTCATAGTCAATATGTCCTCTTCAGTGGGATGTCTACATCTTGGTCTGTGACTCTGGTCATCAGACACTCAGGCCACTCACTGTGGGGAGGAGCAGATTCAGACCTAGCTTACCTACCTTGGCACATGGAATTGATATAAATTGTGGGTTTTGGTGTTGTTGGATGCTGTTGAGTTGGCCCTTGACTTTACGCACAGTTGGAATACAGTGATAGCCAGCCTTGCGCCTTCCCCGTGATTGTTTACAGAATAGGTAGTTGTCATTTGTAGAGTTTTGATTGGCTGATTTCCAGAAGTAGATGGCCAAGTCTTTTTCCCTAGCCTGTTTCCTTCTAGAAGCGGGTCCTCATTATCTAGTGTTCCTATAGTAGCAATACCAGGAATGGACAGGTTTTTAAAACAGAAATTCATTTCCCCACTGTTTAGGAGACCAGAAGTCCAGATTCAAGGCACCAGCTCTAAGAGGTACAATCTCTGTCAGCACAGCTGAGGAGGAAGATCCTTGTCTCTCTTCAGCATCTGTGAGCTACAGTCCTTGGAGAGTTCTTTGTGTCTTGGCCTCAATCTTCTCCCAGTGGTCCTAGAGGTCTTAGGTGCAGAAGCCTGGGTCCAAAGCATGTGCTCTGCTCCTGGCTCTTCTTTCTTGGTAGTAGTGAGGTCTCTAGGTGTTGGCCATGTTCGCTGAATTCTGGGCGAAGGTCCCCCAGTACTGAGCTTCAACTCTGCCGTCCTGACCTCCTGGGTCTGCAAGTCTGCTTCCTTAACTTTAGGCAAACGTTTCTTCAAGTTCACCTCAGTGGTAGCCGCACCTGCTGGACCCCAGTGGGTCCCGTTATTCTACCTTGGGCAAGGAAGCCCTGCCCCTTCACTCTGGACAGTCGATCTGTCCCCATCCCTCTGCAGGCTAGAGTTTTGAATGAGATTGTCAAGTCTTTCTTCCTAGTTTGTATTAGTCTAGAAGCTCCATTGAAACCCATTCAGTATCATGTTGTTGTTGTGTACCTTCAAGTCAGAACCGACACATAGCTGACCCTCCAGCCCGTTTTCAGAGGCAGTTAATTCATTGGAGGAGATTGCCCACCCTTTCCCCGAAGAACTGCTGGTGGCCTTGAACTGCCAATCCTGAAGGATTGCCGTGCAGCTACCAGAGGCATGCAAATCTCTGACAGATGAGCAGTGCCTGTCAATGAAATATATAGGTTTAGGACACACTCTGCACTCCTTACATAATAATATAATCCTTATTTCCCTACAAAAAGATTTTATCCACATGCCTAGGGGGTCAAGACTTTACAAATTTTCAGGAGCACAACTCAGTTTATAACACAGACCTGAAAGTGCTTATGGTGAAGGACCAGTTTTTTTACCTCCTTCCACTCTAACCCCCTCCCACTCAAACCTTCCCATTCTAACCCCTTCTCTCTTTAACCCCCTCTCACTCTAACCTCCCCATTCTAACCCCTTCTCTCTTTAATCCCCTCCCACTCAAACCTTCCCATTCTAACTCCCTCTCTCTTTAACCCCCTCTCACTCTAACCCCCCTCACTTTAACCACTTCCCTCTCTAGCCTCCTCTCACTCTAACCCCCTACCTCTCTAGCCCCCTCCCACTCTATCCCCCCTCTTGCCCCCTCCCACTCTTACCCCCTCCCACTCTACCTCAGCTCAATGTCTAGGGCTGCTTAACAATGGAGTTCTTTCTCTCCTCATAGCGTCAGCTCTCCTACCTGTGAACAGAGACTATATTGCTCTTACCTCATGGGACTGTTACCAAGATTAAATGGGGTGTTGCTACCTAGTGCTTATCACAGAGCCTGAAGAAACTGACACATGGGAAGTAACAAATACAGGCTTAGATACTGTGAACATCTCTTTGCAGGGGTTTACGATCTGAAGGTCTTCGAGGTCATTCCTTTTCTGTCTTGAATAAGAGTTGAGGAAGGAAAAGCATTTCAAGGTCAAGGTTTGAGATGAGACAATAACCTTTTGTTTATCAGAGATGACAGCCTCCCAAGGGTTTAGGCAAAGCTTTAGCAGGACACACACAGAGCACATTTAGAACAATCCAGTTGCCTATTAAGGACATTCTGGTGGCGTAGTCTATACGGAGTTGTCTTACTAACCAAATGTAGTCCTCTCTAACAGTTTGAATCCACCAATGGCATCCATGCAAGAAAGATGAGCAATGTCCTTCTGTGTAATTTACAGCCTCCAAAAATCCATCCAAGGGTCAGCTATGTGGCAATTTGGATTTGATGGCAATGACTGAGCTGCATATTAAAAAAAAAAGTAAAGGTCATCTGAGTTCCTCAAATGCTCTGAGTCAACTACTGTGAGCATACAAACAGAAACAAGAGTCCCAGTGATTGAACAAAATGTGTCTATTCTCTAGGTTAGAATTCCCTAACTCAGGTTTTATAAAGGATCTGACTTTATTGTTCTTTCCTTTAACTGAAGACTTTGAGGTGTGAACTGAATGTAGTTATTCCTCCCCTGGGCCTGATGGCTGGGTTATCCAGCCAGGCTACTACCCTGAAATGAATGAGCATATTATGCCTTCCACTAAAAGTTGAGGCTCTTAATTAAAAACGTGATCGTGGGTCTTTATGGAGACATTGTTTGGGTTTTCTTTAGCTGTTAACACATCATAAATCATTGTAAAAGGATTTCTCCCCCTATTGCTTAATGGTTAGCGTGATTTAAAAAAAAGTGGTTTGAAAATAAAACTAGGATTAAATTTAGTGTTTGACAAGGTGCTAAGGGGCTCACCACATTGGCTGGGAAAAGACAAGAGGGCTTTACTGGATCTGCTACTGTCCTCGTCTCGTTAATTCCTGACTTCACTGTTTCAAGCAGCAGGATGACATTGGTGCCAAAAGTTTAACCTTTGAGTATCAGGAAAAATCATAGTTTACTCTAGCCAGGCTTTCCTTTATTATTTTATAAGCAACTCTGCTAAGAAGAAAAGCTTACTTTTGTTATAAACTCTGCAGTCATGCTATAAAGCAAGGGATGGCTTGGGTTGTGCATAGGCTCATACTAACAAATCCATAAATACCAAGGACTCTGCCTTCATTCCTTCTTCCTACTGTGACTGGTGTAAATGATTAGCATGCTTGACTGCTAATCCTAAGGTGGAAGGTTTGAGGTCACCCAGAGGTGTCTTAGAAGACAAATCTGGAAAGTCACTTCTGAAACATTAGCCACTGAAAACCCCAGAGAGTTTCTTGAGAATTTTGAGAGGTTCAGTGAAGATTCTTCTCTAACATAGATGGCATTGCTATTAGTAAAGTGACTCAGAGGCGACTGGTTTACCACAGATGTCTTCATTAATGCAACAATTCACTTGAGTTCATGGTTTCTCATTCACCTGGAGATTCTGTATTTACAGAACCTTGAATCTGACTGGTGGCACTGTCTGTAGGGAGTTGTACTAGAGGCTCAAAGGTGATACCTCTCTGGCTATTTGGACCTACCAGTCACTCCATGGAGAAAAAGATGAGCAATCTCTTGCTATGTGATTTATAGCCTCTGAAAATTTACTGGAGGGTCAGTTTTGAAACTGACTGACAGTCATGAACATTTCCTAATTTAGACAGCTATTCATTCAGGCTTTGGGGTTCATGACACAGTGGAGACAGAACAGAAGGACAAAGCAGGAATAGATGTGATATCTTATTACTGCATCAGAACTTTCTAGAATCCTTCTGAATTCTGAGGTGGTCTGAATTCTGCAAAGGAACATAATATGTTGTAGGGTTTGGTGAGATTTATATGAGTTGATGAATATAGAAATGTTTTGTAAACTATTGGTCCTCAAGCAAATTAAAAAAATAATTATGACAATAACAAACAATGCAGTTGTCTTGGCCTCAGGGTAAAACTGCTCCATTGGTGTTTCAAGGACCAAAATCTTGGGGAAGAGACTGGTCAGTCTTTCATGTGAGCTACTTCATGTGATTGTATGAATCCTAACAAATTATGGCTAACACTGAGAAGAATGGAAATTTTAGAACATTTCATTGTGCTGAAACAAAATGTATATATACATAGACCAAGAAGAAGATATCAAAAAGAACAAAGGGTTAAAATCAGGAAAAGTGTACATTAGGGTTGTATCATTTCTCCATACCTATTCAATATTAATATTGAGAAAATCATTGGAGAAGCAAGACTATATGAAGAAGCATGTGGCATCAGGATTCTAGTGAGACTCATCAACAACCTGTGTTATGCAAATGGCACAACCTTGCCTAAACAAAGTTAAGCACTTGCTTAAATACGACTATCGCCTTCAAAATTTTTGGCATCTCAATATCAGGCAAATGAAAGTCCTAACCACAGGAAGGATCATGATAGGTGGAGACAAGATTGATGCTCTCAATGATTTCCTCTTGCTTGGATCTACAGTCAACACTCATGGTACGGTAGTAAAAGAAATCAAGTGACATGCTGCCTTGGGAAAATCTGTTGTTAACAACCTCTCCAAATTGCTACAGAGCAAGGATGTCAGTTTAAAGACCAAGGTGAACTTGATCCAAACCATGCTGTATTCAGTTGCTTCTTATGCATCTGAAAGTTAGACAATGACTAAAGAAGACAGAGAAGAATATTTGCTTTTGAATTGCGATGTTGGTAAAAAGTACTGAATTTCTGATTGACTGTCAAGAGAACAAATACATCTGTCTTGGAGGAAGTATAACCAAGGTACTCCTTACAGGCAATGTGTGTGGAATTTTGTCTCACCTACTTTGGCTATGTTGTCAAGAGGGGCTAGTCCTTTAAAAATGATGTCATATTCACCAGATGCTCTGGATGGTTCACACATACACACTATGTAATTAAAATTTTGTTTTTTAAAAATGATATCATACTGAGAAAGGTGGAGCGTCAGACAAGGAGAGGAAATCCTTCAGCTTGATGGGTTGGCACAATGACTGTAACAACGGACTCAGAGCATGTGTGGCTGCGCAGAATGGGGCAAGGCTCAGAACTGCTCTTCTTTGGGTTGGTATGATTCAACTTGATAGCACCTAACAACAACAACAAAATGAGATTTTCCTCCTGATGATACATTCATTATTCTGGAGATTAATGTGGCCAGCTCATAAAGGGATGGACACAGGAAGTCTGCCCGATAAGGTTTCCAGCCTCAAGGCAGCACAAGACCTGCGGATTTGGCCAACTAAAGAGGTCATATGGCATAGAGGATGAATATCTCAGCCTTAATTGAGAAGAATATGTGAAGATAATATTATCTGAAAGTTCAAAACCCTAAAAAAACCTTATCACCATTGATTTATGGATACTATTACCCCACCTTTTTAGGTCCCCTTTGGACATTTTCTAATTCTTTCCCTCATTCACAAACACACACACGCACCCCCCCTACACCCCCCCCCGCCCCCGCTCACCATAATCTATTATTCTAGAGGAGGATTTCCTCCTCTTCCCATCTTCTGCACCTTTACCTTCTCCCCTTTTCCTTTTGGACTTTATCCAAATCTTATTATTTTATCCAGGGACCTCTGGTGGACAAGTAGCAAGAAGCTGCACTGCAATCCTGAAGGCTAGCAGCTGGTCCGCGGGAGAAGGATGAGCAATCTCCTCCTGTGTGATTAGCTGCCTCTGAAAATCTGCCGGAGGGTCAGCTATGGGTCAGTTCCGACCCAACAGCACACAACAACTAGTTTTCCTTCTATTTTTACAACAATGGTTTCATGATACATTTTTTGTTCTTATGAGAGTGAGTTAGTTTGCTCAGCATAATACTCTCTAGATTCTCACATTTTACATATGATCTTTTTTTATATTGTGATTTAAATGAAAGGTTACAGAAAAGGTGGATTTTCATTTTTCATTGTTGCATGCTTTCCTCCTTATCCTTCTCAGTTCACTTAAAAAAATAATCATTCATTGTTGCATATTCCCACCACCAGCATCTGTCCCTCAGTCCACTTGCTATGCACCTCTTATTCGGACTGTTGTCATGCAAATAATGCCTAATCATATATTCCTGTTAAACAATTATTTCCTTCATCTGTTCCAATGCAGTGTTCATTTTTATCTCTTTTATTTCATCTCTTAGCTCTTGTGAATAATGCAACAATAAATATGAGTGTGCATAGATTTGTTTGTGTGGCAGCTGTGGTTTCTTTATTGTATATTCCTAGTAGTGGAATTGCTGGGTCAAATAATATTTCTATTTCCAACTTTTTGAGAAAGCGTCATACTGCCTTCCATAGTGGTGATTCCAACATTTTACACGCCCACCAGCAGTGAGTAATGGTTCCATTCTCCCCATAACCTCACCAGCACCTGTTTGTTGCTCTGTTGAACTTTGCTATTGTTACTGGAGTGAGATTTGCTAGTGTTACTGGAGTCTGACCTCAGTATATGAGGAAAACTAGTCTTTCTTTCCTCTTTTTTTTTGTGGGACAAATGGACACAATCGACTGGCATGAATGTATTAAAAACCTTCAAGTTCCAAAATGTGAAAAAACAGCTAAAGTAAAGCCAGCAGCCTTCTAAGAAACAACCAGAATAATAAAAACAAGTGATATATAAGGCCCTTGCTTTGGGCAAATAGTGTCATAGTCTGAGGTAACAGAAAAAAGCCAAATGACTTGAATATTTTAAATGTGTCTTTAATTTTGTTTCCTCTAATTTTCAGTTTCCAAATTTGAAATGTATTAAGCATTAAGGGATGAAATTGAAAACCTGCTGTAAGTTCAGCTCTGAGTCAGTTCCACCTTCATGGCAATGAACTTAGTTGGTTTAGGCAAAGGCGTTATGCATCCAGTTTATAGGGGAAACTTGATGGCACAGCAGTTAAAATACTCATCTGCTAACTAAAAGGTCAGTGATTTGAACCCACCACATGCTCCAGAGAAGAAAGAGATGGCAGTTTGCTTTTGTGAAGACTTTAAGCTTGGAAACTCCATAGGGCAGTTCTTCTCTGTCTTATAGAGCTGGCAGTATCAGCTGGCAGTAGGCTTTCTTTTCGTTTACATGAGGGTTTTTCTGTAAGACTCATTCTCATTTTGTGAATGCATTGATAAGTTTGATTTCAAAGCCATCTCAAGGAATAGGTTTGGCTTTGAACATTAATGAGCGAAGACTGAATGAGCTGTGGGAGGATATCAAGAATATCATCTAGGAAGAACCCAAAAAATCATTACAATGACAGAGGAGGAAGAAAAGACCAAGATAGATGTCAGAATAAATTCTAAATATTACACTGGAGTGCCGAGAAGCTAAAGCAAAAGGAAGAAATCAAAATATTAAGGAATTGAACACAAGATTCCAGAGGGTAGCACGGGAAGACAAGGTAAAGTACTACAAGGAAACGTGCAAAGAATTGGAGTCAGAAAATCAAAAGGGTCAAACTCGCGCAGCATTTCTTAAGCTGAAAGAACTGAAGAACAAATTCAAACCTTGAGTTGCAATAGTTAAGGATGCCCTGGGAAGAATATTAAATGACCCAGGAAGCATTAAAAGAAGATGGAAAGAAAAAAAAAAGAAGATGGAAAGAGTATACAGTCATTGCACCAAAATGAATTGGTGGACACAGAAGAATTTAATGAAATAACTCATGAGCAAGAGCCTATGGTGATGAAGAAGAAGTTCAAGTTACTCTGAAAGAATTGGCAAAAAACAAGGCCCCAGGAATTGATGGCCTACCGATTGACACATTTCAACAAACAGATGCTGCCCTGATGTGCTCACCAAGTTGTGCCAAGAAATTTTGAGGACATCCACCTGGCTTACTGACTGGAAGAGATCTATATTTGTTCCCGCTCTCCAGTCCCTTCCAAATTAGGTAGTAATTTACAAAATCATTGCTCCTGCGTCCTGCATTGTATGAATACACCACAACTTCTCAATCCATTCTTTTGTGGTCATACATCTGGGCTGTTTCTAAGCTCTTACAATGATAAATAATGCTGCTATGAACATTAGTGTATAAGACTCCATTTGAGCCTCAGTTTTCATTTTCTTTGGGTATATTCCAAGCAATGAAATAGCTGGATCATATAGAATTTTTTTGTTCAGCTTTTTGAGGAAGCTCCAAACTACCTTCCAGAGTGCTTGTACCATTATACAATCCCACTGACATTGTGTAAGGTGTCCTATCTCACCACATCCTCTCCAACATTTATTACTTGCTATCCTGTTAAACTTTGCCACAGCTACTAGAACAAGACAGTATCTTATTGTGGTTTTGATTTGCATCTTCTCTTATTGGCAGTGGTTTGAACATTTCTTCATGTGTCTGTTTGCCATTTGCATATCTTACTCTGAAAATTTCCTGGCTTTTGTTTCTTTTGTAATTGTGTTATCAGTCTTATTCTTGTGGAGGCCTGGGAGTATCCTGTAAACTTTCATTATCAGACTCTTGTCTGAGATGGTATTACCAAATGTTTGTTACCAGTAGGTAGGTTTTTTTCTCAACCTTTTGGAAAAAGTTTTTTATGAACTCAGGGATTTATTCTTTAGAAGGCCCCATTCATTAATTTTGTCCTCTTCAGATTGTCCATTTCTGGCTGTATTTGGCAGTCTCGTTATGCTGCAGACTAGGACATCTAAGCTTGATATCAGTTTATGTCTTATGAACCGTATGGTTTTGGGCTTTACTATCAGGTCTCTGATGCACCTTAAGGTGATTTTTGTGTATAGTGTGAGAAGTGGATCCTGTTTCAGCTTTCTGCAGGTGGAAGTCCAGTTTTGCCAGCACCGTTTGTTGAAAAGCTTATCATTTCCTCATTTGATAGCTTTGATCAGTTGACCATAGATAGCTTGGTCTATTTCTGAGTTCTCAATTCTGTTCCATTGGTCTTTGTGCTTGTTATTGTACCAGTACCATGTTGTTTTGGTTACTACTGCTGTGTAGTAGGTTTTGAGGTCAGGGAGTGCTATGCCTTCTACCTAATTTTTCTCAGAAGTGTTTTGCTTATTCGGGGTCTCTGCACTCTCCAAATAAATTTGACCAAATCCCTTTCCATTTCATTGAAAAAGGAATTTGGTATCTGGATTGAGATTGCGTTGAACATGTAGATTGCTTTTGGTAGGATCAACAGCATGTTTTCTTTTTCTTTTTTTTTTTTTTTTAGCTTTTAAAGTATTTCTGTCAATCCATGGTGATTAAAAAGAAAAAATATTGATGTTGTCAAAGACTTTTTTTTTTACCTGCCTCTACAATCAAAACACATGGAAGCAAAAGTTAAACAACAAAGCAGTGGATTGCATTGGGAAAATCTGCTGTCAAAGATCTCTTGAATGTACTAAAGAGCAAGGGGTATGGTGCCTCTGACCCAAACCATATCTTTTCAATTATTTCTTATATATGAAAGCTAGATAATGAATAATGAAGACTGAAGAAGTGATGTCTTCGTATTTATGGTGTAGGGGAAGAATAGTGACTACACCATGGACTACAAAAAGAACAAATTTGTCTTGAAAGGAGTCTAGCCAGAGTGCTTCTGAGAAGCAAGGATGCTGTGGTTTCATCTCGTATACTTTGGACTAGTTATCAGGAGGATTTAGTTGTTATTGTTGCTGTTAAGTATCATTGAGTCACAGGCGACTCATAGAGGCCCTATGAAGGAGAGTCCTCAACGCTTGGGTGTCTCTCATCCTCTCTCCAGGTTCATAGGGTTTCCGGAGGCAAGCTATTACGGAAGTGGATGCCACTCCTCCTTCCAAGCTGTTTAGTTGTTACAGAAGAAAAAAGCATGGAAAAGCAGAGGTTCAGTAAAGGAGAGGAAGACGCTTAATGAGATAGAATAACACAATAACTCCAACAATGGTTTAATTACAGCAGACCAGAGCAGGATCAGGTAGATTTTCTGCTGTTGTACATAGAGTTGATATGAGTCTTCTACAAATTGGTGGCACCACTACCACCACCACCACCACCACCACCACCACCACCACCACCAACCTGGTGATATATGGCAATATCCTTTTTTTATTCTGTAACTACAGCCTTGAGATTGCATCTCAACCTTAAGAAAACAAAATTCTCACCACTGGACTGATAGGCAATTATGATAGATGGAGAGAAGATCGAAACTGTCAATGACTTCATTTTCTTTGGACCTACAATCAGTACACTTGGTACTAGCAATCAGGAGATCAGGAAATAAATCGCCCTGGGAAAGTCTGCAGTCAGAGACCTCTTCAAAGTATTGAGGAGAAATAATGTTAGTCTGGGGACTAAGGTATGTCTTATTCAGGTCACGGTCTTTTCAATCATTTGCTATGCATCTGATAGCTGGAGAATAAATAAAGATGACAGAAGGAAGTTGAAGCCTTTGAGTTGTGATGTTGGAGAAGAGTATTGAATATCCAATGGATTGCCCAAAGAACAAACAGGTATGTTTTGGGGAAGGTATAGTCAGAGTGCTTCTTGGAGGCAAGGATAGTAAATCTTCATTTGACATACTTTGGGTATGTTACTAGGAAAAGCTATTCATTGGGGAGATGCATCAGTCTTAGGAAGGTGGAGGGGATTACAAAAGAGAGGAAGACTGGCAACCAGATGGACTGATACAGTTATTGCAGCAATCGGTTCCAATGTGCCAGGAATTGTGAGGATGGCAGATGATAGGAGATGGTTTGGATCTGTTGCTTATAGGGTGGCTCTGAGTCATACTTGATCTGACAGCACCTAACACCACCAATAATACTGTAACTTGTATAGTTATATTTTCTGTTTTACACTTATTTAGCACTGCTTTGTTTTATCTTTCTTCTAGTTTATTGGTACTTTCTTTTATCTTTATTATTCTTTTATTATATTTATGTAAATATGTTTGCTTAACTATTTATGACATTAAAAGTTTATTTTTATTTTATCTTATTTTTTACAATAACAAATGACATTTAAGAGTTGAAATTTTTTCTCAATCAGTGATAATTACTACTGATATTTTATTGCTTGTAGGCTCCCTAAGTGGAAAGAGCTTAAATGCATATGAATATATATTATGTGTACACAGAAATTAAGCTATCTATCCACCCACATGCCTATCTATTTACTTATCTATCTTAGTTTATTACTGTTACTATGACCAGAAAAATACCACAAGTAGGTTGTTTTGAAAAATCAGAATCTATTACCATACAGTTTTGGAAATTAGAAGTCTAAACTCAGGGCATTAGGAAAACAGATCTTTCCCTCTTCTTTCTTTTATGAGTTTTGGGAGAATATCCACCCCCCCACCCCAATTTCTGCAGCTCCAGGTATTTCTTGGTGCTTCTTGACCATCTCCTCTCAAGTGTGCCTCTGTGTCTGCATTCTCCTTTGGAAGACAATAAAGGAATTGGGTTTCTGATGCACTCAGCTTTGTATAACCTCATGAATATAACAAAAGTAAACCCCTGTTGCCAGATAAAATTGCATTTACAGATACAGATGCATATATTCTGAGGTGGCATGGTGTCCCATTGAGTGAAAACTGACCCAGAGCTGACCCTCCAGTAGATTCTCAGAGGCAGTAAATCACATGGGAGGAGAGTGCCCATCTCCTGAGGAGTACTTGGTGGATTTGAACTGCATACCTTTGGGTTGGTAGTAAAAGTTCTTAAAATTAAGCCACCAAAGCTCCCAGCATATATTTTAGGGAGAAACAATCCAGCCCTTAACACTCTCTATCTATCCCATTAAAGAAAAAAAAAATCCATGTGTTTATATAGATAACCTGCAAGTCCATCAACAATCCACAAGGCACAGTCTACCTTTCTTCTTTCCTTATTTGTAATGTCATTCTCCAATAGATTAATTGGGATGGACATCACGCTTGGAGAGGTGGAGGGTCAGTAAAGGAGAGGAAGCCCTCAATGAGATGGATTGATAGTGTCTGCAGCAATGGGCTTAAATGTATCAGGGATGATAAGAATGGTACAGAATTCTAAATGGAATTCAGATCATTTTGAGTGGCACTTAATAATCCATTATTCACAATGTATTATTTATATTTTGAAATTTCCTGAATAAAAGATTTATTTTTGTTATTTTGTGTCAATTCTTTCTGTTTAACAGAGAGACATAGTTTCAGAATTGTTACTCTATGAGAAACTTGTTGAGATATAATAAAATAATACACTAGCTTGGGTACAATACTACTGTATTTATTTTTTGCCTTACAAAATCCAGTCACAAGGGAGGTCTGGTGGCCTAGTGGCAAGAAGCTGTACTCCAATCCCAGAGGTACATGGTTCGAATGCACCAGACGCTCTGCTGGAAAAGGAGGTGCAGTCTCCTCCTGTATCAGTCCGATCTGATTTGAAGGTACACACAAAAAATAATAAAATTTTTTTAAAAAACCACCCAGAAAACCCCAAAATCTAGTCAAAATATTATTTTCTAAAGGTAGTCTCTTTATTAATCTATAGTGAAGCTTATTTATTGTGTTTTCTGTTTTGAATTGGTGTCATTTCTGGATTGCATTTTTAAATCTTCTAGTTTATTTTCTAGAAATATACCATATGCAATATTAGAGTATATTAAAAATAGCATTTTTTTATTGTTGTTGTTAGGTGTTGTTTAGTTTAGTACAACTCATAGCTACCCTATGAACAGCAGATCTGGATCCTGTCCTATCCTGTGCCATTTTTACTCTTCTTGACACACTAGCACCTATTTCAGCAGTCACTGTGTCAATCCACCTGGTTGAGGGTCTTCCTCTCCTTTGCTCACCCTCCACCCTTTCAAACATTACGTTCCTCTCCAAAGATTAGCCCCTCTTAGAAACATGTCCAAATTATGTGAGGCAATGTCTCATCATTTTTCCTCCACAGAGCACTCTGACTGCACCCTCTCCAAGACATTTTTATTTTATTATTTTTTTTTTTTTTTGGCAGTTCAGCATTCTTGTCCTATACCACAGCTCAAAGGCATGGACTTTTCTTCTTCCATGCTTATTCATTGTCCAGCTCTCAGATACATAGCAAGTGATTGAAAAGACCATGGCCTGAATAAGGCATACTTTAGTTCTCAGACCAACATCAGCCATTGAAAATCCTATAGTGCACTGATGTATCCTCATGTACACCTCATGAGGTTTCATGACAACAACTGGCTTGTATTTTTTTGTTTTGTTTAAATTTCCACCAGGTTTTTCAGTTTTCAAAGCAAAAGTCCATGATATTTCATCTCCCACTCCCTCAACTCCAGCATTCCAGGAATCGCTTCCTGTCATTTGTCGCCAATAAAGACAACTCTCAGGTGAGGGCCACATAGTCTGTTTCCACTTTCAACATTCTGACTATCACCTAAAGGGTAAAGGTTCATGAAAGCATGAGTCAGTGAGGTATCCTAACAGTATTTTTCAAAAAAGTGTTTCATAATATCACCCAACCACCTGAGGTCTGGCCCAAGATGGACAACACTGGAAATTTCTAAGGATCTCTATGATTTTTCTGAGAAAAATAAGTCTATCAAATGAGAAAGGAAAGGTCAGTGTTGGCAAATGCTTGCTTTTGAATTTCACTGCAAGTCATTTAAGAGAAAGCCAGAACATCTGTATTGGACTGGTGTGATTATTTTCATAAAAATTTACTCTTTCCATTCAACATACATTATTTGCAAGGACTATGGCTTTTCTGAAAATTGGAATTGTAGGATCTTATCTTTAGAACCGGAGGAATCATACATTCTCAACTTTCCAAATGGTAGAATTTCCTCCACCACTACTCCAGCATGGACATTTCTGTGATATGTTATTTACTGTTTGCCATGGAGCCAGAACTGACCCGTAACTGACCCTCCAGCAAGTTTTTAGAGTGGCATCCATTTTCTAAACAGCATGTCTCTGGAAACTCTATGAACTTTGATAAATGTTGATAGTTGTGGGGAACTCTGCCTTTTGTTCATACAGTCACTATGAGTCATGCTCCACTCGAAGGCAATCAACAACAACATCAATTGCACAAGAGGAGATTGCCCATCCTTCTCATATTGGAGCAATTAATATGGCTTTTTATGGTGGCTTTGTAACTTTCACCGAATGACCTGGTGGTCTTATACAAATGTGAAGGGCTTGTTACCTACTAAGGGGATTGGGTAGCTTGATAATGTAAATAAGAAGCATGTAATTTATGTGAAGTTTTTCCTGTTAGGTGCTATAGAGTTGACCATGACTCACAGTGACCCTATGAACATCCAAACTGAACCTTTCCCTGTCCTGCACCATCACCAAGACCTCCTCTGTGGTCAAGTTCATTGTTGTAGTCACTATGTCAGTCCATCTTGTCGAGGATCCTTCTCTTTTTTCAGAGACTTTGTGCCTTTCCCAGTGTGATGTCTTTTCCCAAAGATTGGCTTCTCCTGGCAACATGCCCAAAGTATTATGAAACAAAATTTCATCATCTTTGCCTTTAAGGATGCAACTCTTGTTGCAATTTCTTCAAGATATATTTATTCTTTTAGGGGAAATCCACATTCAAGAAACACAGTGAATACCAAATAAACTAGACTTCCCCAAACCCCCCCCAAACCGTCAAGACATATCATAGTCAAATTCTCCAAATTAGATTATAAGAATAGAATACTAAAAGCAGCATAAAAACAAACAAACAAAGAGTCACCTACAAAGGGGAAATAATTAGATTAAGTTTTTTTTCAGCTGAAAACATGTGAGTTAGAAGAAAACAAGTGCCAGCCATGGAACCTATACTCAACAAAGCCCTCCATCAAATATGAAGGAGAAATTAGATCCTTTGCAGAAAAGAAGGAATCTAAGGAATTTGTGAAAAAAGACCAAAACTATAAGAAATTTTAAGTGAAGTCCTTCACACGGAGACATCAAGAGAAAATGCACAGACAGAAGTAATCAGAAACAACAGAAAAAGACACATGGGAAAATGGCAACAGTAAAACCTGGCCTGATAATAATCATACTTGATATGATTAGACTAAATGCACCAATCTAGAGAAAAAGAGTAACAGAAAGGATTAAAAACAAAACCCCTCAATATGTTGTCTACAAGAGACATATCTAAAAAAGAAGAAAAAGACAGACTCAAAGTCAAAGAGCAGAAAAATAATATACCATGCAGATGGCAACCATAAAAAAGCAGGAGTGGCAATACTACTCGCTGATAAAATAGACTTCAGAATGAAAACCACCATAAAAGATAAGGAAGGGCATTATATACTGATTAAAGGCACAATAGATCAAAGAAGACATAATCTTGGTCAACATCTATGCACAAAATGATAGACTTGCAAAATACATAAAACAATGGTTAACAGAATTGAAGAAAGAAATAGACAGCATCACAATAGTGGTAGGAGACTTCAGCACACCACTATCACCAAAGGATAGATGAACTCAAAAGAAATTTGACAAAGATGCAGAAGATCTAAACTATACAATCAGCCATCTAGACCAAGTAGATGTATTCAGGGCACTGCATCCAACTAAAACTCAATTCACTTTATTCTTAAGTGCACATGGTACATTCTTCAGATTGGTCACATATTAGGACACAAAGCAAGCCTCAACAAATTGAAAAACATTGAATTAATACAAAGTTTCTTCTCAGACCTCAGTGTCATAAAACTAGAAATTAACTACATGAGGGTAAAGTTTAGAAAACCAACAGCACTTAACAACAACAATGGTTAAACTATCACTATATATAGATGATATGATAATGTACACAGAAAACCCCAAGGACTCAATAAAAAAACTTTTAGAGCTAGTAGATAAATTTAGTAGAGTGGCTGGATATAAGATCAATATCCAAAAATCAGTAGGATTCCTCTACAGTAACAAAGATAACTCAGAGAAGGAAATAAGAAAGCAATACCATTTACAACAGCCAACCACAAATTGAGATACATAGGAGTGAACCTAACTAGAGACACAAAAGACATGTACAAAGGAAACTACAGAACATTTTTGCGAGACACAATAAAAGACATTAAAAAAATGGGAAAATATACCCCATTTATGGATAGGAAGACTCAATATTTTGAAATGATCCTACCAAAAGCAATCTACATGTTCAATGTAGATACCAAATTCATTTTTCAAGGAGATTGAAAGGGAAATTGTCTCCTTTTTTGGAGAGAAAAGAGACCCTGAATAAACAAAGCACTTCTGAAAACAAAAATTAAGTGGGAAGCATAGCACTCCCTGACCTCAAAACACAACAGGAGTAACCAAAACAACATGGTACTAGTACAAGGACCCGCACATAGACCAATGGAATAGAATCGAGAACCTAAGAATGGACCCAGTTATCTACGGTCAACTGATACTCAGCAAGGAAATTGTCATTGTTGTCGTTGATTGCCATCCAGTTGAGCATGACTCATAGTAACCCTATGAATAAAAGGCTTGAAGACTTTCTACAACTATCATCATTTATTAAAGTTCAAAGAGTTTCTAGAGGCATGTTGTTTAGGAAATGGATTCCTCCTGCTTCCAAAACAAGGAAATAAAACCTCTCAAATGGGGAAATGATAACCTTTTCAACAAATGGTGCTCATAAAACTGGACTGCTATCTACAGAAAACGGAAACAGGATCCACATCTTACACCATCTACATAAATTAAGGTGGATCAGAAACCTGGGATTAAAGCCGCAAACCATAAAGTTAATAAGAGATAAAGTGGGATCAAGCTTTGACAGTCTAGTCTATTGTATAAAGAGACTGCCAAATACAGCCAGATATGCACAATCTGCAGAGGATAGAATTGATGACTGAGACCTTCTAAAGATTAAATCCCTTTGTACATCAAAAACTTATTCCAACAGAGTGAAAAGAAAACCTACTGATAGGCCTAAAATCATTTGGCAACACCATTTCAGAAAAGAGTCTCATATCAACAATTTACAGAATCCTACAGGGCCTCCACAAGAAAAAAAATAACACAATTACAAAATGGGCAAAAGACATAAAAAGACTTTTCACAGAGGATGATATTCAGATGGCCAACAGACACATAAAGAAATGCTCAAAATCGCTGACAATAAGAGAGATACAAATAAAAACTACAATGAGGTAACATCTCACTCTGATAGCAGTGGCAAAGTTTAACAGGACAGCAAGTTATAAATGTTGGCAAGGATGTGGCAAGAAAGAAACTCTTATACACTGTTAATGGAATTGTAAAATGATTTAATCACTCTGGAAGGCAATTTGGCATTTCCTCAGAAAGCTGAACATAGAAATTTCATGTAACTCAGCTATTCCACTGCTTGGAATGTACTCTGAGAAAATGAGAACTGAGGCTCAATGGAGACTTGTACACCAAAGTTCACAGCAGCATTCTTACCATCACAAGAACATAGAAACAGCCCAGATGTCCACCCACAAGCTAATGGATTAAGAAGTTATGATATGTTCACATAATAGAATACTACAAAGCACACAGGACCAATGATTTTGTAAATGACTACCTAACTTGGAAGGGACTTGGAAGAAAACATTATGCTAAATGAACAAACTCAGTTCCATAAGGACAAATACTATATAAGACCATTATTGCGGAACATGTATGAGGATTCAAGACAGGAAGGGTGGAAGCAAAGGGGTGAAGATGTGAGGGGTAAGGGTGTGTAACCAAAGGGTTGCACAATTTGAGGGTGAAAGGAGAGGTGGATAAAGGAAATTAGAAAGATCTGGCATGAAAAAAATGCATATGAACTTTGTTAAGTATGGTTTACTTATACTTTATACTGGCCTGGCTGTATAAAATAAAAAAATATTTTCAAAAAGATTTGGTGTTTTTTTGCAGTCCTTTGGATAATTAATGCACTTTTCCAACGCAATTCAGAGATAGTCATTATTCTTCAGTCTTCCTTTTTTATTGTCCAACTTTCAGATATACAGGAAGTAGTTGAAAACACCGTGGCTTGGATCAAATGTATCTTAGTCTTTGAACTCACATTTTTGCTCTTTGGCACTTAAAAGAGGTTCTTGATAACAGATTTTCCCAGTGCAAGACATCTGTGGTTTCTTGACGGCTGGTACTAAGGATGTTGATTATAGATCCAAGTAAGATGAAATTGTTGACAATTTCAATCTTTTCTACATCTTTAATGATGTTGGCTATTGACCGAGTGGTAAGAACTTTTGTTTTCTTGATGTTGAGATGTAATCAATATTGAAGGTTGTAGTCTTTGATCTTTTGCAGTAAATGTTTCATATCTTCACTTTCTACAAGTTGAATGATCTCCATACGGGTGGTTGTTGGTATGTCTTCCTCCAATCCTAATGACATACAGAACTGGGTTCAGATCTTTTGTTCATAGGGTATGAGTCGTATTTGACTAGATGGCACCTAACAACAACAACACCACCACCGCCACCACCACTTACTCTCATAACTGTGAGTGAAGTCTGTGAGTTCTTAGTATGGCCATCCACTGTAGTGAAATCTTGAACCCAGCAGAGATGTAGTAAGTGCCTTGGATGGGACCATTGGTGTTAGGACTGGTAAACCAGGTGGAGGGTGAAGATAGGCTTTATCTTATCGGATCAGCCTTGGGCTATTGGTGATGGTGATGCTCATTCTTAACAATACACATTTAAAGGAGCTCAGATACCATGACCACCATTCTTTATTACAATTCCAAATGGCTCTAATATTATTTTTGGTATCAGTTCTTCCTAACATGCAAAATTATATGGCATGTTGATTTTTACTATTTGAAACTTCTTTCTTTATTGCTGTGGGGAAAAGTCACCAATGGCTTCATGATTGTTATGCTTAACCATCTGTGACATGCAGAACTTTAGTCCCCTGGACTTTCACGTTCTACTGTTACTTCTGTGAGTTTATATTGAATGACAAAAGAGATACATTTTTTTTTGTGGTTCTGATTAAGATTATTAACCAGATTATTTTAAAATAGGAGATTCCCCCAAATCCAGAAAACATGGTCCCCATGAATTAGAACCCACTTGATGGCAAGTAACAATGAAAGCAACACCTAATTCTAATCTCAATCTAATAAACTCTTAAAAGCTCTAGTTGGTATCATAAGGTGAAGTAAAAACTTTGAGTCAAGAGAATGATGAGGCATGCTATTGTTGCCTTGAAGATGAAAGGAACCATATACTAAGTAATTGGAACCATAAGGAACTGAATTCTACCAGTAGCCTGAATGAGCTGGGACATGGAATCTTCCCTAAACCCCTCAAAGAGCTTAAACCAGTCAACACCACCCCTTCATTTAAATTTTTGAAACCCAGAGCAGAAGACCCAGCTGAGCCATATTTTACCAAAACTCTTGAACAACAGAGCTATGAGATTTTCTTATGATTTAAAGAGTCACCAAAGACTCTTGGTTTCCTTCATACTTTGTCATTCAAATTCTGGCTAACTCTAGTTCTGTTTTAGGTACTTGTGCAATAGCTCTACTACCCTATTTCAAATGCTATTTGGACCACTTTAGTTCTGTTCCAAGGGTGAGTATATCCCTGCCACATGCCCAACTCTCCCCTAACCTACATGTGGCCAATGTAAATTATGAGTGACAAACAATACCAGATTGCTCAAGGCCAAGGGGTTTCTCCTGGGAAGACTGGGAAGTGGAATTCCCCTTGAGGCTTTAGTTTTAAAACTGGAAAAACCTGAGGAAAACTAGGACAAGTGGTCAATCTACTTTAGTCATGCATGTGTTGCATGGAGGATGTCCCCAGGTTTCAACCTGGACTTGGGTAGGCAGATTATCTAATGTGATTTAGTAAGTTCAATGAGAAAAAACACCACAAAGTTAATGAATAGGGATGTACAAAGATAAATAAATCCTGGGTTTTTAAAAAAAATTATTTTATTAATTTTAATGAGCATTTACAGAGATTTTGAATTTCCATTCATTCATTGTTGAACTTTTCTCCCTGTCCCCTGCCCCCACTCCAGTTCACTCCTCTCTTTGAAAAGTAAAAGAAAAATTCCTTCATTGGTATACAATCCCCCTGTCCCTAGTACACTCCACTACGCAACCTTCATTCTGGACTCTTGTGATAACCATAATACCCTATCATAAACTGTTCTCTCCCTCATCTGTTTCAATGCAGTATACATAATTCATGCAGTATTTCTCAGTCTTTCCACAACTATGAAAAATCATCTCACTCCAGTCAGAACAGCAAAGTTTGACAGAACAGCATGCAACAAATGCTGGCGAGGTTGTGGAGAAACTGGAACCCTTATTTACTGTTGGTGGACGTATAAAATGGTGCAACCACTGTGAAAAGTGGTGTGGCGTTTTCTCAAAAAGTTGCAAATAGAGATACCATTTCACCCAGCAATTCCACTACTGGGAATATACCCTAAACAGACCATATCTGCACACTCATGTTTCTTGCAGCTTTGTTCACAATAACAAGGAGTTGGAAACAATCAAAGTGCCCATCAACTAACGAATGGATAGAGAAGCTGTGGTATATTCACACAATGGAATACTATGCTGCATTGAAAAACAAGTAACTCATGGATGGATATTATTCAGAATGGGTGACTCCGGAGGACATTATGCTGAGTGAAATAGCTCAGTCACAAAGGGACAAATACTGCATAGTGCCGCTGTTGTAGAATGGGACTTACATCAGGGTTGGGGTAAAACTCCTGCTTCTTTTTCTCTCCTTTTGAATAGTTTTGAGTGAAGAAAGGTTGCCTCAAGCTGCAGCAGGCACTTTTCAACCCAAGCAATCAAGCCTAAGTACCAAGCGATTATACTGATAGAGGAGAAAGATGAAGATGAAGCAAGTCCAAGTCCTTGGGCACATGATTGTCTCTCTGCACAGCAATGCATTTCTGAGCATCCTGTTATGGAAGTGAATATCATCTTACCACTTTCAGTCAAGTATATGGCTTCTTGCAGTTGAAAACATCTTTACACATAAGATTTCATGGCTATTCATGGCTTTGTTGACCTCTCTGAAGGCTGTAGAATAGTCTCCCATAGCACTTTCATCACATTGCACTGTCCAGTTTCCAGGTCTCTATTTCTCCTTACTTAGCATTCTGGTTTATAAAGATTAATACAGTTTTCCCTCAAACACAGATGTTAAAGTTAAAGTAGACATTGAAGGTGACATAGAGACTTTGGCAATGCAGCTCAGGAGCAATAAAGGCAGATGAAGTTAGGAGTTAAAAGCAAGACAGGACTTCAGAACTATTTTCTCACTTCTTTGAGGAATTGCAGATGTTAAGAAGTATACAAGTTGACAGGTTAGGTTATGGAATGAAGTTATCCAGGGCAGCGTCAGGGGATATAATCCTGTGAATTTGGAGAGACAGCATGGAAAACACCAACCAGCATTGAATATCGTGTTTGCATGTTCAACATATCTAACCTCCCTATAGAGATAGGTTAAGCCAAGGGACTTGGCAGCTAAGAATTCAGAACCATGAATGTGAAATCACTAAACACTTAAGATGCATGACTGGTTCTGAGGATAAAATGAATGTTATGATTCATTTTATATTTCAACTTGATTAGGCTCTCATTCTCAGTGATTTGTCCCAATACTAGGCTAATTACTGCAGTCATACAGTTGTGCTATCAAGTTGCTTGCTACATAGTGACCCTATGCACAATATCCTTGAAACCTGTCCTATTCTGAGAGCCAATCTCACTGTCTCCAAACACACAACCCCTATCACCCCAGTTACTGCGTCAGTTCATCTCATATATGCTGTCCCTACCCTTCCAAGTACAATGTCCTTCTCCAAGAATTAGTCCCTCCTGGAAACATGCCCAAAGTATGTGAGACAGAGCTTCAAAATCCTGGCCTCCAGAGAGCAACTTGGTTTCAACCTCTCCAGGACAGACCTCTTTATTTTCTTGGCAGTCCATGGTATGTACAATAATCTTCTCCAGCACCAAAACTCAAAGAAATCAATTAGATGTGGTTAAATAAGTTAGTCTTAAGTTAGTCTTTGATGAAGCATATAACCCTTTTTTTTTTACTGAAATGGGATGTAATACAATATAATTATTCAATATCTATTGTAATGTAGTATGTTGACCTTCCCTAATGTAATACAAGCAATAAATTGCTAAGGTCAATCAATCACCCACCAAGTAAAGGGTAGATCCTAAAGACAATCACTTAGGAACTATAAAAAGATAGGACACACACGTCTACACCGTAGAACACCACATGTCAAGACCAGACACAGCGAACTCCAGTCATTGTCAGTAACAGCAGGAAAGAAGCTCACAGAAGGAATCAGCACATTGAGACACTTACTGGAACTTCCATTCTCCATAAAGGGGAGAAAATGGTTTTTGTTCCTGAAAGCCAATAATTAGTACTTATTTTATGGATGCACTAGGTGACTATGACAATGTGTCCAAGTGCAGCACAGATCAGCAACAACAACAACAACAAATCTATCGTTATCTTAACAGTTGATATTGGAATAGTAAGTATGACATAGGAATGGGAAGGACTTTTTAGTAATTTCAGAGATATGTGATTGATTTTCTTCATATTTATGGAAACATTTTGTAATCCTGAACATAAACATAATGACAAGAGCTCCCATGGGCTCATTCCTGGGTGATTGAGATCTTCTAAATCTATCTCTAGCCTCATGCCCTAAATTTTAGTAGCAAAGTTTTCATAATTTCAAAATTTCAAGGAGACAGTTTTTAGAGTTGCTAGGTGAGTTATAGCGGAAAACATGATTGCTTCTATTTACATGTATAGGCATCACCTCTTCATGATTACATCCTAATGTTTTATAAGGAGCAAATTATAGTATGATGGACAATGACTAGGGATGATAGAAGGAGAATTGATGCCTTTGAGCTGTGGTGCTGGAAAGAGTATTGAATATACCATGGACTACTCGGAGAACAAACATATTCATCCTAGAGAGGGTGAGACCAGGCTGCTCCTTGGAGGTAAGAATTCTGAAGCTTCATCTGACATACTCTGGACATGTTGCAAGGTGGAACCTGTCCTCGGAGAGGGACTTCATGCTTGGTAGGGTGGAGGGACAGTGCAGGAGAGGAAGGTCCTCTATGAGGTGGATTGATTCAGTGACTGGGATAGTGGGGGTAGATGTATCAGAAACAATAAAATTGGCACAGCATAGAGCAGGGGTTTAGGACTGTTGTACATAGGGCTGCTATGAGTCATAGGTGACTGATGACACATAACAACAAAATTCTGGTCTAGTCTAGTCTAGTCTAGTCTAGTCTAGTCTAGTCTAATCTACAAGCTTGGAAGCAGGAATGGCATCCACTTGTGAAACGGCTTGCCTCCAAAACCTCTATGAACAGTGCTCAGGTCTTTTGTTCATAGGGTTGCTATGAGTTGTCTAAGACTCTACAGCACCTAACAACAACAACAACATACTATTTATACAAACACACTGCAATCTCAAAGTCATGCAGTTCAAATCCACCAGCTTCTCCATGAGAGAAGGAGACACAATCTCCTCCCATGTGATTTACTGCTGTGATTTACATGTGTAAACCTACTGGAGAGTCAACTATGGGTTGATTACCTCTTGATGGTACACAGTAACAGCAATCTATCTATCTATCTATCTATCTATCTATCTATCTATCTATCTATCTATCATTGATCTATATCATAAAATACAATGATCTATGGCTCAACTGTCTCAACATCCCAGTATCTTCCACTGACTAATAAAATTCGTGGCATCCACGTCTAAACAACATGTCTCTGGAAAGCTATGAACTTTGAGAAACAACGATAGTTATAGAAAAGCTTCAGGTCTTTTGTTCAGGGTTGTTAATGAGTCGTGCTTGACTCAATGACAATCAACAACAACATTTTAGTGACATGTAACTTTAGTGGTATGTGTCTTTTACCAGCTTGATTTCTACTTCTCCATTCAGTCTCATCTACAAACCTTTCTTTAGCTGCCCCATATGTCCTCTGATGTAAAACAGTGAGTAGTCAAAAAAACCCACAGCAACACAACACAACACAACACAACACAACACAACACAACAGTGAGTAGTCACTGTCTTCCAAATTCACCTCCTACCTTCTCAATTTTGTTGGTACTGTTTCACTTCATATAGGGTATTTTTTTTTACCCCATGTATTCCTGATAAAACTGCTCAACACCGTCTATACTTCTCAAAGACAGGTGTACCTAGTCAAATATCCGGCACTTAAAATATGCCCCACTGAAGTAAGATGAGCTGAGCCCAAATCCATCTCTTTGTAATTTGAAATTTTTTACTCTTACTTGAATTTCTACAAGACAAATCTGTTGCCTCTTCTATATATTCTATGAAGCATTTGAAGGACATATCTTTAATTCTTGCTTTTCTAGATGACTCTTCAAGGGGTTACAGTGACACAAGTTGTGCTCATAATAAACCTTTATTATTGTGCAGAGATTTTGTTTCAGTATTATTTCGTTGAACTCACAAACAACTCTATGAGGAAGGCAAAGTAGATACGAATCTGTTACTATCACATGCTACTGCTGACAGGACAGTTTTAGAAAAGATAAGTCACTTCTGCGAAATGGCCAAACTCTTAACTTCAATAAGGAATATTTTAGTACATTCAACTCAAATCCCAATGTTCTCTTATATACTATATGGGGTTTCAGCTGTCCTGGCTTCTTTACTCTGAATTACCTCTCTCTCTCCTCCTTATTGTCCTTGAGTTAAAACCAACACATAGCTGACTCTCCAGTGGATTTTTGGAGGCTGTAAATTGTAGAGGAGGACGTTGTGCATCTTTTCCTATAAGGTTAACTGTTGTTGTTATTATGTACCATTGAGTTGGAACCGACCCATGGTTGACCCTCCAGTGGGTTTTCAGAGACAGTTAAATGAATGGAAGAAGATTGCCCATCTTTCTCCCACAGAGAAGCTTGGAGACTTGACCCTCCCCTGCCTTTGGAATTGCAGCTCAGATTCTTACCACTAGGCTACCAGAGCTCCCTATGAAGATACAAGTGGATTCAAATCTCCTGAAAGGCATCACTTTTGGGTCAGCAACGCAACTCCTTACAGAATGTGTCGCACCCCCAGAGCAGAATCTTCTCTAGTTTGGATCACCTCTCATTGCCTTATTTGTTTGGTGTGAGTACTGTGCATTCTAATCCTTTTTTTTCTTTTTTCTGAAAAAATGATGTATCAGAGAGATTGTTGAGTAGTACTGATCAGACCCCAACAACATAAAGATGTTCATTCTAAGCACCTGGAGTCTCTATCCAAAGCAGCCACGCTGTGCTTAATTACAGCTGGCCTCTGACAGACTCTACAGATGTAAAGACCAGAATTGTCACAATTGTTTTACCAAAAGGACATGATTTTTGACCAGGTGATCCTGACGATCTCCTAAATTTGAAACTTTCCAGAATCCATAGAAATTCCACCTTTTGATGTGACAACCAGCAGAGTTGAATTCTTTCTTCATCTAAATCATAAATGTGCACATCTGTGGTTTTGGGGCTTTTGATGGCTCCCCCCCCCACTTCGTAATTTGTATTATGTGTGAGAAGCCCTAGTGGTGTAAGAGTCAAAAGAGTTAACTGCTAACCCATTGAAGTGTGACTTGAACCCATCACTTACTCTGTGAGAGAAAGATGAGATAATCTACTTCTGTAAAGTTTTACAGCCTTGGAAACACTGGGGCTAGTTCTGTGTTCTGAAGGTCACTAGAAGTCATAAGGGACTTGATAGTAACGGAGGGGGGTGTAATACATGTGCTATGAGCATGTATGTTACTGTTACATTCCAGCGTGCTGGTCTATATTGTGAGGTGCGTTGTATTGCATGTAGTGGGTGTTTGTCTGTGGAGAGTGTATGCGTATTGCGTATGTGTGTGTGTATGCTGGTAGTGGAGGGAGAAAGGATCAAGGCAGAAGGAATCTATCTTTTCACTAAGAATGACAGGAATGTAGAAAAACCTTCTCTAAATCCCTAATCTCTTCACCCAAGATTAAGCACACAAAATTGTTGGCTTGAAGAAGTCAAAATCTTCATGACTCCAAAGAGACAAGAGCAGAGCGAGGGAAAAAGCTTAGTTTCATACCAGCAAAGAGATAAAGCGGCTTCAGCTCCGAATGACAGTTTGAGCAATATGCCCTAATCCGATTACCAGGGAATTCCATGTCACTCTAAATTAATGGTAGATTTTAAAAAATGTTCATTATCCAAGGACTTCAGTTTTTTTCCTTGGTTGAAATAACCCTGGCTTCAAGTTCATGTCTAAGGGACAGGAGGCTGAGGTTAGACTATGATGAGAGGCAGTAGAGTCTCCTCTGTTTTAAGAGTTCTTTGTTCTCCAGGACTTTGTTTCAGCTGTCAGTTTGTCCTCTTCCAAAATACAGAAGGAGGAGTGGGACTAAAGGGCTGAGGCAAAGAAAAGTCTGCTTTTGGTTCTCTGAATGGAAAATGTGAACATTAAGTACATTTGCTGCCTCTAAATCTCCTGGCTGAAACAATTCCTGATTTAAAAATAGTCCTATGAGATTTAGCATCTTTTAAGGCTCCCTTTATTTGGATGAAAGGGGAGTTAGAATGGTGAAAGAGTGGAAAGGTATCATTCTATTACAGAGTAAATTAGCCTGTGGGGACTTTGGTGGAAAGCCTGCTGTGAGAATGGGCACAAGCATATAACACAGAAATATCAAACATACCATGACCCTGAATTTCAACCTTTTTGCTCCTGACTTTCAAATCTGAATCATGTCCTTTAAGACTGAAGGTCATTACTTATATGGAATCTTGATATTTTATGCATTTCCTCATGAAGTACTTTCTAAAGTAGACCTTGTATGTGTAAGATTGTGCTTGGAATAAAAGCTCACTTGGGAAGTAGTAGGCAAGTGATTTAGATTTATCCACCCTTTGTTTCAGAGGGCGTTAGTGATTGAGTGGTAGAATTCTTACCTTCCATATAAGAGACTCAGGTTCTATTCCCACCAATTCACTTCACACAAAGCTGTCAGTGGAGGCTTGGAGATTTCTATGATACTAAACCATTTTCAGAAGGCTTTCCAAGTTAAGACAGATCAGGAAGAAAGGCACCTTGAAAAACCCTCTGGATCTGATCTACAACTGATCATGGGATGGTGATGGGTTGGGAATTATTTGATTCTCTTGTTCACCTGTTGGAGTCACCATGAGTCAAGAATTGACTGCATGACAATGACAACAATTCTTAACTTTGGGTAAGAGATGCCTGCAAATTATTGCATAGCAAGCCTGAATGTGGCCTTGTACGAAAGGATCTCATTGTTTATTTAAGAATTCAGAATGATGGCTGGCCTGAACTAAGGACTCTGTTAACATATGAGTGACAATGATTCTCCTTGAGCTATAATATATCTTTGATATAAGATACCAAACCTGAGGACAAGGAAAAGCCATATACAATTTCATGTTGTTGTTGTTACTATGTGCTGTTGAGTCACCTGAGACTCATAGCAACCCTATGTACCACAGCCCTAACCCCTGCTCTATCCTGTGCCAATTGCCAATATTATTGTCTCTCATACACCTACCCCCACAACCCCAGTGACTGGATCAATCCATCTCTTCAAGGGTCTTCCTCTCTTTAGCTGTCCCTCTATCCTCCCAGGCATGACGTCCCCCTCCAAGGACTGACCTCACTATGTAAGACGTCCAAAATATGTCAGATGAAGCTTCAGGATACTTGCCTCCAAGGAGCAACCTGGTTTCACCCCCTCCAGGATGAACTTGTTTGTTCTCCTAGCAGTCCATGGTATATTCAATCTCTTTCCCAGCACCATAGCTCAAAGGCAACGATTCTTCTTCTATCTTCCCTAGACATTGTCCAGCTTTCTGATGCATAGCAAGTAATTGCAAAGACTATGGTCTATATCAGGCAAACTTTAGTCTCCAAACTGATACCATTGCTCTTCAGCACTTTGAAGAGGTCTCTGACAGCAGACTTTCCCCAATGCAATACGTCTTTTAATTTCCTGGCTGCTGGTACCAAGAATGTTGATTGTATAGTCAAGAAAACTGAAGCTGTTGACAATCTCAATCTCTTCACCATCCATCATGATGCTGCCAATCGGCACAGTGGCGAGAGTCTTTGTTTTCTTGATATTGAGCTTCAATCCATCTTGAAGGCTGCAGTCCGTGACATTCAATTTCATAGCATTCATGTTAAATTTCATAGCATTTCTTGATCTCAGCAAATCAATAAGTCAAGTCTATTGTTTTCTAATATACACATAAAACTTAAAATGTGAAAGTTTGATGTGAAGTGTTTTCTTGTTATTTTGGATTAAGGAAAGTGATCTGCTAAAGTTAGTATACTCTGTTATCAAAGGAGTTATTGTATTCTTCTTCAAGGATTACAATGATTCCCAAATAAGCTTATCACCAACATTACCTTGGAATACTCACTGAAAATACAGGTTACTAACCATGCTTGCTGGAAGTGAGGAAGATTTGATGCACTTACTGCAGAAGATCTTTAATATGGATTACACTACATCACCAAGAAGACAAAAATCCTCACCACTGGACCAATAGGCAACTTCATGATAGATGGAGAAGAGATTGAAATACATAACAATTTCATCTTACTTGGATCCGAAACCAATACCATTGGCACCAGAAGTCATGCGGTCAGGAGACATATTGCATTGGGAAAATCTGCTGTCCGGACCTATTTAAATTATTGAGGAGCAATGATGTCAATTTGGAGAATAAGCTATACCTGATTCAGACTATGGTATTTTCATTCACAGAGTGCTGTTCATTGAGTAAGGATGACAGAAGAAGAACTGATACCTTTGAGTTGTAGTATTGGAGAAAATTACTAAATATCCAATGGACTACTAAAAGAACAATTACTTCTTGTAGAAAGTGCAGCCCAAATACTCCTTGGAAGCAAGGATGATGAAGCTTTGTCTCAGATATTTTGGGAATGATGTTAGGAGAGGTTATTCCTCCTTGCTTGAAAAGTGGAGGGTCAGCAAAAGAGAGGAAGACCTTCAGTGAGATAGATTGACAAAATGATTGAAGCAATAGGCTCATTTATGATGTGTCCTATCTCCATACCTTTTCAACCGGTATGCAGAACAGATCATCCGGGAGGCTGGGATCTTTGAGGAGAAGTGTGGGGTCAAGATTGGTGGATGATCTACCAACAATCTGCGTTATGCGGATGACACAACCCTGCTCACTGAAACTGAGGAGGATCTGAAGCGCTTGCTGCAGAGGGTCAAGGACTGAAGCCTTCAATATGGATTGAGGCTAATTGGCAGCATCAGGATGGGTGGTGAAGAGATTGAGATTGTTCACAGCTTCAGTTTGCTTGGCTCCACAGTCAGCACTTTTGGAAACAGCAGCCAGGAAATGAAAAGATTTATTGAGGTGGGAAAGCCTGCTGTTAGGGACCTCTCCAAAGTACTGAAGAGCAAGGGTGTCACTCTGGAGATTAAGGTGCATCTGATACAAGCATAGCAATCACTTGCTATGTTTCAGAGAGTTGGACAATGACTAGGGAGGATAGAAGAATTGATGCCTTTAAGCTGTGGTGCTGCAGAAGAGTGTTGGGTGTATCATGGACTGCTGAGAAAACAAACAGATTCATCCTTGAGAGGGTTAAAATAGGCTGCTACTTGGAGGCAAGGATTCTGAGGCTTTGTCTGACATACTTTGGACATGTTGTAAGGAGGGACCGGTCCTTGGAAAGGGACATCATGGTTGGGAGGGTGGAGGGACAGCGCAGGAGGGGAAGGCCCTCTATGGGGTGGATTGATTCGGTGACTGGGGTAATCGGGATGGATGTATCGGAGACAGTGAGATTGGCACAGGACAGAACAGGGTTTAGGGCTGTTGTACATAGGGTCTCTATGAGTCACAAGCGATTCGACGGCACATAACAGCAATAACATGTCAGAGATGATGAGGACAGTGCAGGATAAGACAGTGTTTTGATCTTTTGTTTGTAGGGTTCCTATGAGTCACCCTCAATGTGACGGCACCTAAAAACAACAACAGCAGCAATCCAATTCTAGATCTAATGATTTTTTAAAAATCAAAGGTAAGGTGTGGTGTTAGTTTGAAAGTCGATTTTCTCAGCCATTACGTTAACCTACTCTGGTTTCTAGCTATCTTAACTGCAGATACATGGTCTTGCAAATCATCAACAGCTGTGGAACCACGATAAGAAAGAGAGTGCTTCCTACAATGTGAGAGTGAGTTCTTGGCAATGACTGTAGTGAAAAGAGTGTGGCATTGCTGTGAAGAAACTCCTACAAGGTGTAACCTGAAACTTGTGTTGGCTACAAGTAAAGTTTTTGTTTGCCAGATTATTGAAGGAGAAGTCAACTTATAACTGCTCTGAGGCAAACCTTGTTGGGTGACTGAGAAAATCAGGGACTTCTTGAATTTGTGTTGCTGACCCGAAGCCAGGACTCTTATTAATTAAGGAATAATGCTTAGCTGTTAATCTAGTTTGGGACTGCTGGACTAAACCTGGACTTGCATTGGGTGATATTCTTTGCTTACCCCTTCTCCAACTTATTTCTCTATAAACGCCACTTCTGGTACCACAACTGTGAGAAAAGTCTGTGAGTTAACAATTAATGACAAGCCTAGTGATTGGTAGAAATAGGTAATAGGTAAATGGGAGAGTGGTGGTGTGTCTGATCTAGCGGCTATCTGTTTGTGTCTATGGACATTATTGATGTGGATAGTTCCCTTTTATGAAGTGAGCAGAAGTCCACCTTGGCCCCCTTCACATTGCATCCGCTCCTTTCAAGTCTTAAGAAGACATAATTGTATCAAACAGCTTTCTATTTAGTGTTGGAGACCAATTAGACTTTAGGACTACTGACACAGGGCATCTTGAGGCTGAAGACATAGCAGGGAATGCAACAATAGATACTAAAGAGGATTGACCCCTTACTGATTAACTGATTATTGCACTTTCTTTTGTTAGAACAACTTCAACAACTTCCTCTCCTCCTCCTCCTCTTCCTCCTCCTCCTCCTTCTTTTTTTTCTTCTTCTTCTTTTTCAATGTGGTGGCAAATTTGGGCATTGGCTTATAAAGGGAATAACTATGTTAGAAATATCAACATTTGTCTTTTATGCTGATGAACTTAGGTTCAGAGAAAGTAAGTAACTTGCTCAGACTCTTCCTACATTTGGTGCCAGAGGCAGGTCTCATACTCAGCTTTATTGTACCCTAATGTACCATAAGTGAAGAGTAGATGCTCTGGCAATGTATTTTATAGTTCATTTAGTCTAGGTAAGGTACATGAGTGGTACCATGGTAAATGCATAACTAAAAGGTTGGCAGCTTGAAACAACCCATCTCCACAGGAGAACAACCAAGCAATTTGCTTCATAAAAATTGAAACCAAGAAAATCCTATGTGGTAGTTTTCTTTGTCATATGGTATATCTATGATTTGGAATTGCACCCAACAACAGCTATTCTAGGCATCTATTCAATCAAGAATTTGTCTTCTTACAGTGTTCTAGTTTTTGTCATGGTCGTTGTTTGGAGTTCATAATGGAAAACTAATCTTCTGGAACATGATACTGGCAATCTTGGTGAATTTTCTCATCATGGTAACTACAAGATTTTTGCTTGCTTTCAGCATAGTTCAGAGAAGTTAGACTACTTAATTTTGAAAAGAAAGTTCTCTTCATAACTATGGAGTTAATAGTTGACATATGACAAATCTCTTTAAAGAATGGGTGGAGTATTCAACATTAAAAATAAATTCCAGGTCTCAAGTCAGAGAAGGGTGTGTCTGGAAAGTGCAGATGTGGACTCACCAATAAGGCTGGAGATCTTAAAAGTTAGAGTGGAAATGCATGTTAGGATAGAGATTGACTGACATCTGAGTAAATGAATGGAGTTGGCAGACTTGGTCAGGGACTACTTTACAACTTTACAAAAGAAATAAGAATTGTGGAAGAAGGGTGCAAAGATAGTTACAATGGGATGAAAAGAGAGTCTTATGGGGGGAGGGGTGAGATGGAGGGGTGAAGATAGGTAGGGGTGAAACCACAGGGTTGCACAGTTTAGTGGGTGGAGTGGGGGGAAGTAAATGGGAAGGATCTGGGTGAAAGGCAAAGTAATGATGGGCAAGGTCCAATGATGATTAATTTTATAAAACATAATGTATGGGAATGGTTGTATGAAACACAATATGAATGAAGAATAGTGTGAAACACAATGTGTACAACCTTTGTAAGCAAACCAGTTTTTATAAAAAGAGAGAGTAGTGGATGATCACATATTTTAAAGTGGGAAAATCTAATGGCAAAAAGCTTCATCAAAGTTATTCAGAATTGTTGTTAAGACCTGTGCTATGTGAAGCTGCATACTGTCTACATGTCAATAGCGTTTCTTATATACAAGCCATTTGTCTGTAAGCATCAGAATAAAAGCAGAGTGGAAAATTAGATGCATAGAGTAAGCTAATATGATAATAGCTTTTTCTCAGGGTGTAGCTTTTGATAGAGTTCTTTCTTCTCCCCTTCCTCTGGGGTTAGAAAAGAGGCAGTCTTTGGAGCTCCCTGTTTAATTAGATAAAAGATTTCCCCCACAGTCTTTAAAAAACTATATATAAAATAGATTTTTTGTTTGTTTTTTAAAAATATGTGTTAGAGCAATGAGTCTGTTAAAAAATGTGAGAGCACAGAAAAATTACAGCCCATAGATGTCAGTAGTATCCAAGGATCTAGCTAACAGGAAGCTGGACTCCAAGCTGCTTCCACCAAGAATAGGACTTCATTGATTTCTGCTTCTATTCATTGTCTGCACTAGAGGCTGCATAAGCCCATTCAACAGGACTCTCACCCTTTGGATTTCCATATCAAAGACAGACTGGGTTCTCTCTTGGCTTGGTGGCAACTTGACAGCCAATATCCTACCTCAGATCAATGCACTCTGCCACTCATGACCACAATGGGAACCTCCTAAGTTATCTGCCCTGAGAAATTTATTCTTTTCAAATTCTTCAAGAGGCAAATCTCAGGGAAAAAAGCAGTTTCTTGGCTCTGAAGGTGCAATGAAATTTGATTATCAGCCCATTTTACCTCTCTCCATGTTTTCTCCCAGCATCAAAATAAGTGACGACTAGCATGAAAAAATCTGAAGGAAGATTTAGAGATACTTTCAACTGTACTCATTGTTTTGAACTCCTCAATAGATTTGATGAAGCACACAGTTTCAAGTAGGGATAAGTTATTTTTGATGTGTAATCATCAGGATAAAATAGAGTCTTCCTTCCTTTTCCTTTCTCTCTCTACTCCTTCATTCCTTTCTTTTCCCTTTCTCCATAAGTCTGTCTTTATTTTCTGTCTTCTTTCTTTTTTCCTTAATTACATTAAAAAAAAGACTTGGGGGAAAAGAAAACATATGAATGTTAGTAAAATGTTTCTGCATTTGCTAGATGTCCCTGTTGCAATGGACTTCAGCCAAGAAGCAAAATGAAGTTTACTTATTATGATTAGTATTACTCAACTACACCCTCAAATATTTATAAGGCTCAAGTTCTCATTATAAACTTAACCTTTAGACAGACTATGATAAGTCCCTAATTTTTCTAAGAACTCCCATTATGTTTGGATGCTAAAGGCACTTCTAAGTCACAGAGTAATTAAGCGATGCATTTCTGTGTATCATTGTATGGGAATTGTTGATATTTTCTTACAATTCTTTCCTTCTTTTGTTGCTACTCTTTCACAATTGTGCTTCCCAAATTCTACCTGTAAACACTGTTGTTGTTGTTGTTGTTGATTGCGGTCAAGTTGAGCATGACTCATAGTGACCCTATGAACAAAAGACCTGAAGCCTTTCTATAACTATCATCATTTCTCAGAGTTCATGGAGTTTACAGAGGCATGTTGTTTAGGAAGTGGGTGCCACTCTTTCTTCCAAATATCACTTTATCTGGGAGCTCCACCAAACACTGTCCGCCATGGGTAACAGTTATGGCATTTGACACCCCAATGACACAAGATTCAGCATCACAGCAACCCCAGGTTACCTCAGTAGAGCAAATTGATAGAAGAGTGCTGTACCACTTAGAACAATGTTCCTCCAAAATACAATAACAACTGACTTTTAAGTACAAAGGCCCTCCACGAGGTCTAGTTAACTTTAAATAAGAGGCTTAAATTAAATAAAAACCCCAATATAACATGATGCTGTTATTGTTGTTGTTATGTGTTATTGAGTCTCCTCTGACCTATAGCCATGCTATGTATTCACCAAACTGTGCCAAGAAATTTTGAGGACAATTGGAAATCTTAGTGATAACAATAAGACAAGAGAAGGAAATAAGAGGTGTCCAAATTGGCAAAGAGAAGGTAAAATTATCTCCATATACAGATGATATGATAGTATACTTAGGAAACCCTGAAGACTCAGCGAGAAAACTACTGGACCTAGTCAACCAATTCAGCTAGCTAAGTGGCAGGATACAAGATCAGCATACAAAAATCAATTGGCTTTCGCTACAAGGACAAATAGAATACAGAACTGGAGCTAAGGAAAATAATACCCACTATATTACAATGGGAAAGTCTGCTGTTAGGGACCTCTCCAAGGTACTGAAGAGCAATGGTGTCTCTCTAGAGACTAAGGTGCATCTGATACTGACAATGGTCTTTGCTATCACTTGTTATGCATCAGAGAGTTGGACAGTGACTAAGGAAGATAGAAGGAGAATTGATGCCTTTGAGCTGTGGTGCTGAAGAAGAGTATTGAGGGTACCATGGACTGCTAGGAAAACAAACAGATTCACCCTGGAAAGGGTTAAAACAGACGGCTCCTTGGAGGCAAGGATTCTGAGGCTTTGTCTGACATACTTTGGACGTGTTGTAAGGAGGGACCGGTCCTTGGAGAGGGACATCATGCTTGGTAAGGTGGAGGGACAGTGCAGGAGGGGAAGCCCCCTATGAGTTGGATTGGTTCAGTCACTGGGGTAATCGGATGGGTATATCGGAGGCAGTGCAACTGGTACAAGACAGAGCAGAGTTTAGGGCTGTTGTACATAGGGTTGCTATGAGTCACAAGCAATTCGACGGCACATAACAACAACAATAACATAATAGCTAATCAAGATTAAATACTTGTGAGTAAATCTAACTAGAAACACAAAGGATCTTTTCAAAGAAAATTACAAAACATTACAATAAGAAACAGAAAGAGACCTGGAGAAATGGAAGAATAATCCATGCTCTTTGGACAGGAAGACTCAATATTGTGAAAATGACAATTCTACAAATTCAGTGCAATCCCAATCCCAATCCCAATCCCAATCACAATCCCAATCCCAATCCCAATCTCAATCTCATTCTTCAACAGATGGAAAAGACAAGTTCCAATTTTATCTGGAGTGCAAAGAGACCCTGAATAAGCAAAGTACTCCTTAAAAAGAGAAATAAGGTAGGAGGCATCTCACTCCCTGATTTCAAATCCTACTACACAGCTGTGGAGGTCAAGAAAGTGTGGTACTGGTACAATAGCAGACACATAGATCAATGGAATGGAATAGAATAGAAATCAGCTCTTCCAACTATGGTCAACTGATTTTGACAAGGAGATGAAATAATTTAAGTGTGAAAACGATAGCCACTTTAACAAATGATGTTGGCAAAATTATAAAACTATCTACAGAAAACTCAAGCAAGATCCACACTTCACACAATACACAAAAACCAACTCAAAATAGATCAAGGACATAGGACTAAAACCAAGGACTATAAACGTCATTAAAGAAAAGCTTGGAAGAACACGAGAAGCCCTAATTCACAACATCAGCAGTCTTCCAAGCATCCTGAAAAACCTATGACCAGGAGAAGATAAAATATATGAGTACTAGAGTTGCAAAAGGCAAATGTGTATCAAACCTCTGTAAAGTTTTTCAATCTGTGTATCAAAGGCTCTAGAAAGTTTGTACAATATATTTGACTGTGTGGATCATAACAAATTAAGGCTAGTATTGAGAAGAATAGGAATCCCAGAACATTTAATTGTGCTCATGTAAAACTTATATAAAGACCAAGAAACAATTCAGACCAGAATAAGAGAACACACTGCATGGTTTAAAACACTGCGTATGTATTAGGATTGTATCCTTTCTCCATAAGTATTAAATCTGTATGCTGAGCAAATCATACAAGAAGCTGGGGTATATGAAGAAGATTGTGGCAGCAGGATTGGAGAAAGGCTCATCAACAACCTGGGTTTTGCATATAATACAACTTTGCTTGCAGTGAAGAGGACCTGAAATGCTTGCTGAAGAAGGTAAAAGACTACAGCCTTCAATATGGATTTCATTTGAGCATAAAAACCCCTAAAATCCTAACCACTGGACCAACAGGCAGCATCATGATATACAGAGAAAGATTTAAGTTGCCAAAAATTTTATTTTACATAGACCCACAATCAACACACATTGTAACAGCAGTCAAGAATCAAAAGATGTGTTGGAGTGGGAAAACCAAGGACCTCACCAAAGTCCTAAAAAGCAATGATGTCAATTTAAAGACAAAAGTGCACATGGTTTGACCTATGGTATTTTTTAACTGCTTATTATACATCTGAAAGTTGGACAATGAATATGGATGACCAAAGAAGGACCCATGTCTTAATTGTAATGTTGTAGAAGAGTATTGAATATCCCATCAATTTCCAAAAGTACAAGTAAGTCTGTTTTGTATGAAGTGACACCAGGTTGTTCCTTACAGGCAAAGATGATGGAATTTCATCTCACTTTGGGCATTATGTCAATAGACATCAATTATTGAAAGAAGAAATCACACTGAAAAAAATGGAGGTCAGAATAAGAAAGGAAGACCCTCAATGAGATGGATTGACATAATGACTATAACAAAGGCATATCAGAGCATTTTAGAGTGTGAGATGCTGCAAAACAGGGCAAGGTTTAGATCTGTGATTAGATAGGATTTCCAAGAGTGACCTGATGGTACTTAACAAGAATAAGGGTAGATCTTTCAGCAACCAAATCGTATTCTTATGTATTTGATTAAACACATCTTCCTTATGTATTTGATTAAAACTCTTTATATATCATAACTTAAAAATTGTGTGTCTAGATCTTGTATAGACAGTATGGAAAGAACTCAGTCTATCCTGTTCTGTTTCTTTTCTGTGACCAGGTCTCTTGTTTCTCAGAAATTTTCTTTTACTTTTTGCTACAAATGTGTGGACTTTCTCTAATGTTCAACTTCCAAATTTTCTTTGGTCTTCCCCCCACCTCATGCATAAAGATCTTCTTATACATTAACAGATTTACACAGAAAGCAAACTCAGCTGAATGGGAGGCCTCAGACGCTCTCTTTTTTTTCTTGTATTTATTCTCATTTTCTTTCTTGTAATCCCAACTGGAAAGCCACCCATCTCCTTCACAAAAATGAGTTCTTATTTTTCCCCAAACCAATTTTAACTGGTTTGGGATGAGAGTGTATGTGTGTGTGTGTGTGTGTAAATGACTCTCTTCACAGGAGACAATCTTGAATTTATATTAGCTATTTATATGTTTCTTTTGGAAAAAGTATTTCTTTTCATGATATCTTGAATATTCCTGTCTCTTACAGTCTTGGGGTGGTGTAAAATGTTAACACTATGGGCTGCTATCCAAAAGATTTGTGGTTTGAGCCAATCCAGAAGTGTTTAAGAAGCAAGGCCCGATGATGTATTTTCTTTAAAGAAACAGTCATTAAATTTCCTCAAAAAGCTGAGCATAGAAATCTCGTATTACCCAGCTATTCTACTACTAGGACAATATCCCAAGGAAATGAGAACTGAGACACAAATAGACATATGTACACCTACGTTCATAGCAGTGTTATTCACAAGAGCAAGAAAGTGGAAACAGTCCAAATGGCCATAAACAAATGAATGAGTTGAGAAACTGTGGTACTTTCACACAATGAAATACTATATAACACTAAGCAGAAACAAGTAAGTAAAATACTTTACCCTTTCTCCTTTTGAATACATATCTTGCCTGGTTCTTCTCCTATTTTCACAATAGTCTTATGCAGTATTTGTTCTTATGTGACTGAGTTATTTCACTCAACCTAATGCTCTCTGGTGAAGAGCAACCTAATATTCTCAGGGAGCTCTGGTGGCATAGTGGTAAAAAGGTGCACTGCAATCCCAAAGGCACATGGTTCAAATCCACCAGTTGCTCTGCAGCAGCAGGATAGGTAATCTTCTCTTGTGTGCTTATCTGCCTCTAAAAACCTGTTGTAGTGTCAGCTATGGGTTAATTGCTGGCTTGAGGAGCAGGGAGCCATGAGGACCCCTGGTTTGTTGACTTAGACTCATGTCTAAGGCTGAGTGAAAGCACCAGCTGGTTTGCTATGAAAAGAGAATGTGGACTCTTGAGTTTGTGATTGATGAGCATTTGGACCTAGACATGAATGGTTGGGAATGAGTTGACCAGAACCCAACTAGATGAAGAGAAGATGATCATGCTGTGATCATGTGTTGATTGCTGCAACCTGATGGCTAGCTCTGGACTTGGTTGCAGATGCTCAAAGTTTCCAAACAGAACAGAAAACTCTTCAGCAAAAGGGACATTCTTATTTCATGAGAGTGCTGGTTTCATAGGGATGGGCAAATCAGAAATTGGCTGTCCAAAATAGGGATATTAGGGCATGAAGCTTGAAACAGCTGGCTTACGTGCTTTCCTGAATGTGATTATTTAATTAATTAGTTATTAGTAAGAAAACAGAAGTGGCATCCACTTCCTTAAATAGCTTGCCTCCGGGAACCCTATGAACCTGGAGCAAGGATGAAAGTCATCCAAGTGTGGAGGACTTTCATTCATAGGGTCATTATGAGTCGCCTACGACTTGACAGCACTTAACAGCAACATTAGTAAGATAATTTTAAGGTGAAGAACAAACCTCCCGTAATATTCATGAATGAAATTTAATGTAAATTAGTTTGTATAAAACATAATGTATGTGAATGATAGTGTGCAAGTCAATAAAAATATGTCCAAACCCCCCCGCCCCAAAACCACTTTACCTCAAAAAACCAAACCAAACCGAACCCAGCCATTGGAAACTTTCTGGAACAACTCTATCCTGACACATAGGGAGTCAAAACTGAGTTGTGACAACTGTTGGTTCGAGGCTCGTTAGGGAAATATTTAATGGATATGCAAATCAATATGCAAATTTAAAGAATTCAAGCTGTGACATTAAATAACTAGAACAAGGGGTTGGTGTCACAAATCGAAAGTTTAATCCAAATGGTACTTCATGGAGAAATCTGCTGAGCCCTACACTGATGCCTAGAATTTAGAACCCAAATAAACATTTGGGACAACAATAAATTTAAGTGAAATGAAAGTGCAAGAAATACTTTTTCCCCTGAGCTGGAGGAAGAGGGACAGTGGGTGAGGGGAACACACCAAGGCAATGGGAACACTTGGAGATGGACACACGTGCAATGAGTTACTCAGAAGGTACTTGTGAATGTCCTGATGGCCACCTGGCGACTGTGGTTATATATTTTATTGCAACAGCAATGTTTACTGATCTTTGTGGTTGTTGTATGCCATCATGTCAGAATTAACTGAGAGTTGACCCACCAGTGGCTTTTCAGAGGCTGTTAAATTGCATGGGAGGAGATGGCCCACCTCTCTCCTGCAGAGCAGCTGATAGATTGGAACTGTGTGCCTTTAAACAACACAACTCCAGCAACCAGGTTCACTTTTTATTAAGATTTGTCATTTTTTAATTATCCTTATAGTCTGGAGGATGGAATCCCAACAGCCTCTCCAGTTTGAGCCTCACCAACCTTTCTTTCTTAGAGAAAATCTCTTTGAATTCTCCTTTGTGTAGTCTCCCTGCTTTCATTTGTGTGTTTGTTTCAACTTTTTACATAGGTAGTGCTGGATTGTAAAAAAAAAACCCCAAACACAACAAACCAAAAAACCAAAACCAACTCAAGAAACAAAAACCAAACCACCACCACCAACAAAGCAAATAGACCACAATAATAAGTAAAAAAAAAATTGTAATTTGTCTCATGTATTTTGGGCATATTGCAAGAACAGGCCAATCCTCAGAAAAAGACGTCATGCTGCATAAGTGAGAAGGTCAGAGAAATAGAGGAAAACCTTCGATGTAATGGACTAACATAGCAACTGCAACAATTCGTTTGGGCGTGCCAGAAAAGGCGATGTGGATGCAGGGTGGGAAAAGTTCTGATCTGTTGTTCACAGGATTGCTTGTGAGTCAGAGTCAACTGGTTTATATATATATATAACTTTTTCATAAAGATTATCTGTTATAATGTTTCATAATTTGCATTTTTAACTTTATAAAATATGTTGACAATATGTTCACACAATAAATATACTTTAACAACATCATTGTGAGGGAAGCCATAATATTTCATGGCCCAGAATCCTTCAATTTAATTTAGAACATATAGTTTTGGGAATTTGTACATATAGCATTTCTTTGATAATAATCCACGAGCCTATGAACTGCAAAAGCTAGGATTTTGTGTATGATCTTAGCTGTTTTTCTTAGATAAGATATATTGTTGTTGTTGAGTATCATCAAGTCAGAAATGACAGTTAGTTGAATAGGAGAAGATTGCCCATAAATTGAAATTTCTAGGTTAAAGAATATGCAAAATCAAAAGCTCTAAAAAAAGTTTATAAACTCGGACAAAAAGTTCTAAAAATGTATATTCTATCCAACTGTGCCATCAGGTTGCCTGTGACACATAGGCACCCTGCATACAACCCCTCTGAACCCATCCCGGTTATCCCAGTCACTGAATCAATCCACCTCATAGAGTGCCTTCCCCTCCAAGGAGACACCCAGTTTAACCCTTTCCAGGATGAATCTGTTTGTTTTCCTAGCAGTCCATTGTACTCTAAGTACTCTTCTCCAGCACCACAGCTCAAAGGCATCATTTCTCTTTCTAGCCTCCTTGGCCATTGTCCAACTCTCTGATGCATAACAAGTGATTGTGAAGACCATGGCCTGTATCAGACACACCTTAGTCTACAAAGAAACACCATTGCTCTTCAGTACTTTGGAGAGGTCCCTAACAGCAGACTTTCCCATGGCAATGAGCCTTTTAATTTCCTGGCTACTGGTGCCAAGAGTGTTGACTGTGGAGCCAAGCAAACTAAAGCTGTGTACAATCTCAATCTCTTCACCGTCCATCCTGATGCTGCCAATTGGTCCAGTGGTGAGAATCTTTGTCTTCTTGACATTGAGCCTCAATCCATAATGGAGGCTGCAGTCCTTGACACTCTGCAGCAGGTGCTTCAGGTCCTCCTCAGTTTCAGCAAGCAAATGGTCATTGCAAAGACAGAAGAGGAAGTGAAGACCAAAATGGATACTAGAAGAGACGGAAAATTGCACTGGAGTGCAGAGAAGCCAAAGCACAAGGAAGAATTCAAGATACTAAAGAGTTGACTAGAAGATTTCAAAAGGCAGCATGGGATGACAAAGCAAAATATTATAATGAAATGTGCAGGGAGTTGGAGTCAGAAAATCAAAAGGGCCAAAGTCGCTCAGCATTTCTTAAGCTCAAGGAACTGAAGAACAAATTCAAACCTCGAGTTGCTATAATTAAGGATGCTTTAGGCAGAATGTTAAATGATCCAGGAAGTATTAAAAGAAGGTGGAAAGAATATACTGAATCACTGTATCGAAAGGAATTGGCAGACACGGAAGAATTTCATGAAACAACATATGAGCAAGAGCCTATGGTGATGAAAGAAGAAGTTCAGGCTGCTTTGAAGGAAATGGCAAAAAATAAGGCTCCAGGAATAGATGGTATACCAATTGACATATTTCAGCTAACAAATGCTGCCCTGGATGTGCTCACCAAGTTGTGCCAAGAAATCTGGAGAACAACTGCTTGGCCAACTGACTGGAAGAGATCTATATTTGTTCCCATCCCAAAGAAAGGTGACCCAACAGAGTGTGGAAACTATAGAACAATCTCATTGATTTCACATGCAAGCAAGATTCTACTGAAGATCATCCAAAAACAACTGCAACAGCACATCAGCAGAGAATTGCCAGAAGTCCAGGGGTCGTGGTACTAGGGATATTGTAGCTGATGTTAGATGGATCTTAGCTGAAAGCAGAGAATACCAGAAGAATGTCTATCTGTGTTTCATTGATTATACAAAGGTGTTTGACTATGTGGACCATAACAAACTGTGGCTGACTCTGAGAAGAATGGGAATCCCAGAACACTTGATTGTGCTAATGTGAAACCTATACTTGGACCAGGAGGCAGTCGTCAGAACAGAGCAAGGGAACACTGCATGGTTCAAAATTGGGAAGGGCGTACGCCAGGGATGCATCCTATCTCCATACCTTTTCAACCTATATGCAGAACAGATTATCCGGGAGGCTGGGCTCTATGAGGAGAAATGTGGGGTCAAGATTGGTGAACGATTTATCAATAATCTGTGTTATGCAGATGACACAACCCTGCTTGCTGAAACTGAGGAGGACCTGAAATTATCTCTACTTGAGAATAATTTACAGTTTGGTGTTATTTGCCAGCAAAGACACCGTTTCCATTCTATGCAACCAAATCTATCAGTCTTTCATATTTTCTGTATTTTTTATGTCACTGCAGTGTTGTTATGGGGCATTGATAAACTCTCACTCACAGTGGTCGTATGTACAACAGAAGAACAGGGCTCTGCCTGGTCCTGCTGCACCCTCCCAATCTCTGCTCTGCTGAAGATGTGCTTAGAGTCTCTGCTTCAATCACTCAGGGTTTCTTCTTCTTTCTCATACTCTACTTTATCAAGCATGATATTCATATCTGAGTTAGAGTCTCACTGTCCTCATTTTTTCAAGACAGATGCATTTGTTCTTTTGACAGTATATATATATATATATATATATATATATATATATATATATATTATTCAATATTACTCGCTACTACTACCTCAATTTAAAAATAGCAAAGCTTTTTGACATTCCTTCTTCACTGCTTAATTTGCATGTAGTTATGACACAATTGAAAATGTCATGGCTTGAGTCAAGTGTACCTCAGTCTTTAAAGTGACATCTTTGCACTTTAAGAGATCTTTGGAAGCAAATGTGCCCAGTGCTGTACATCATTTGGTTTCTTGATGGCTACTTCCGTAGCCATTCATTGTGAATCAAAGTAAAATGAAATTCTTGATTTCAAACCTTTTTCCCCCTCACTTCTCATTATGTTGTTTACTGGTCCAGTTGTGAGGATTTTTGTTTTCTTTATGTTGAGGATAAGACATAATGAAGGCTATAAAACTTGAAACTGTCTTCGACATACAAGTTTGTGTCATCTGCACACAGTAGACTACTAATGAATTTTCCTCAATTTCTTATGCCACATTTTTCTTTATATGTGTAGCTTCTCAGATTTTTTTCAGATTTGCTCAGCATACATATTAAACAGGTGTGGTAAAAGAATGCAACCTTGACATAAACATTTCTCGATTTTTTTTTATATTTCCTGATTTTTATGTAATGCATTATCGCATTGTTCTTGTCAAACAACTACTTCTTGGTCTATGTTAGGAGTCCACATGACCACAATTAAGTGTTCTAGAATTGCCATTACTTGTAATATTATTGTTGTTATGTGCCATCAAGTCACCTGTGACTCATAGTAATCCTATGTGGAATAGCTCTGAACTTTGCAATATCCTGAGCCAGTCTCACTCTCTCTGACACATCTACCTCCATTACTCCAGTTACTCTGTCAATTCATCTCATCTAGGGTCTTCCTCTCCTGCACTGTCGCTCCACCCTTCCAAGGCTGATGTCCTTCTCCAGGGGCTGGTCCCTTCTGGCCACATGCTCTACGTATGTGAGACAGAGCTTCAAAATACTTGCCTCCAAGGAGCAGCCTGGTTTCACCTTCTACATGATAAACCTGTTTTTTCTCTTGGCAGTCCATGGTGGACTCATTACTCTTCTCCAGCACCACAACTCAAAGACTTTAATTATTTTTCTGTCAACTCTAGTCATTATTGAGCTCTCTGACACATAGCAAGTAATTGCAAAGACCATGACTTAAATCAGGTGCACCTTAATCTCCAGACTGACGTTGCTTTTTAGTACTTTGGTGAGGTCTCTGACAGCAGCTTTCCTCAGAGCAATTTATCTTTTGCTATCTTGAATGCCAAGAGTGTTGATTGTGGATCTGAGCAATCAGAAATTGTTAACAACCCCAATCTCTTCTCCATTGATCACGGTGTTGCCAGTTGACCTTGGTGCATGCAGTCAAATGCCCTTGCAAAGCTAGTAAAACACAAGTAAGCATGCTTTTAGTGTTTTCTGCTTTTAGGCAAGATCCATTTGACATGAACAATGATGCCCTTAATTACATATCATGAGCTATTCTCAATACAGCTTGAATTTTTGGAAGTTCTTACATACTGCTCTAGTCACTTTTTAATTAACTTCTGCAAAACTTTTACTTGTGTGTGACATTAATGGTATTGTTTGATTATTTCCAGATTCTATTGGATCACCTATATATTTTTCCCCCTATTCATCTTTACCTTGAAGGAACACATATATCTCTTCCAGTTTGTTGGTTTTTTTTTTTTTTTTTTGCTAAGACTTTCATTCATAGGTCACTATGAGTCACCTACGACTCAACAACATAGAGACTAATGGGCCTAGTGGACCGAAAGTGATGTTGCCAAGCCAAAGGTGGATAACTAATCCGCAGCCCTCAGGCCTGTGTTTAATTATTTTTGGTCAAACATTTTTCTAGGTGGTATAGCCCTGGTGTGTCTACTTGCCATACAGAGGTAACTCATGGTTGCTGTGAAGCTGAACACTGTGACACCAGTGAGTCAAATGCAATAACGGTTACCCATGGTGGACAGTGTTTGGTGGCACTCCCCAATTAAAACAAGCTTGGAAGCAGGAGTGGCATTCACTTCCGTAAATAGCTTGCCTCCAAAAACCCTATGAACCTGGAGAAAGGATGAAAGTCACGCAAGTGTCGAGGACTTTGGTTCATAGGGTCACTAGGAGTCACCTATGACTCGAAGGACACTAACAATAACAAAAACAGATAGATAATCACAATTCTTTTAAATTTCTAGTATAAATGAGAGAGAACATTCAGGGCTGCATCTGTTTATGGAAAAAACTTCAGTTGATATGCTGTGAATTCCTGGTGATATTTCTTTTTTTTTTTTTTTTGTCAGTGGCTTCAGTACACCTTGCATGTCTTCCTTCATTTCCACTGCTTTTTGATCAAATACCCCTTCTTGAAACGGTTGACTTGTGCCTTCTTTCTTCTTTTGATGCTTCCTGCATCACTCAATATTTTGCCCATAGAATTATTATTGCAAAGGAAGACTTCAGTTTTTTCCTCAGTTTTTCCAGCTCAAGAAATGCAGAATGTTTACTTCCCTTTTGTTATTCTAATTCCAGGTGTTTGCATATTTCATTATATGACTTTAGTTTTTCTTCTTGAGATGCTCTTTGAAATCTGCTGTTCAACTCTTCTTTTTTATCATTTTTTAATGTATAGTGGATAAATATTTATGCATACTTCCCCTCACCCACTTTATTTATGAAGTAGACCATACAGGGCGATGCTAAATATGAACAGGGAAGGCAGCATTCTTGTCAAGTCCCTGATCAGAGAGAAAAATCTTTCACCATTGAGTAGGATATTATCTTTCAGATTTTCAAAAATATCTTTTTATCACTTTGAGGAACTTTCATTTCTTTTCCCCATGTATTTTATCATGAAAAGGTGTTAAATTATTTTCAAATGACTTTTCTGCATTAATTGAGGTGGTCATGTTTTTGTTTTCATCTTCTTTTAACATGGTATAGTCCGCCGATTATTTTCTTAATTTAGAATCTCTTTCATTACTGAAATAATTCCCATTTGGTCATGATGTACGATCCTTTCAATAGACTATTTGACCAACTTTGCCAATTTTGCTTGGAGATTTATGTACCTATATTAATAAAGGATATTGGTCTGTAGCTTTATTTGCTTTGTAGTGCTTTAGTCTGACTTTAATATCAGATAAATATGACCTCATGAAATGAGATAAGCCATATTCCCTCCTTCATTATTTCTTGAAAGAGTTTGAGAGGAATCGCACAAGTTGTTCCTTAAATGCTTGGTAGAATTTACCAGTGAATCCATTTTGTATTTGATTTTCCTTTTTTGATATCTTTTCATTCCTGATTGACTACCTTCTTTTCTAGTACTTGGTTGAGAATCTGTTTTCTTCTTGCTCAGGTTAAAGAACTTTGTATTTTTGTCAGACTTAGTTCATCAGTCTTGTCTAGTTTGTAGGCATATAGTTGTTCATAATCTTTTTAATTTTTGTAAGGTTAGACATGTCACAGTTTTTATTTCTGATTTTAGCATCTAGGCATCTTTTGTCTTGCTAGAGGAACAGATAAGAAGCAGTTCCAATTCAAAGGCACACAACAACAACATTTTAAATTGATGTTAAATGAACTTGAGTATCAAGAATGCCTGGCCTAGACTAACAGCAATGTGGAAGACAGGCAGCAGTGCGAAATGTGAGGCGTCATGGGAGTGACTCAAGGCCTGGCCGAGCATATCAAGAGTTGGCTGGGTGGAGGGCTGAGAGGAGGAAGGTGCTGAGTTGGCTAAGCAGGGGAAAGGTGATACTAGTGGAGGAGGGAAGGGGCAAGACCAGGACATGCTTGCCAAAAGGGGGGACTGACACTGACTCTGTTTGTTACTTATATAATAGGGAAGTGTCCTTTATCTACTCCTTCTGGTAAAATGCTTGTCTGTCAGATATTGTTCTAAATTAAGACAGACTGGAAGAAGGATTGGCTGTCCACTTTCAAAATAATAGGTCTTTAATGGTACTTTCTAAAGATTAAATCCCCGTGAGCAACAAAACCTTTTTCCAATAGGGTGAAAAGAAAACATACCAAATGGGAACAAACATTTGGCAATATCATCTCAGTCAATAGTCTCATAACGAAAGTTTACAGTATACTCAGGGACCTTCACAAGAAAAAGACTGAGAAACTAATTACGAAATAGGAAAAAGACATGGAAAGAGTTTTCACAGGGGAAGATATTCGTATGGCCAACAGACACATGAAGAAATGCTCAATCTCACTGGCAATAAGACAGATACAAATAAAAACTACAATGAGATTCCATCTCACTCTAGTAGCAGTGGCATAGTTTAACAAGGCAGCAAGTAATAAATGTTGGAGAGGATGTGGCGGGATAGGAGCTCTTACACATTGTGGGTGGAATTGTAAAATGGTACAACCATTCTGGAAGGCAGTTTGGTGTTTCCTCAAAAAAGCTGAACATAGAAATTCCATATGATCCAGCTATTCCACTACCTGGAATATACCCTAAGAGCATGAGAAATGAAGTTCAAATTGAGACTTGTACACCAATATTCATAGCAGTGTTATTCACCATTGCAAGAACATGGGAAAATCCCAGCTGTCCAACCACAGTGGAATGGATTGAGAAATTATGGTACATTCACACAAAGGAATACTATGCAGCACACAGAAGCAATGATTTTGTAAATTACTACCTCATTTGAGAGAGACTGAAGAGCATTATGCTGAGTGAACTAACTCAGTCCCATAAGGACAAATATTGTATAAAACTATAATTGTAGAAACAGTGTGAGAATCCAAGTGGGGGATAAGGATGTAGAAGCAGAGGGGTGAGCATGGGCAGGGGGTGTAGTTAATCATAGGTCACACAATTTGTTAGTTGGGGAGGCGAAGGAAATGGGAAAGATACGATGTGAAAAACTATGTATTCAAACTTTATAAATAAACCAGTATAAGAAAAAGAAAACAGGTCTTTGAAACTCCGGTGTAAAATAGAGAAAAACACTTAGATGAGTGGATATGGCACCTGAGAAAGAGCTCTATTATTGGGAAACACAACTGAGGAGGAAAAATTGTAAGCAGATACTATGTGAAATGTGAGAAGCATGAATATAGAAAAATTAAATATTGTTAAGAAAGATATACTGGGTTTTGGTGAAATGATATGGATCAGAATGGACATTTTGAGTCAGACCACATGAATTACTATGTTGAAGATGAAAGGATGAGGAAAAATGGGTCACATTCAAAATTAAAAAAGGTTATTTATAGATTCATCCTGAAAAACAACATTGTAAATGACGGAATAATATCCATCCACATACAAGGAATTCCGGTTAATACTACCATCATTCAGATATATGCACTGCACTAACAACCAGAGCCAAAGAGGGGGAAATAGAGAATATCTACCAACTTTTGCAGTTGAAAATTGATCAAACATGCAACAAAGATGCATTAACAATAATGGGTGATCGGATTACAAAAGTTCAGAACAAGGAAAAAGGATCAGTAGTCAGAAAGCATATAGTGATGGAATGATAGAATTTTATACAATTAATGACTTAATTATTGCAAATACCTATTATAAGAAACAAAAATAGTGACTATATACCTGGGCTTCACCTGATAGGACACATGGAAATCAGATTAGTTACGTCTGTGGAAAGACTTGGGGGAGAAGCTCAATATCAGCAGTGAAAACTAGGCCAGGTACTGACTGTGAAACAGACCATCAACTACTCATATGCTAGTTCAAACTAAAGCTAAAGAAAATTAAATCAAATCCATAAGAACTCAAATTTGACCCGAGTCTATCCCAATTGAATTTAAAAATCACCTTACAAGCAAGTTTGAGGCCTTGAGCACTTGAGCAAGTACCAGATGCCCTTTGAGAGGATATCAAGAATGTCATTCATGAAGAAAGCAAGAGGTCATTGCAAGGATACAGGAGAAAGAAAAGACTTGGATGAATGTCACTAGAACATCTATATTTTGCACTAGAGCACTGAGAAGCCAAAGCAAAGGGAAGGAATCAGGAAGTTAAGGACATAAACAGAGGATTTCAAAGGACGGCTTGGGAAGACAAAACAAAGTATAATAATGAATTGTGCAAAGAACTGGAGTTAGAAAACCAAAAGAGCTGAACTCACTCTGCATTTCTTAAGCTGAAAGAACTGAAGATAAAATTCAAGTCCTGAGTTGTAATACTTAAGGATGCTATGGGCAGAATATTGAATGACCCAGGAAGCATTGAAAGAAGATGAAAGGAGTATGTAGAGTCACTGTACTAAAAAAGAATTGGCTGATACAGAAGAAATTCAAGAAATAACACATGATCAAGAGACAATGGTGATGAAGGAGAAAGTTCAAGCCACTTTGAAGGAATAGACAAAAGGAAGACCCCAAGAATTGATGGAATACCAATTGACATTTCAACACACAAATGCAGCTCTGTACTTGCTCATCAAGTTGTGCCAAGAAATCTAGAGGACAACTACCTGGCCAACTGACTAGAAGAGATCCATATTTATCCTCATTCCAAAAAAAGGATAGTCTAACAGAGTGTGTAAATTATTGAACGGTATTCAAAATGACTGGAACATTGAAAGAGAACTACCAGAAATACAGGCCAGGTTTAGAATATGCTGTGGCACCAGAGACATTATTGCCAATGTCAGATGGATCTTGGCTGAAAGTAAAGAATACCAGAGGAATGTGTCTGTGTTTCATTGACTATGCAAAAGCATTTGACTGATTGGGTCACAATAAATTGTGGCTAACCTTGAAAACTGTGGTAATCAGAGAACACTTAATTGAGCTTGTGGGAAACCTGTACTTAGACCAGGAAACAATCATTAGAACAGAGCAAAGAAACACTAAGTGGCTCAAAATCAGAAAAGAAGTGTGTCAGGGGTGAATTCTATCTCCATGCCTTTTCAATCTACATGCAGAACAGATCATTTGGGAGGCTGGTCTTTATGAGGAGGAATGTGACATCAGGATTGGAGGAAGACTCATCAACAATCTGCGTTATGCAGATGATACTACCTTGCTTGCAGAAACTGAGGACCAGAAGCATTTGCTATAGAAGGTCAAGGACTGATAGTCTTTAATATGGATTGGAGCTCAACATCGATAAAACAAAGATTCTTACCACTTACCAATTAGTAGCACCAAGATAGATGGAGAAGAGGTTGCGGTTGTTAACAATTTCAACTTGCTCAGCTCCACAATCAACTGTCTTGGCTCCAGCACTCAAAATAACAAAAGACAAATTGTTCTGGGGAAAGCTGCGTCAGAGAACTCTCAAAAGTGCTGAAGAGTAACCGCGTCAGTCTGGAGACTAAAGTGTGCCTGATTCAGGCCATGGTCTTTGCAATTACTTGCTATGCATCAGAGAGCTGGACAACAACCAAAGATGACAGAAGAAGAATTCATACCTTTGAGTTGTAGTGATGGAGAAAGAGTACTGAACACACCATGGACTGTCAAGAGAACAAACAGGTTTAGCCCAGAGAAGGTGAAGCCAGGCTACTCCTTGGAGGCAAGGATTTGGAAACTGTCTCATATACTTTTGGGCATGTGGTCAGAAGGAAACAGTCCTTGGAGAAGGACATCATGCTTGGAAAGGTGAAGAGACAGCACAGGAAAGGAAAAACCTGAATGAGATGGGTTAACCCAGTAACTGAGGAAATGAGAGGAGGCATGTCAGAGTCAACGAGATTGGCTCAGGTTAGGGCAGGATTCAGAGCTATCGTACATATGGTTGCTATGAGTCACAGGTGACTCAAAGGTACATAACAACAGCGGCAACAAGAGGGACCACTGATGGCATAGGAGGTTACATGTCAGGCCGCTAACTGAAATGTTGTCAACTCAAGTCCACTAGCTCCAGTATGGGAAAAAGATGAAACAGTCTTCTCCTCGTTAACAGTCCATCCAGGAAACCTGTGGGAGGATTCCCAGGAGTTGGCCCTGACTTCATGGCACTGGGTCTGCTTTATCTATTTTAACCTCAATAACATAAACACACTCCTTCTATATGGCTTCTCTCTTTCCTTTCCCTTTGCAATACTGGGCCTCAGTGTGCATTGTTGTGCATTACATGCCTACATTATAACTTTATAACTATAATTTGCACTTTTACTCTTTCTATAATTGGTATCAGCACTCTTTCCCAACATCGGCTAATTTTTATTGTGTCAATTTTGATGTCTTGTGACCCTCTCAGAGAACAGAGTCATCACCTTCAGGGGAACCACTGAGAGTCTTCACAGAAGGAGGTGGACTATGTCTCTTCTCTCCTCTGGTGGAGTCAAGCTAGGGCCTTGACCTTTCAGTTAGTAGTCATCACACCACTAGTCTCAAAACTTATTGCTGTCCAGCAGGAACCAGTTCATAGCTGGCCTTCCAGTGGTTGGAAGCTGACCTTTCAGAGGTTATAGATCATATAGGAGATTATCCATATTTTTCCTGCACAACAGCTGGTGTATTGGAATCACCAGAGAGGTGCCACTTTTGAGTTTGTAATATAACCTCCCTGTGACTACATCACCAGAGTTCTGTTTCTACTACTACTGCTGTCAGGTACTCTCAAGTCGAGTATTGTAGAAGCTAAGCTAACTATACCTAGGGTTACTTGAACTGAGAGAAAACTCTGTTGAAGAGAAAACTTGATAAAGTGTTCATTGTAGAAAAACAAGGAACACATTCCTAAATAAACGTGGACAGAACAAAGATGTGGGTAATGAGCAAATGGCTGTATTCTGCCTTATAGATGTGTGTGTATATCAGAAAAACATTCTCTTGCTAGCTCAAAAATTCTGATGTGAATGTGGTTTTGTGAAATAGAAAGAATCAGCAAATAAGGACAGTAAGCAACATCTTAACCTGTGACTCTAGTCACAACTCTAGTCAATATACTTTTCCACTTAAAAGATTTCTCAAGTGAAAGTTATGAGGACTACAGGTTGAGAGAACACCCAACCATGAGTTCCTTTCTCTTTACCTCTTGACTAAAGTCTTGAGTGGTTCATTCCATAATTCAGCATTTTCCGGCTGGTCAGAGAAGTGTAACAGTGTATAACTCATAGTGAGTCCATGAACAAACGATCTGAACACTATCCTATTCTGTGTCATCCTCACAATCTGACACACTCAAGCCCATTTCACCAGTTACTGTGTCCACCCACCTGGCTGAGGGGCTTCCTCTCCTTCACAGTCCCCCCACCTTTCCAAGCCTGATATCCCTTTCCAAGGACTAACCTCTCCTAGCAACATGCCCAAAATATGTGAGATGAACCTTCATCATCTTTGCCCCCTAGAAACACCTGGCTGAACTTTCTCCAAGATGTATCTGTCTTCTTCAATACTACAGTTCACAGGCATCAATTCTTCTTCTGTTATCTTTAGTCATTGTCCAAGTCTCAGACATATAGCAAGTGAATGAAAAGTCGATAGCCTGAATCAGATCCAACTTGGTCCTAAAATACACATCATTACTCCTCAATAATTGGGAGAAGGCCTTGATTGCAGACTTTCCCTGTGCAGTATGTCTCCTGATCTTCTGACTGCAGGTACCAAGAGTAGTGATTGAGGATCCAAGTAAGATGAAGTCCTTTACAGTCTCAATCTTTTCTTCCATCATGATGTTGCCCTTGGTCTAGAGGCAAGGATTTTTGTTTTCTTGATGTTGATGTGCAAGCAATCCACACTGAAGTATTGCCATCAAGGACTGCATCCTTTCTACTAGCATAGCCAAAATTACAGAATTGGCAGTATTAATGTTGGTGAGAAGTGGGGCAACTGAAACTCTTATACAATGAGGGAAAAGAAAAATGATACTTTGGGAAACAATGTCGCAATTTCCTAAAAAGTTAAATACTTTTACCATACAGTTGTCTGCAATTAAGTCAGTTTCATTTGTTGTAATCCTATAAGACAAATTTTGTTGCTGTTGAGTTGGAACCAGTCTAAAGCTGACTCTCCAGTGGAGTTTCAGAGGTAGTTAATAGCACAGGAGAAGACTGCCCATATTTCTCTCTCAAAGAAGCTGGTAGATTTGAACCACATATCTTTTCATTGACAGTACAATTCCTATCTGGTAAGCTACAAGTTACTCCTAAGACTAAACTTCCTGAAAGGTTTTCTAGGCTATAATATTCACAGGAACTCTTTATCCTATGGAGATAGTGAACAGGTTTGAAATATTACACATTGTAAAAAGTCCCTTCATTAATATTGGCACCAGCAGCCAGAAAATGAATAGATGTATTGTGATTGGAAAGTCTGCTGTTAGAGACCTCTCTAAAATACTGAAAAGCAAAGATGTGAGTCTGGAGACGAAGGTGCACCTGATACAGGCCACGGTCTTTGCAATCACTTGCTATGCATCAGAGAGCTGGACAATGCCTGGGGTAATAGGGGTAGGTGTGTCAGAGACAATGAGATTGGCACAGGATAGAGCAGGGTTTAGGGCTGTTGTCCATAGGGTCGCTATGAGTTGCAGGAGACTAGATGACACATAGCAACAACAACAATGTTGCTTATGAGTTGTGTTTGACTTGACAGCAATCATCATCATCATCAACAACAACAACAACAACAATAAATGAGGAGCCCATTGCAGATGATTGTTGTGGACTGCTGTGTTTATATTCCAAGGTTATTAATCTAATCCCATGAACATTTGATCAAATTGAGTAAATAAGCAAGTGGTGGAAAACACATCAAAAAACTTGCTGCCAACTGAAAAGTAAATAAAGATTTATATTTAAAATAAAATAAAAGTGATCACACAGTGATCTTTTGGCAAAAATGTAATGAAATAATTTGTTCCCTGAGCCTAAGCTATTAATCAATATCCAACTTTCTTGCTCTGAGTTTGTGGCCTCGTTAGACTTCACTTCCATCTATGTTTCTTACTGACAGATGACGATTTTGTTATTTTTTCCCCCTTCAGTCTAATTACAGCCCCCATCAGGAGTGCTGTATGCACTGCCAACAGCCAGGGGACAGAAAAGGCTGTGCCATACAACATTTGACACCCATTCAGATGCTCCAAGCTATAACAGATCTGAATTAAGAACATAGCAGCATAGAACAGAGCATCAAGCTTTGACATTAACAGAAATAATATGAGGAATAACTGCACATTCCATGGGTGGTTCTGGTCTCTTGATTCAAAGAAATTCCTCAGGTCAAACATTTGGAGCTGTTTGATATTTTTCACACCTGGTGTAATCTGTAGAGAGTTGCACTTCTCCCCACCCCCCTTGGCTTGTTTGTTTTAAAGGCAACCTCTCCTGTGATTTGAACTCAACACTAGCTCAGCAGGAGAAAGATGGACAATCTTCTCCCCTGAGATTTACAGCTTCTGAAAACCCACTGGAGGGTCAGCTAAATGCTTCCAATTTGACAGCAATGAGATTTTAATGGGAGGGTCCTATTGCAAAGTAAAATTCAGAAGGGATAGGAGTTGTAACTTCTTTTTGAATGGGAAGAATACTCCAGTGGAAAGGAAAGGGAGAACTCTCTACAATAGATGCATTTCCAGGCAAACCAATTTCAGGAAAGGCTATATATGGACAATGCTTATCCTAAAATAGATTTGCTTAAAATTATCCCTAATTATTTACTTTTTTAGAAAGACTATGGGCCTTCAAATATCTCTTGGAGGAAGCACAGTCAGAGTGCTTCTAAGAAGAAAGGATGATGAAATTTTGTCTTAAATATTTTGGGCATGTTGTTAGGAAGGACCAGTTCTTGGAAAAGCACATCATGCTGAGAAAGGTGGAGGGTCAGTAGAAAAGAGAAGAGTTTCTTTAAAAAAAATTATAATTAATTTCATTGAAAATTCACAGAGAATTTGAATTTCCATTCATTCATTGTTGCACTTTTCTCCCTGCCTACCCTCCCCCTCCCAGTACACTATCCTCTTGGAAAAGTAAAAGAAAAATTCTTTCATTGTTTTACAATCCCTCCTCCCAGGTCTGCTCCACTATGCAGCCTTTGCTCTGGACTCCCTTCATGACAAAAATACCTAATCACATGTCCCTTTTAAACAGTTTTCTCCCTCATCTGTTTCAATGCAGTATACATAATTTATCCCCTCTTACTCAGTCTCCCCCCAACCCCTATGTCAGTCCCGTTTTACAACAGTGGCACCATGCAGTATTTCTCCTTTTGTGACTGAGATACTTCACTCATCATAATGTCCTCCAGGGTCACCCATTTTGAGTAATATTGCATGAGTTCCTTGTTTTTCAATGCAGCGTAGTATTCCATTGTGTGAATATACCACAGCTTCTCTATCCATTCGTTTGTCGATAGGCACTTAGGTTGTTTCTAACTCTTTGCTATTGTGAACAAAGCCACAAGAAACATGGGTGTGCATATATCTGCTTCGATGTCAGTTCTGGTCTCTTTGGGGTATATTCCCAGTAGTGGAATTGCTGGGTCAAATGGTATCTCGATTTGCAACTTTTTGAGAAAGCGCCATACCGCTTTCCACAGGGGTTGCGCCATTTTACACTCCCACCAACAGTGAATAAGGGTTCCAGCTTCTCCACAACCTTGCCAGCATTTGTTGCTTGCCAGAGAAGAGTTTTGACAAGATGGATTGGCACAGTGACTGTAACAACGGGCTCAATGCCTGTCAGAGATTGTGAGGACAGTGCAGCCTGGGAGAATGTTCAGATCTCTTGTTTATAGGGTCATTATGTGAGGTAGTCAACTTGATGACACCTAACGACAACATCATACACCTCCATAATATTTATATTAGTTTATAAAACAACTTTCCATAGGTTTAACTGTTCTTTTGTAATATATCCTTATTAATTTCCTATAACTGCTTGTACCAAATTACCACAAATTTAGGGACTTAAACCCACAGACAATTATTCTGTTTCATTCTGAAGTCAGAAGTTTTAACTAAGTATTGAGAAAATCTTCTGTCAGGGACATCTCTACAGTACTGAAGAGCAATGATGTCAGTCTGGAGACTAAGGTGCGCCTGATCCAGGCTATGGCCTTCGCAATTACATGCTATGTATCAGAAAGCTGGAGAATGACTAGGGATGCCTTTGAGCTGTGATGCTGGAGAAGCATATTGAATATACCATGGACTGCTAGAAGAACAAACAGGCTCGTCCTAGAGAGGGCAAGACCAGACTGCTTCTTGGAGGCAATGATTCTGAAACTTCTGACATACTTTGAACACTTTGCAAGGAGAGAACAGTTCTTGGAGAGGGATATCATGTTTGCGAGGGTGGAGGGAAAGCACAGGAGGGGAAGATCCTGCATTAGATGGATTGACTCAGTGACTGGAGTAATGGGGGTAAGTGTGTTAGAGACAGTGAGGTTGGCTCAAGATAAAGCAGGGTTCAGAGCTGTTGTACATAGGGTCACTATGGCACACAACAACAACAACAATCAGTAAGTGGAAATCAAAGTATTGGGAGGACCAAGTTCCCTCTATAGGCCCTGTTGTTGTTGTTAAGTGCCGTCAAGTCGCAGGCGACTCATAGCGACCCTATGAAGGAGAGTCCTCGACGCTTGGGTGCCTTTCATCCTCTCTCCAGGTTCATAGGGTTTCTAGAGGCAAGCTATTATGGAAGTGGATGCCACTCCTCCTTCCACGCTTGTTTTAATCGGGGAGCTCCACCCCACTCTCTGTGCGCATTGGGTAGCCAACCATTAATGCATTTGACACATTCGTGTCACAGTGTTCAGCCTCACAGCAACCACAAGTGACCGCGGGATGGCAACTTGTACTCCAGGGCTGTAAGACCTAGAGGAATGTCTGGTGGGAATCTATTCCTTCCCTCTTCCAGGTTATGGTGGTTGACTGTGGCATTCTTTGGCCTGTGGTGGCTGCTGCTGCTGCTTCTTCTTCTTCTTCTTCTTCTTCTTCTTCTTCTTCTTCTTCTTCTTCTTCTTCTTCTTCTTCTTCTTCTTCTTCTTCTTCTTCTTCTTCTTCT
>NW_006400096.1:662775-667860 GCF_000299155.1 Elephantulus edwardii | reverse complement strand
CTCCTCCTCCTCCTCCTCCTCCTTCTTCTTCTTCTTCTTCTTCTTTTTCTTCTTCTTCTTCTTCTTCTTCTCTCTCTCTCTCTCTCATATTACCGAAATTGTATAGAGCACCCTCCTGACTGATTCTGAATACTCTTCCTGTCTCAAAATCCTTCACTTAATCCATTTTGCAGCAGGGTAACATTTTAGGTTTTAATGACTGGGGCCTGGTATCTTTTAACATATTGTTATTGTTACTGTTAGGTGTCATTGAGTCCCCTGTGACTCATGGCAACTGTAAGTACAATAGCTCAGAACCCTGCCCTATCTTGAGTCAGTCTTTCTGTCTCCAACACACCTACTCTCATTATTTCAGATACTGTGTCAGTCTCTTCCTGGGTCTTCCTCTCTTGTGCTATCCTTCCAAGTACGATATCTTCCTCCAAGGATTGGTGCCTCCTGGCAATGTGCCCAAAGTATGCCTCAAAATTCTCACCTCTAAGGAGCAACTTGGCTTTACCTTCTCCAGGAGAGACCTGTTTGTTGGTAGTCCATAATATGTCCAATACTTTTCTGCAGCACTGCACTCAAAGGCATCAATTCTCCTTTTGTCGGCCTTACTCACTGTACACCATTCTGATACATAGCAAGTAATTGCAAAGACTATGGCCTGGATTAGTGGCATTCAAGTTTCTAGACTGGCATCATTGCTCTTTAGCACCCTGGAGAGGTCCCTGACAGCAGATTTTCCCAGTGCCATTCATCTTGATTTCTTGATTGCTTATGCCAAAGGTGTTGATTGTGGAATAATCTTCTTGAAATAGTTAACAACCTCAGTTTCTTCTCCACCTACCATGATGCTGCCCATTGGTCCAGTGGTGAGTATCATTGTTTTCTTGATGTTGAGCTTCAGTCCATATTGGAGATTGTAGACTTTGATCTTTTGCAGCAAAAGCTTCAGGTCCTCCTCAGTTTCGTTCATCAAGCAAGGCTGTGCCATCTGCATAATGAAGGCTGTTAATAGGTCTTCCTGTAATCCTGATGCCACATTCCTCCTCACAGAGGCCAGCCTTTTGAATAGTCTGTTTGACGTATAGATTAAAAAGGTATAGAGACAGGACAAACTTCTGATGCACTCCTTTCTTGATTTTGAACCATGCAGTGTTTCCTTTGCTCTGTTCTGATGGCTGCTTCCTGGTCCAGTATAGGTTTCGCATGAGCACAATCAGTACCTAATTTCACCTTAATTGAAGGAATTTTCTCCTGAATTTTTATCATTGCAATTACTAAAAATAGTAATCAATGGTTAAATTGTATTCTTTAGCTCTAATGTTGATGAATCATCTTGGATTTGAAAAATATTACTTAGTAAGGTTTTTTCCAACAGTCATGAATTTTTAAATGTGTATGTCCTCATGGGCATTTTAAATCAAGATTTTATTTAAGATCCATATTAGATTTTGAACAGCAAAGTCTGATGAGCTGCCTTAGGGAGCAGGACAGTGCTTATCAAGTTAATGTGCCATTTCTCAACAAAGGACACAATGTGTTTATTAGTGCCCAGATTCAGTTATATTCTCCTTCACTCTCTCTCCTGCTATTTTAGTACCTTAAATCTCAGTGATCTTGGATGTCATGTGACCAAAATCTAGTTTTGTTTTAAGATATAACAACCATGAATATTTGATACCATTTGCCCCAAATCTTTGGGATTTAGAGCTAGTCACTCTATAAAGACCAGACATTCCAAAGAAAACCAAACTCTAAGAAACTGAAGTAATAAAAACCAAATAAAAGCTATATTTGGGCAAGAAAATCTTATCAGCTAAGTAGGCCCATTTCATACCAGAGCTGAGTCACAGTACCTTCAGCACAGAGACACAAGACTCACTATAAATGATACACTCAAAGCCAGTTAGAGCGCATGTGTTAAAGGACTTCCAGATGTCCTCAAAGGCAGACCCTCTGTTCTCTAATCGGGGTCTCATCCACCATATGGTGCTGATTTGGTTGTTGTGATAGAGCAATGCAGGATAAAAGACAAGCTCTTCTGCAAGCTCCACACGAGTTGGAAAATGGTTCAAGGCCTCATCATTCATCAGCTGGGAGGTCCCTGTGGCAAACACTTCCTGGTTTCAATGGGATGAGGAGATGCGTAGGCACACTCTGAAGACAGACTGTTTATACACATTATAAATTATTGTTTAAGTGCCTCAGAATGACCTCAGATATTTCAGGTTCTTATAAAAATTTACAGTCCGTAGCTAGACATTCGGGATAAACTGGTGTTAAATGCAAAGTAATGATCAGAACTTTCTTGATCCGTTGGCCCTTAGGGTCTTATTTCAATATAGAATGTACTTTTTTTGCTTTCAGTTGTTGCCAGTGACCACGCCCTCTTCAAACAGGGAAAGAATGACTTACAGAGATCAGAGAGAATGAGAATCAAAGGGATACTCGAGAACATTGCTTTGAACTGTTCTATTTTCCAACTAAGAAAAGGTATGGAGAGAGGTTACAAAATTCACACATAACAGAAAAAGTCTATGTCTTTAGAGTTCTAGTCTGGTTTGCTATCCTTTCTACTGCTCTGAATGAGCCCCCACCATGAGTGTCTTCATAAACAAGGTTGATAAAGTTCTCTTGACTCAGAAAGGCCACTGCATTTGGTTGCTGTCTTCTTGAGCAATACACTGGTTGAACCAGATCTTAACATTGTGGAGGTTATGAGGGAAACTCATAGTAACCTGTAACCAAATTTTTCTCTTTGAGCTCCTTTGCTGATGTTTCTATTATAGCTATTCTCATCAGATATTACTGCCAGTTTTCCTAAGGATACAAGAAAGAATGACACTTTTTAAGGACAAGAAATTATTTTCTTGAATCCTCTGATATCTAAGAATTCAGACTGTTTGGGATGAAGAGTATAATTTCCTCCCAAGTGTGTGAAAATTGACCACAGGGTTAGTGCTGGGTCCATTCTGACTCAATGGTATACAACAACAACGTTTACATCCATGTAGATGTATGCACCAAATACCCAGCAGTAAGATACACAAAAGTAGTTATTTTGGTGTCATTTAATTGAGAGGCTTTGTAAAATGGAAGTGTACACTGCAGCTCAATATTTGCTTTATGATCCTGTTACTGGCCATCAAAGGTGCAAAATCATGGTCTAACTTATGTGCCTGTCTGTAGAGTTTTCCTCCTCCAGCCTATTTTTCACATTTCTACCCAATTTAACATCCTTTACACATTAGCTTTCCCCTCAAAAGCCATCAGTTACTTCCTGCTGCTATTGAATAATGGCCAAGCCTCATCTTCTGGCATTGAAAATCTGGTACCAAAATTGGCAAGTAGGTTTCAATTAATGCACCAGCTCTGACGGATGTTGCCCTCTCCGCCTGGACCATTGTGTTGAAAGAGGATCTAAAGCTACATCTGAACTCAATGAGAAGCGTTGTTGTGATTGATTAGGAAGGCTTGCCAGGACTTTGAAGGCACCCTGGAGGCGTAGCACATGGGATGTTGGGCTGCTAACTGAAAGGTCTGTGGCTTGAGCCCTTCAGTCCCTCTTTGGGGAAACGATGATCAGCCTCCTCCCCTAGATATTTACTGTCTCACACACAACAATCGAGGGTTGCTATGAGACAGAACTAAGTTAATGGCAATTGGTGGTTGGCCATGACTTTGTTACCTTGGAAAAGAGAAAAGCAAGACCATGCATTTCTTTCCCTTGCCGCCACATGATCCCACCACATTTTATCTCTATCACTAACTGCATGATCCCAACTCGTTGCTGCAGCAATTCTAATTCATTCTTGGAATTAAGTTATTGTTGTTCTGTGCCATCCAGTCAAGTACAACTCATAGTGACTCTATGAACAGCAGAACTGAACCCTGTCCTATCCTGTGCCATCATCATTGTCTCTGACGTACTTGAGTTTATTGTCGCAGTCACCATGTCAGTCCATCTCATTGAGGGTCTTCCTCTTTTGCTTACCTTCCACCTTTCCAAGCATGATGTCCATTTCCAAGAAATAGCCTCCTCCAGCAACGTGCCCAAAGTAGGCGAGACAAAGCTTTGTCACCCTTGCCTCTAAGCAGCATTCTGGCTGTACTTTCTCTAAGACATACCTGCTTGTAGTCCATGAGATATTCAGTACTCTTCTCCAACAACACAACTCAAAGGCATCAATTTTCCTTCTGTCATTTTTATTCATTGCCCAACTCTCAGATGCCTAGAAAGCTATTAAAAAGACTATGACCTGAATCCGGTGTACGTTAGTTTTCAAACTGGGTAACAATGTTGTCTTCATTAGATTGACTGGTTATTTGAGAATATCTGTTCTATCTCTCTTTCCTTAACTGTTCATCCATTTCATTCACAACATCCTTAATGCCTTTGCCTCAGTCCAAATCCAAATGTTTCTTAATGCTCACTCGGCTTGTTATTCTCTTCCCCTATTGGATCATAATATCACACATAATACTGTGTGCATAATACACACCATAGGGACTATGTGTGCAATAGCCCTGAAGCCTGCTTTATCCATTGCCAACTTTACTATCTCTGACACGCCTACTCACATTACCCTAGTCACTGTATCAATCCATCTCATAGATGGTCTCCCTCTCTTTCTCCTTCCCTCCACCCTCCCAAGCATGTTGTCCCTCTCCAAGGACCTCTCCCTCCTTACAACATGTCCAAAGTATGTCAGACGAAGTCTCAGAATCCTTGCTTCCAAAGAGCAGCCTGGTTTAACCCTCTCCGGGATGAGTCTGTTTCTTTTCTTGGCAATCCAGGGTGCATTCAATACTCTTCTCCAGCACCACAGCTCAAAGGCATCAATTATCCTTCCATCCTACTTAGTCATTGTCCAACTCTTTGAGGCATAACAAGTGATTTCAAAGACCATAGCCTGTATCAGATGCACCTTAGTCTCCACAGTGACACCATTGCTCTTCAGTACTTTGGAGAGGTCCCTAACAGCAGACTTTCCCATCGCAATACATTTTTTTATTTCCTGGCTACTGGTGCCAAGAGTGTTGACCGTGGAGCCAAGCAGACTAAAGTTGTTAACAATCTCAATCTCTTCACCATCC